>NC_140234.1:44035107-44047607 GCF_949987555.1 Borostomias antarcticus | reverse complement strand
CTTACATCTGTACATCTCAAAACCCTCCACTGGATCTAGTTTCTAATTCACTAGCAGAATACACGAGAGAGAGAGAGAGAGAGAGAGAGAGAGAGAGAGAGAGAGAGAGAGAGAGAGAGATGGGAGAGAGAGGAGGGAGAGGAACAGAGAGAGATGGGAGAGAGGGAGAGAGATGGGAGACAGGATTCATATCGTGATGTGAATGACATGTTTTGCAGTAGCTGTCATGTCAGTATCAGAAGGGAGAGGGTCGGGAGAGGAGAGACATGTGCAAAGGAACGTTGTGAAACCAGAGAGATCAACATTAGGTAGACGAACAAGCATGCATGAGGGAGCAAATGCTGTAAGTGGTTGAGTGTGTGTGTGTGTGTGTGTGTGTGTGTGTGTGTGTGTGTGTGTGTGTGTGTGTGTGTGTGTGTGTGTGTGTGTGTGTGCGTGCGTGCGTGCGTGCGTGCGTACTGTATGTAATACCTGGCCGGGCCTCAGCAGGCCTCCAGACAGCGTCTCCTCCTCTCTCTCTTTTCTCCCCCCTCCACTCTCTCAGCACCTCCTGGAAGGAGCGGGCCGACTCGTCCTCGTCATACCCTCTTCCCAGCAGGGAGGCAGTCACTCTCTCCTCGTCCTCCTCCTCTTCATCCTCCTCCTCGTAGCCCTCTTCATCTCCGTCCTCATCCTCCCGCCCTCCCAGGTTCTCCACGACC
The DNA here is from genome assembly GCF_949987555.1 of Borostomias antarcticus. NCBI lineage: Eukaryota > Metazoa > Chordata > Actinopteri > Stomiiformes > Stomiidae > Borostomias > Borostomias antarcticus. The sequence continues at coordinate 44,046,906 of NC_140234.1, read as the reverse complement.
AGGACCTTGGACAGAGACGCACGCCGGGCAGCGGTGAGACCAGGTTCTCTGGAGAACCCTCACTGCCCATATACTGTATACAGCGTGCCCATAGAGATCCATCGCGTGCCTAGCTGTGACATGATCTAATCTCAACCCCAAACCCATGAGAGCTATGCTGACTAGTACGTCACTGCATGCTGCAGATCTCTCTATGGATCTGGGTCACTTCATGCAAAAATCTGGTGTTAAAATCCTGGCAATTCACTGGTAGTGCCAGAATCCCAGCGACACCAATTAGCAACGACTTTCAGGTGTTCCCACCCATAGATATGCCCCGCCCATGCGCCCATCTAACCTGGGCTCGTGTTTCTCATTTGATGCTACGTCACTCTTTCAATTTTGACCCGTCGATACACCCTCAGAACATCAGCTTGGGCGGCAAAGTGGCACAGACTCTATTATTTACTCTGTGGAGTGCAGTGATTCAATGTAATACTTGAGTCTGGAGAGAGACTACAGTATGACATGAGCAATCAGTGGTGCCCCCAGAACATTTTAATAGGGGTGACCAGTTAGGACCAGGAGAATTGTTAGGGTGGCAGAGCTACTGAAGCAGCGTTCAGAGTGCGGGGAGGTTTCGGGAGGTTTCTCAGTTCTGCCGGCACAGAAGGGCTCTGAGCAGTGGCGTTTTTATTATTATTATAGATATAAATATGTTATATTTATTATTTGCAACAAACAGGCATCTCCATGTAGTCCATTCCAATATACTGTAGTATCCAACACATACAACCATATCTACCACAATTAACAACAATGCATGTTTGAAGCAAGCACACTCTTACTTAACCATAAAGTCAATGGAGTGATCTGTATACTTTAAATGCTACAATCTTTGTAACCAAGTATCAACCAATGAAAGTAAAATAAGGTATGAGTGGCTTTAGTTAATCCCTTTTTCCTAGTAGGAAACACATTTTTCCAAAGTATGATTAACAAATGCCGTCATCCTTTCCATGTGGTAAATGTCCATTGTAATGTCCATCCACTCGTTCATCGATGGGCACTCCTGTTTCAACCATTTTCTAGCAAGTGCCTTTTTGCTGGCTACCAGAAGTACACTCATCAAGTATGTATCTCTTTTCCGCCAGTCTTTAGGCATGTACCCAAAATATACTATCTTACTCTCTAAAGGTGTTGTGAAATCAAAAATATCTTGCAAGGCATTGTGTATTCCTCTCCAATAACCTTTGATCACACGGCAATCCCATAAAACATGTATAATACGGGTAGATTAAATCAAGCATTCTGATTGGTTGAGAGCGAGTCACAGGGTGTACTGTATATAGCATAAAGTCCTGTAGAATCTCACTAGAGCCTCATCTCAGTTAGAAATGAATGTGCCTGTTACAGCATTCCAAATATAACATACTTTTAATTCAATCTCTCGGACTGTGTGTTAGTTTATCAACTTTGTAATAATTTCCTTCCTACACAAAGTTACCATGTAGATTACCATGTAGAATATGTGATACGTTTATCAAAATAAAGCCTGTTTGAAAATGTCTCAAGATGTTTTCGGACTGCCCGGCAGGTTCTGTAGCTAAAATCACTTAGACAAGAGACGCCCCTTTGTTTATGTCTGTTGCATAGCAACAACCACACCGGGGACTATTTTCTCTAACGTTACTGAAACGCGATACAAAACGTTGTTAAAACGATTTTGTGCTGAAAGATGGTCATTGTCTTTGTTTACTATTTACTGTATACTTTCGCTGGCAACCCGTATTATAAAAGCAATAAGGTACTTGAGGCAGTACTTTGTTGTGAATAATGTACAGTTCAAGGGTTTGCTGGCCCTACGCTGCGCGTCGGGCCTAACAACACCCTTGAACTGTACATTATTCACAACAAAGTACTGCCTCGAGTACCCCATTGCTTAAATAATGGTGTGTAGCTTGGTTTCAACATTTTCTCCAACAAATTGAAGGGTTAGAATCCTAATGTGATTTCTGAATGGGTGTAATAAAATACCTGATCAAGCATTTCCAACCAAACTCTCCATTTCTGTGAGCTAGTACATTTCCAGTGATATTTCCATATTGTTGTCCATTCTTCCTCAGATATAGATATCCCCCCTTCCTTCTCCCATTTATTTTTAATATATGAGGTAGAGTGTGTCTTAATTAAGATAAATACATGCGTGAAATTATACTACCATCCGTATCTGAGCTATATGCATTGCTGAACAGATCTATCAGACATGTAGGCCTACTTGCCTCGGTTACATTTTCCACCTTCATAGTAACATAATGTCGTATCTGCAGGTAACGAAAAAAATCTTGCTTTTTTAACTGGTATTTTTCTTTAAGCATTTAAAAACTAAGCAATGTTCTTTCTTTAATCACCTTGCATAGGACTGCTATTCCCTTAGCCATCCATATCCTAAACCTGGTGTTCAATCTGTTAGGCATGAAATCAGAGTCGTAAACTAGCCACTTAAGAACTACAATATCCCTCTCTAGTTTATGTTATTTTATAACATTTTTCCATACTTAAAGAGTCAGTTTCACCCATGGGTTATCAATGGCTTCAATAGGTTTTTGTAGATTATCATCGGCTAGGATGGCCTGAATGTAATGGGAGGTATCTTCTCTTCAATATTTTTCTATTGGGCATTGTATGATGGATTGCACCAACATATCATAGCTCTCAACGGCAAAATAATGTCTAAGGGAAGGTAGGCCCCCATCCTCCTCCTTCTTTAGCTAGTTGCAGGGTTTTGAGACAGACTCTAGGCCTTTTACCTTGCCATATATATCTTGACAGCATTTTGTCCCATTCATTTAATTGGTCTTGATCAATCTCTATTGGGAGGGTCTGAAATAAATATAGCAATCTAGGTAGTATGTTCATTTTAATGGAATCGATTCTTGAACTCAAAGTGAAAAAAGGAATCAAATGCCACCTGGCTATGTCTTCCTTATTTTCTTATGTATGGGTAAGTAGTTGCACTTTGAAAGTTTTGTTAGATCCTTTGGTATATTGATACCCAAATATTTGATAGATTCTGTTCGCCATGCCAAGGGGTATCTAATCTTAATTTCCCCTGGGGGGCTATAGTTCTATGACAGTAACTGAGTCTTAGTTATGTTAAGTTTGTATCCTGATAATTGGCCAAATTGTTCAAATGATTGCATCAGTTTAGGTAAAGAATGCGTTGGTTGCCCTATATAGACTAGTATGCCATCCGCATAGCAGGCCAGTTTGTGTTGTCTCCTTAATAGTAATTCCCTTAATATCTTTGTTCTGTCTGATATGTTGCGCCAATGGTTCCAAATATAATGTAAATAACAGAGGTGACAAGGCGCAGCCCTGTCTCGATCCCCTTTCCAGGGTAAAGCTATTTGATAGATAACCGTTGATTTTAACCTTAGCAGTAGGCCTGTCATAGAGTGGTTGTATAGACTTAATAATCCTATCATGTAAGCCAAACCTACAGTACAGGTATGTAGGACTCTATAAAGAAAAGACCAATTAACCGAATCGAATGCCTTTTCAGCGTTGACACATCACTATTGCCTTAATTCTTTTCTTTTTTTTATATAATCCATAATGTGTAATGTCCTTCGTATGTTGCCTTGAGTTTGGCGTTGATGTAAACAACCTGTAGGATAGGTACCATGCAGGTAGGAACTTTCCCAATCATCTACCCAAAATTGAGGTAAATAATTTGTAGTCTACGTTGAGGACAGGTATTGGCATAAATGATCCACACTCCATTTAATCTTTGCCTTCTTTTAGTATAGCTGAGATGATCACCTCCTTCCAATTGGGTGGGGTCTGTGCTTCTTTAAGAGCCCAATTTAAAGTGGGGAGCAAAATAGGTATTAATAACCATCCAATCCTGGTGATTTACTTAATTTAAGCCTACTGATTGCCATTCCCAATTCGTCTCCAGGTATATCCATAGTCATCTTTCTATTCTGTTCTTCATTTAAAGTGGGCAGCTCAAAGGAATTCAGATAGGAATCTGGGGTATGTCACCTCCTGGGACTTAGCATACAGAGTTTTGTAGTACGTTTCAAAAACCTCCTGAATTTCACTGAATTTATTTTTAAAAGTTTTGTCTGTGTGGAGTGTGTATTGTATTTTCTGCCATCTTTTTCTTCAATTTCCAAGCCAATATTTTCATTGATTTAAATGTCTCTATTTTAAATACATGAGGTTTTTCCTGATTTCCTGTGTGGCCAATTGATTAATTAAACTTCTAATTTTCATAATTTCCTCTAGTGTATCCTGTGCCAACGTTGATTTATGTTTATTTTTAATTTTCTAGTCCCTTTAGCTTGTTTTGTAAATCCACCGATGTCTTATATGATGCCAAAGCTATATTCATATAGTCATATTTTTTTCTTATATGATGCCAAAGCTATATTTTCCCTCCTAAGACAGCCTTCAGAGTAAGGGTTAGTGAAACCTCTCCATAATCAATTAATTCTAAGTAAATTCCAATTTCTCTTTTAATTTGTTCCTTTAAAGAAAGACCATTCAGCAGATTTGCATTAAATTTCCAGGTGTTATTCTTTGGTTGCAGGTTAAAATCAACAGTTAGATATATATAGGTGCATTGTCACTTAAATCTACTGTCCCGATCCCACAGGTATTTATACTGTCCTTATCTTACTTAGCATGTTAACGTTTTTGTGGATGGACTTTGTACCCTGGGACTTTCTGCTAGTGGAGTCTAATGGTTGCAGGTGTATGTTCAAGTCTCCCCCACAAATCAGGAAACCTTTCGTTTCTGTTACCATGATATTGCAGATTGTCTGGAAGAAACTAAAATCACTCCCTGGTGGTGCATAGACATTCAATAGAGTAACTGGTTTCTCATCTATATTCCCCCTTACTAAAATAAATCTTCCCTCCTCACCTCCCATTTCAAAAGCTTTTTTGAAATTTAGCTTGCTAGAAATAAGAATAGCAACTCCTCTCCTATGTCTAGACTTATATGAAGAGAAGAATAAATGTGGCAAATGTTGTTGTTGAGCGGGGGGGGGGGGGGTTGGCCGGTGCTCGTGCCATTTGTTGAGCGGGAAGGGGGGCATTTGCGCCCATTTACAGCAGGCCGGGCCAGTTATCGGCGGGAATATCCCCTCTGAATATCTCACTCACAGCAACCAGGCCGGCCCGCATCAGCCCATCAGGATTTGTCCCGAGTGTCTCGATGGCCAGTCCACCATTGTCACTATCATTTAAATTAGTTTCCTGTAGGTATACAATATGAGCTTGTTCCTTCTTCACTTTAGATGAGATTCTACTCCGTTTAATATGATTCAGCAGCCCATTAACATTAAAAGAAATACATTTTACCTGTCATCTTGCCATTAGCAAATAGTACTTAATTGATCTACTCCCTAGACATATAAAAACAAGCAAGAACGTAGAACAAGTAACAAAAAGGCATACATGAAAAAATATGCAAAAAGCATATGATTCCAAGGCTGGGTCTCTACTTGACGACCTTGTGCTGTGCTAGAAAAAACATCTAGCTGTGGGGGGAAGCCTCTCCTAACTGTGAACTGAGGGCCCCCAATACGGCATACGAGAAAGTCTCTGTCTCTCTCCATTAGCCTACACCTGAACTTTCCTCACATCTATATTCACTTCCAGATGAGGAAAAAGTAATGTAGAAAAAAAAAGATAAATGTATAGTATATAACAAATCAGGGCAGATAGAAATCTGCATTAGCAAGTTTCAAAGAAATCGCCATCTCGAGCTCTGTTTAGCTCACCAACTGTCAAATCAGATATCTCCCCTCTGCAAGGGGTGAGGGCTGTCATCTAAACACTTGCAGTCTCTCCCTGGCACTCTCGCCTCGCTCCTCCTCCGTCTCCCGTTGTCGCGACCTTCCGACCATTTCCTACGCAGACCGGGACAGCTGTTCAGCCAGGCTTTCCCTCGGCGTGACGTTAACGGACAGTCCCCTGGCTTTCATGTCTGTAGTCACCTCCTTCGCTGTCTCGTACGGCCGCAGCGCGTCCTCGTAGAACACTCGCAGTTTAACAGGTAACGGGGTCTGGAAGCGGATCTTGCTCTGCTTTAAAGTCGCACTGAAACGGACGTTTGAGATCATCTAACTTCCGTAGTTTGACGTATTTCCGACGCAAACAAGCTATGAGGGTGGGACATATGTTTAGAGGAATTTGATTGGAACATTGACAAGTGGACGGGGTTTAAGAACTTTAGACAGATTCGATAGAAGGATAGCGTTGATTGACGGGTGGATGTCGTGAGATTATTGGCCTAAAATCTAAGGTACCTGTTGTCGTCATTACACGTGACCTACCGTTTTCGAAGAAGTAATAAATTATATACTTTGATGTAAGATTACAACAAAAGTAGAATTTTGTAATTTTTTGGGCATACATCGTTGAATAGGTGAACACTATGACCAATTATGTGAACCAAAATGGGACAGAATGCTTTTTTCCTTTCAGTGCAACTTTAACACTCGTTTTGCTTCGTTGTACTCCTTACGTTTCTGCAGGACTGCTGGGGGGTAATCCTGGTCGAAGTATATTTGTCTGTCGTTCAGAAGCACCTTCTTTTTTCCCCAGGCCTTGCAAAGAATTTCTTTAGTTTTGTAGCGGAGGAATTTAATGATTATCGACCGCGGCTTGTCTACCCCTCTGTCGGGGCCGGGCACAGGGCGAGCGCTCGGTGCGCTCTCTCCATGTCAAGTGCTAAAGACTGGGGAATCCCCAGCGTGTCTCGAAGCAGCTTGTCCATAAATTCCACCATAGACGACCCCTCCACTTCTTCAGGAACATTATATACTCTCAGATTCTCTCGTCTTCTTGGTCGAGGAGTTTACTTTCTTGCTGCGTCATCACTTTAATCATGTCCCCCAACACCTGTTCCACATTTTGAACTCGATCCTCGACTGTCTCAATTCGCATTTCTGCCTCTGCTATTTTCTGATTAACAGTAGTGAGTTCGGATTGGAAATAATCTAACTGTTGTTTTGTATCTCTGAGAAAGTCCCCTATCTCCTCCAGAACCGTTGTCAAGGCTGTAGTGCTAGCCTCATGTTGGTGATGGCTAACGTGTGCCTCACCATCTTGCATTCACGTGGGAGAACTCTCGCTATTTTCTTCACTTGCAGGCCCTGCAGCTGTGCTTTGTCTGTTCATTTTAGTTTCCCCCATTCCCACCCTTCTTACCAGATCATCTACTTATGCTTCCATTCAGGTGGATGACGTCACCGGAACGCCAAGCAGTGGTGTTTTTAAAACAACAGGCCTACCAGCCTCTTTTTTTTTTTTACAGTAAGACGTCAAGAAAGGCCAATATTCTATCATTTTTATCAGGCCAATATTCTATCATTTTTATCAGGCCAATATTCTATCATTTTTATCAGGCCAATATTCTATCATTTCTGTGATCTATTCTTTCAACCTTATGTAAGGTGACACTCTGCACTCCAGTCACACTCCGCACCTGCAACTGAGTAGGTCTCAGCCTCAGTAGAGAGCAACAGAGTAGGTCAGCCTCAGTAGAGAGCAACAGAGTAGGTCAGCCTCAGTAGAGAGCAGCAGAGTAGGTCTCAGCCTCAGTAGAGAGCAGCAGAGTAGGTCAGCCTCAGTAGAGAGCAACAGAGTAGGTCAGCCTCAGTAGAGAGCAACAGAGTAGGTCTCAGCCTCAGTAGAGAGCAGGGGACATATTCCACTGTGACACGACAAGAGTAAGGAGAGGGAGAAATGGCTCTAGTTTACAGATTGCCTCATTAATGTTATCAGGTCCCCTATTAGTTTTGGGTTTAAATCCGAAATATTGCCAAATAGGCGCATTTGCTTTTGTAAATCCTCCGTCACCATCTAGTGTAACCAATTCCAGCAGCTCATGCAACTCAAAACTTTCATTTTCACTCGTGAATGTTCTTTGCAAACTATTTTAAACATTTGCTTATATAAGCAAACAGTCTGAAACGTAGGCTAGTTTGGTGAAATAGACACTTGGCTGAGGGAAATGTGAATTGTAGCCTATGAATGAATGAATACCGGAGCTTGAGATGCTTGATTAAGTTAGTTGTGTTGTAACTAGAAGTTTTATCACCACCCCTCGGAACATTGACTTTGCAAGTAGCTGTCGAACTAGTCGGTATAGTTAGTGTGAAACCTCTCAAAATGGGTGATCCTTTGGCTCGCTCCATGTTTGCTCCATGCATAGCTTGTTGTGTTTACCGCGGAGGGTGCTTGCGCATGACGTCACATTCTGCGCACAGCATAGAAATGGATAGAATAGTCTGGTTCCTATGGATCGGACCCATTGCCACCGATATCCAATCTAGTTATTTATTCAATATCGGGGCCGATACCCGATCTAAATATCGGATCGGTGCATCCCTAGGCATGAAGTGACATGTCGTCACACCCAGAAGAACTTAGCTGGTTTCTCACACAAGAATGGCGTCTCGTATTTGATCATCTCTGGTGAGTGTTACCTCGTTCTTTGGGGGAGTGACATCTCAACGCATAGTCCGGCTTTAAATGTAATCCCTAGCAGTATTCCCCAATCTCACCTGCGATTGATGGGGTTTGGCCATGGTGGGTGGGGCCTGTTTTCGGTTCTCAAGACCCAGCCCCCCTCCTCCTCCTCCTCTCAGAGCATTCTGGGACCCAGGACTCCGGATTTGGGGGTTAGGGTTGGGGTTGGGATCAGGACGGACCTGCCTCTGGAAGCGACTCAACACATCCAGAGCGCTGACGGACGTCTGGATCTCGGTCTGCCAGGAGAGAAAGATCCAACAGGGGGCACCCAGTCAATCACATTAAACGGCAGGGAAACATTTAAAGGACCATACCGGTCTAAATAGGATTTGATCTCCTTAAACTAGTCACCCAACGTATATCACATTACCGCAATCCATTTTCCGAAGTAAAGCTCATGTTAAAAGATGTTTACATTTTTGTGTTTTACTTACATTTCAAAAGTTGAACACGATGGCTTTAAAACATATTTTTAAATTGTTCCCTCGTGGCGCTGACAAACTCATCCCAGTTAGTTTCAAATAATTTTCAGTAGTTTTCATGTTATATTATTTTCGTTCGAATTCGTTGAACTTCTGCACTATATTCTCTAATCCACCTAAGATAGATTCTCTACCCAGCGCTCCTAGCAATGGCTGCCATGTAAACAGGAAGAAGACAGACCGTTGGCGTAGGCTGCGCAAAGAGGGTTTAAACTAAAATAATAACTACTGAAAAGTATTTGAAACTAACCGGGACGAGTTTGTCAGCACAACAAGGGAACAATTAAAAAATACGTTTTGAAGCCATCACGTTCAACTTTTGAAATGTAAGTAAAACGTGAAAATGCAAATATCTTTTAGCGTGAGCTTTACTTCGGAGAATGGATTGCGGTAATGTGATAAACGTTGGGTGAGTAGTTTTAGGAGATCACATCATATTTAGACCGGTCCTTTAAACGGTAGGACCCCGCTTTAGGCTACTGAGACCCCCCCACCCCCCAAACCCCGACGTCGAGATCATCATCATATAGCGTTTTCTTTAAGGAGAATGTTCAGCGCCAAAAGCTTGACTCATTCCACCTCGGCTCCGTTCGCCTCCGACTTTTTAATTATCCACGAGGGACTGGAATTCATTTACAAACGGACCGCTGAATCGTCATGCCAGTACCCCCCAAAAAAATAATTTCAATTAAGCCCCACGCAATCAGGCCCTAAGGCATTAACATGCTGTATGAAGATACGGCCGGAGAACACAGCGGTGGTCCGGATTCTCTGGAGTACGGGACTGAATCCATTATGCCGCATATTAATCACCGGTGACCAGCGAGGTTAACCTACCTCCATCTGAAACCTGTCCTTGAGACACCAGCAGACGAGGGGGGGAGAGAGAGAGGGAACGAGAAAAAGAGAGGACGGGAATAAGAGAGGGAGAGAGAATGAGGGAGGGAGGGAGGGAAGAGAGTAACGGAGGTAGAGAGAGAGACAGCAAGAGAGGGAGGGAAGGAGAGAGGGAGATAAAGAGGGAGGGGGAGAAAAACAATGAGAAAATCTGTGTGTGGTGCGCCCCGGTAGCTCAATGGGCTGGGGGCGCTTACCATATAAAGGCTAGTCATTTCTGCAGCGGCGTGGGTTCGAATCCGGCCCACGCCCTTTGCTGCATGTCTCCCCCCCCTTCTCTCTCTCCCACCTTTCCTGTCTTTAACCTACACTGTCCTATCCTAATAAAGCGGAAATGCCCTAAAAAAATATATTTTAAAATGTGTGTGTGTATGCGCATGTCTTTAATACACAGCACATCTGTGTGAGTGTGTGTGTGCGCAGCACAGCGACATGGGAACCTGGTATGTTCCATACAATATATATGTTACTCAACCCTCAATTTCCTGACATTTTGAACCTCATGAAGCTGATGGTTTGTGTTTTTTGACGCTCAGCCCTTTCTGTCTGTGCATGGCTCTGGCTGAAAGAATTAATACACAGTAACCTGGAGGAAAACACACACTGTAGATACAGTGGAGAACAAGTCAGGTACAAAAAAAAGACCTTGCATGTGTACAAATGTAGTGAAGCTGTAGATGCAGAGTTGCACTGCCAGGCAGGCATTGTTCTCATTATACTCTTAAAAGCACACAAATGAAATGAATATAATTTTTTGGTCTGTCTTTCTCTTTCTCAAGCAAAGCAAAAAGGATAAGGAGTGCAGAGATGTGTACAGTATAATCCCCCATCTCTGTGTCCTGCCAAGCAAACTTCTACGACGGTGTGCACGTGTGTGACGTTTGCTTGTGCTCATTGTGTGTTTGTGTCGGTGCTTGTACATGTCTGTGCTTGATTTTGTGCGTGTGCGTGTATGAGTGTGTGTGTGTGTGCGTGTAACAATCCCAAAAGCCTCACAGTGTTACCAAGCTGTGTCATTCCATTGCTGCATCATTCTGACAGTGTGTATAGTTGAAACAGTCGTCTGCATGTCTGATACTGGTAGTTTATACTCTGCAGGTCTGATACTGGTAGTTTATACTCTGCAGGTCTGATACTGGTAGTTTATACTCTGCAGGTACTGGACAGAGGAACTGATATCCAAGATAGACAGTTGTGGAATGACGAGTTTTCAACAGCTCACCTACTGGATGGAGAGCCAGCTCTGCATTGCACCAGGGTTGGTTAATACTGCACACACACACACACACACGCACACGCACACGATAGCTCAGCAGGTGTATTATTCCATGGAGAGAAGGGTGCAAGAAAACAAAAACTAGACGGAACGGAGAACACAGTCTCTCACAGATCAAAGAAAGGAGAACACAGCCCAGTAGGCCTCGGAAGGAGAAGAATACCGCAACACACACACGCGCGCCCACGCACACGCACACACAATTTGCGGCCATGTGGTGTTTATAATGAGAGTCGACTGGCTACTCTGTGAGAACAAGAGCCACCCTGAGGCAAAAGTTAACCCCAGACACAGTTTCTCACACGCACGGACGCACGCACGCACACACGCACACACGCACACACACACACACACACACACACACACACACACACACACACACACACACAGACCTCCAGTACATGTTGAATGTGCTGCAGCGCTGTATGACAGGGCTGAAATGGCATTGCACAGTGCCTGATAACTAGACAGAAGCCACACTGCGTAGCGTTAGCGCCATCCCCCGCGGACATCAATAGATGGAGCTGCGTGATGCTAACCGTTAGCGCTAGCCGTTAGCGCTTCCCGAGCCTCGTGTTGGCTGATCTGGATGACCTGGCAGGGATACTG
>NC_140234.1:43990107-44030107 GCF_949987555.1 Borostomias antarcticus | reverse complement strand
TCGGTCCTAAATCTCATGCTACGAACGGACACACGGACACACGGACACACACGTTACGTATAGAAGCGGATGCACTGCTTAAAGCAATACATAGCGTTTTCTCTGAACTGCGCCCCCACAGGCTCTGCGAGTAAGTGCACTGTCGTACTGTCGTAACGTTATCAGATTGTCTTTTTCTTTTTCTGGCTTCCTTCGTGATGTTTCGCTTCGGTTTTCTCACCTCCGCCATGATATCATTTAGCTAAAAAACACATGATATCCATAGACGCTGGAATAGTTAGCTACTACTGTGTTGTTTAAGCACAACGTTACGCATGCGCACTTCGACTGAATGCTGCGTCCCGGGAGCGTGAGTTTTAAAAGGTAATAAATGTCAATGTATTATCTTTCTGAGTAGACTGTTTGGACGATTCAGCTTACTTTTAGTAACTCTAATTGGATAATTAGCTCCAGACATGTTTGTAAAGGTCCAAATATTGCAATGTATTGCTTTAAAAGCCCACAAACAGGAAATCTCCATGAGATCTCCATGAATCCTCACCTGGCTGAGCCTGGTCTCTCAGGACTCTGATCTTCACCTTGCCTGCTGACAGCTGTTTAGGATGACAAGAGAGGGGACAGAAGAACACAGACCGTTACAGAACAGATAGAGCCAACATCCCTATCCCTGGGGTAAGGTGTTGATGTTGGGCTAGAGCTTGGCGCTTGCTTAGGCTTACTTTGTGGAAGTCATTCTCTTTGTTCCTCTTGACGCTGAGGTTGGTTAGAGTGCCAGCCTGGCCCGACTTCCACTTAAACCCACCTGACCTCCTGGTGGACACAAAGACATGATAGACAGACAGGCAGGGGGGTTAGACAGGCAGGTAGGTAGACAGACAGACAGACAGATATGTAGATAGGACAGGCAGGGAGGCAGGTTAGATAGGTAGGTAGATGAACAGGCAGACAGACAGACTGGTAAGTAGACATGCAGACAGACAGGTAGATAGACATGTAGACAGACAGGTAGATAGATAAACAGACAGACAGGCAGGTAGGTAAACAGAGACAGACAGGTAGATATATAAACAGACAGACAGGCAGATCGACATGCAGACAGACAGGTAGATAGATAAGCAGAGACAGACAGGTAGATAGACATGCAGACAGACAGGTAGATAGATAAGCAGAGACAGACAGGTAGATAGACATGCAGACACACATGTAGGTAGGTAAACAGTGTGGCCTGTGGACCCGACCCGTGACTCGGATTTGCTCAAAAATGTAAGGGGTTGTAAGTTGGCCCACACCCTTCCACCAAGTTTCGTGAAAATCAGTCGAGCAGTTTTTGCGTAATCCTGCTAACATACACACACAGGGCTCTAAGGTGCGACCATTTTACTCGCATTTGCGACTAAAAATAGTTTTGTGCGATCAGAAAAAATCATTCAGGAGCACACTGTGCGAGTACTGTTTTCAACTATTTCAGTTGAAATAAATCCATGCAAATTGGATCAAACTAGTCAAAGTTCCGCGCACCCAAATACAAAACTACAAGTCCCACAACTTTTTTTATTTTTTATTTTTTATGACAAGTCCCACGACTGCAACCCGCAACACGCAGAACTCTCGTGATGACGCGCGATGACAGCTCAGCTGCCCTCACTCAAAAACGACTGTTCAGGCGCCGAATGCCCCTGCCAGTAACGTTAAAGTCCCAGTTAACCAAAATCAGAGATTTGCTTGAAAACACATTCTATGTGTTAGTGATGCATTGCTGATAACATGTAAAAATGGGATAAACCATGTGTAGTACTGAATTGTGAAGTTAGACCAGTTTTGTGTTTTTTACCAGTTTTGATTTCTGGATTTTCTGGGCGGGCTTAAAACGGTACTTGTTGACGTAGAGCGGTGTTCTTAGCATATCCCCGCCCTAACACTATATAAAGCTAGAACGGATTTGAATCTTCGGTTCTCCTGCTCAATCTTGAGTTTAGAATTAGCTAGTTTTAACCAGCAGTCTAGAATTAGCTAGTTTTTCTTAGTTAGCAATGCCTATGCATAAAACTAAACGAAAATGCATCCTTCCTGGATGCCAGCAGGAAATGGGACTCCTTCTTTCAACTCCTGAGTAAAGCTGAAATGAGAAGCAAATGGTTAGCATTTTTGAAGAGCCATGGTGTTACAGAGGAGTCTGTCACCGCTAGCGCCCGCCTCTGCAGCAAACATTTCACTCCCGAAAGCTTCTGCAATTATAATATGAGGCTTTTGGGTTTCACGGACTCACGACTGGTCCTGGTGAAATCGGCGGAGCAAACCATCTCCCTCCCCGGCCTCCATTCTCCTCCTGTTGCATCAACCTTTGGTGCCGACACCGCTGCCTTGTGTGCTTATAGCTAAATAACGTTATAACGTTAGCTAGGTAACGTAAGCAATAGGAAAATACACTGCTACGTTAATCTACAAAATATGTGTCTTGACATTTATGTGGTAATGTCAGCTATGATGAATTAATCTTAGGAGGAATTATAGCTAACATTAGCTATGTAGTTTGTTGCAGATGGGAGTGTGTATATAACCTTAGTCTAGCTAACATAGCTAGCAGCACCGACCAGGCGACCACCCACCAAATAACGTTACGGATGATATATTATGACTATAAGCGTTAACTATACAGAAACTGCCTGCCATATTTGTGGCACCTGATGTGCGTATGGGTTCCCTACTAACACAGTACGTAAAACCGACGGGACACATTGGTGGTATTGTGGTAACTTTGCGACGGTACCAGCAGCGGACCTAGCTGACACCTAGCTGACACTTGCCTTTTCAGTCGCAAAATAACCAAAATAGCCGTCCTCAAGGACACTGTAAGGGAACGTAGCCGCCACTGCTGCTTAAATCCGTAACTACGATGTAATTAAATAACGTGACAATGTGGTTACATCACAGTCCCAATCTGACTTTATTGGAAATGTGTCACAGTGGGTCAGAACATTTGTAAATTACTTAGGTTTTAAAATACATTTTGAAGTCATAGTTACAGAATTGTAATAATGAGGAGAAATCCTGCATGTCTGTTTTGTGTGTAATTTCTCATTTACAGTTAATATAAACACTAAAGATTTGCAGTCTAGGCCTAATAAAAATAATGATAAAAAATATGCCTATGAATAAAGTCCTAATTTTGCAACCTAAATGTGAGCAATGAACGCTGAGCAGTGAACGTAAAACAAAGAATGCAAGGCATTGGGCTACTTTCTTAGGTGACACAATTGAAGAACTAGACAAACAAGTAACACACTCTGGTACAGTAGGTGGCTGTATGCCCATTAAAGTTGTCTGCGATCCGCCACTAAACCCAGCGAAGAAGAAGAAAACGACGACGGGTTATACTTCCGTTCGAAGCAGAAATGATTGAGAAAGACCAACACGCTGTCTTTGTCCCCGCAACAACACAGATCCTGTAAGTATCTCAATTTCAATGTATACATAGCTAGCTATGTATTTTGGTATCGTCCCAGATAAAACACCAACGTTATGTGCAAGCTACCCTTTTGTAATGATTATCTATATGGAGATGCTCTCTTTCCAATGTTAGCTAACTAGCTAGCCAGCTAACGTGATTAGCCTTTTTCTGTACATCATGGCTAGCTAAGTAGCCTACACAAAATTACTCTGTCGCAATTATTGTTATAGCTTTCGCTTTTGTGTAATTGTAGCTTAAATTATAATGTTGGCTTGGCAACGTGAGAATATTTCAGTTGTGTACACTATAACTTTTATGAAGTGTTGTCGTGGGCCATTGTTTCCTAATTACGGGCAATGGTGGAGTCTTCTCAAGTCTAGCAGGCTCGCGCGAGCTCCTGCACGTTCGTACTGTTTCATCGCTTGGAATAAAATGCGATAATTAGCTTACTCATTGATTTCGCATTAACCCACGACACCGTTAGTATGTGTTTGTTTTTAGGCATTCATTTTTCCGAAGTTAACGTTAACAGAATACTAGAAGCCCCAACAACGGAGCTAGGCTAGCTAGCAGGATTTGTTATAGCAGCCATCTTGGCTTTTTTGGTTACAGCAGCCATCTTGGTGGTTTTGGGATGTGATTTCATGTTACTCTTAACTGTTGAAATGGTTGCTCATGCTGTCAAACGGGTAAAGAATTGTGTACTACGTTTTCACTCACATACAAATCCAAATTTTGCATAATAGGTACTCATGATGTGGACTACTAATATAGTGTCTTGCAAAATCTATTTAATTACTGAGTGTGAAAGGTGGTAGACATGTTGCCCTGTTCCTCTAAACGTGTCAGAAATCACGTGGTCCTGTGGAGTGTGCATGTCAGCCAACGAGCGGGTCACCCACCCACTCTCTCCCTCTCTCCCCTCCCATGCTCTCAGTTGCCAACCTCCCAGTTATTGTTTGAACTGAGCAAGAAGCAGGTGAGCGGTACAGGAAGAGGCGCTAAGACGGGGACAGGCGTGGCCAGGGGCAGTCCTGGGACAGCACCACAGGCTCTGTGAGTCTTGTTCAGTTGAATGCCCTCATGAGTATTAACAGAAGAGCACCATATACATATGCACACATACACTCTAACATGTCGCTCTCTCCTCAGCTCAGCCCAATGGTCTCTGATGGTTCTGTCTGGCCAGCCCTTAGGTGGAGAAACACCTGATCATCATTATAGGCAGGCACACGTAAGTACAAATGCACATACGTTTCCATAGACGGGATAAACAAATGGGAATATTGATATTGAGTTAATGTTAGCGGTAGACATGTGAGATTCATAAGACGCATCACTGACGCCAGTGACGCCACAATATCAGGGAAATTGAGCAATTGCTTCCCTGTAGTGCAAACTTGCAAGATTCGCTCAGTTATTAACCCTTCTTGCCTTTTTTGTTGTTGGTTTTCTCTCTCCTCCTTCCTCTCTGTGCAGTTCTCCTGTGTGCTGAGCCGCTATCCCATGTATTGCCACTGCTGACATGGTAGAGCTCAGCCCCATGCAGAAGTGAGTGATGAGGAGAGGGAAGATCATTTTCCCGTTTTTTTTCCCTCCAGTTTTAGGAACCGTCTCAAGAATGTGTTCCCCACTTTTATGCCTTTAAATCAGGGTTGGAGTATTCCAGGTGTGTGGCCATGGCCATGAACACCAGTAGAGGAGGGAACCAAGTGTCTCATTCTCTCTCCACAGTTGTGCGGTTGTAACCCCCCACTAGCTACATATTCATTCAGTCTTTATTTAACCTCGTGAATCAATTGAGAGTAAGCTCTCATTTACAATGACGTATAATCACTCTATATTTGAACTTGTACTACAGGTGAGATAATCCTTTTTAATGGTCTCTCTCATTCGCTCTCCTAGCTGTGATGTTAGAGTTGTGCAAGACTTGGGTGTTCTCCTGCTCTGAGTGCCCATTCTCCTATACCTCCCAGATCTACCTCCACAAGCACATCAAGAGGAGCCATGACAACCTCTGTCTCTGCTGAGGAACACACAGAGCATTATGAAGTAGCCAGTGCCTTGGCGAAGGTGTTTGAGCAGCAGTCATCAATGGATTAACTCCCAAGACACAAGGAAGAGACAGCGCAACACGCGCTATGACTCCAGTGACGAAGGTAATATAATAAAGTGCATTCAACAGTCCCAAAAGAGTACTACTTGAGTTGACTAATCTGAGCTAATTTACCTCTACTATATGTTCCAGTGGTTTTCAGGTAGTTCTCTGATGCCATCGCCTGTGAGACCAACAGCTCCAGCAGTGTTGCCCTCCAGTTCTGTGATGTCAATGCCTGTGAGACCAACAGCTCCATCAGTGTTGCCATCAAGCTCTGCAGATGATGGTATGCTGAATTTTGTGAACTACTTCATGCTGCATGTAGGGATATACTTTGAGTTGAATATCCATTATGGGACCGTACAATTACTTATAGCCACATCTGTGTTTAATATCCAGACTTCCAGAGGATGATGTGTCAGCAGTTCTCCAGCGTCATGCAGTGTCTGAGGGAGATGGCACAGACAATGATGAGGCTGGAGCAGATGCTGGAGCAGAGACTGTCCGGCGAGTCTGCAGACAGCTATCGGGGAGCAGTACTGGATGACCTGCACCCTGCTAAAACGGAGGAGGAGCTGCTGGTCTTGGAGGAGCAGCTGAAGGACAAGGATCATCAAAGGAAGATGGTGAGTAACTTCAGGGCAGAACTTTGTTCCTTATTTTTGCAAGGAAGTGTTAAGGAAATGTAAAAGTAAATGATTGTCTTTATGTTTTGCAGACACGATATCTGAGTTCCATTGGCGGCAAAGATCTGCCAGATGTGGTCCGGCGGGTGCTGTCAGCCATTGCCATACACAGAGTGTGGTGTGTCTACAGCGTCCATGGGAAGAGGGGGAAGAAGCCTCTGAAGAATATGACCCTCTACAATGTCATATTACGTAAGGGATTGTTCATATTTTCGCAAAATAATACATTGTCTTTGCTTCATGCCATGTGCATTGAAACCATTCCCTTTTTGGTTAAAAGGTGCAGTTATGGCCTGTAAGCCAAGCACCACTGTGACGGAGGTGTCTGCCCAGCTGCAGGAGATGCTGAAACATGCCCCTGCTCGATGCAAAAAGGTATGTGATGTCAGGCAGTTAATTGTCTCGTATCCAGTGACATGGCACGCTTCCAATGAACGTATGCGACTTGCTTTTACAGCCATTTCATTATGTCCTTAGGCATCTGCTCCAGCCCAGCTGACCTCCCCAGCCCAGCCCCTGACCGCAGCTCCAGCCCTGACCACAGTGGAGTATTCAGATGAGGATGACCTCTTCTGCCCAGACCCTCGATTCAGATGTGGGTGACCCCCAGCCCGTCTCCCTAAACCTGCCTTTCCAGCCTGCCAGGATGGATGCCTTTTTTGTAAATAGTTTTTGTAAATTTTAACCTTTTTTTTGTGGGATACAACGGTCTGTTCCCGGTCTGCCTGCCACAGAATGTGCACTTTGTTTCATTTTTGTTTTTAGAACTTTTGCAATTGTCAGATAATGGGTTGCTAGCCAGAGCTTGTACATACTTTTTTTTGCTTTTCTGGCTATGCGTAATGTGACAGACCGTAAACCTCATCCTTGTAAATATGTATACTTTTAATTTGTAATGTACTTTGTGTAATAAAATGTTCTAAACTGTTAATGGTGTTCAGTCTTATATTGGTTTGTATCATAATGCTTGCTGCTATATCCCCATATAGCATTAATTCGTTTTTGTACTGGTAAATGCTAAATATAGCCAGTGGTACTGCAAATGCTAAATATAGCCAGTGGTACTGCAAATGCTAAATATAGCCAGTGGTCAGGGTTTAGTAAGTAAGTGACCATATTTGCACCGTGCGAAAAAGACGTGCAGACCAAGTCATATAAATACCTGTAAATCTAGTGTCAGCCAAGTGAGTTTATTACGGAAGTTCCTGCCCACGTTTTTTGCACGCGGCCGCAACCATATTTGCACCGTGCGAAAAAGACGTGCAGACCAAGTCATATAAATACCTGTAAATCTAGTGTCAGCCAAGTCAGTTTATAACAGAAGTTCCTGCCCACGTGATCACGTGCGTTCTTTGCACGCGGCCGCAACTTCTGAATGACGTGTCATTCTAACGTAGCGGCTACTAATCGGCAGATCTCGCGTTTCCGTAAATGGCCGCGTAATTTCCGCACGTGGCGCAGATGAATCGTCACCTATAGCGGCCGTATGTAGAACGTTTGCGCAACCTGCGTGTGTTAGTAGGGTTCACCGGTAATGGTTACAGTATATTTCTCCAGCGGGAGACCGGGAGGCGGGAGCGAGGGGGATGGTTAGGTAGACCAGCTGCAGCTGGAGAAGACGCACCCTCTCCCAGTGAAGCGGTGCTCGGCGGCTACTGGCTGAACATTCCAGTTCTGTTGGATATGTTGCGGGAAAGTTGAAGCCGAGTGCTCGTTATTCTCACACATAACATTGCCAACGAGAGTGGATGAGTCCGTCCCGATTATCAACTCCGGTAGTGTACGCTTCTTCGCGCTATCAGCGCTGTTCAAGCTAGTGACTAAAAGGTACATTTTAAACAACTTTTTCCATTGATCCCAAGGGACGACAGGATCGCCTGGGAGGGATAGGAATGGGTCTGGAGGGGGCAGGGAGAAAATAGGGACAGACTCATACATTCCTCGTTGCCTGTTTTTGTATTTTGCATCTAAGGGCAGTAACACTGGCGCGTTGGTATAGAGTAGCTACAGTTTTACCTGTGTTGTTTGTCAGGAGGTAGGTTAGGAGGAAGCATCTGTGCGTTTGACTCATTAGACAAGTGTAATTTCAACTCCTCTCTGTTTTCACAAAGCTGTGCCTTCCTACCACAAAAGAGACGGCGTGCCAGTGTGACAATATGCAGACCAGAGAACTGTACTATTTGACAGGTTCTTCCCTCCACACCCCCCCCCCCCCACGCAATTGGGTGTGGCTTCGGTGCCTTCAGCAGACACGCCCCCACAGTCTCAGACCAGAGAATGCTGCTGATTTTTAACCGATTTTGAAGCCTTATTTTATATACTTAGCGACATTTTTAATCACTCAGATTTGGCTGGGTGGTTAATGACATGTTTTCCTGTGGTGTGTGAAGCTCATAACAAAAATTTGAACTGGGTTAACCTGGACTTTAACAAAATAAAGCCCATTCAATTGTATTTTGCCAGGCAAAGTGGAACCAAGGAGAGAGAGGAATTCGGTGAGGCCCGGAGGAGTCGAATCAAATGTCACTCAAAAATCTCTTGATTCGATTAGATTCAACATTGCACCGTAGCCTACCAGTAACTTACTGGATCCACATCAAAACGCAATGAAATGCCGAAATCGTAAAAAGCGTTTTCCTGAAATGCGTGTCATAACGATCCAATGACATGTTCCTTTGCATCTACATTAAACTAAGCTTTTCCACGGATTTTAAAATTTTTGAATGATTATTTGCGAAGATATTGGGCTTTCTTCCCACGTTTTTTCACGGCACCAGCAGCTATTTCATATCCCTGCCTAAGTTCGCAAAGCATTGTGTGAATTTTCATATACCCTCAATTTCAAGTCAGCATCTGAAAACCCTCGTTTTGGAGGACTGTTTGAACGTCCACTAGCCCTCGATATGCTCCCTAGAAGCTAAAAGGAATGGGACACACTACCCTACGCGTGAACGCGCAAAATGTAGGGGTAAGGCCAAGGGTTAGGGCTAAGGGGGGGTATTGGGATTGGGCCATAGTCTTCATTAGAACCAATGAATATGATGCAGTGTGTGGGAATAGTATGGTCTTCATTAGGACCAATGCACATGATGAAGTGTGGGAATAGTATAGTCTTCATTAGGACCAATGCACTTGATGAAGTGTGTGGGAATAGTAGGCTATAGTCTTCATTAGGACCAATGCATATGATGAAGTGTGTGGGAATAGTAGGCTATAGTCTTCAATAGGACCAATGCACATGATGAAGTGTGTGGGAATAGTAGGCTATAGTCTTCATTAGGACCGATGCATACTGTATGATGAAGTGTGTGGGAATAGTAAAGTAGGAGAGGATGAGAGCTCCTATGGTGAGCAGGTTATTATTGTTTATTGTTGTTAGCAGTAGGCCTAATGTGTGTGCTAATAAAAATCTGTTATTTAAAATTTTCCGTTGCACTCCTAAATTTCTTGCGTACTACAGTACAGTACGTGAACTGAACAAACAAACAAATCCAGGCAAAAGAAAAACAAAAAAAGAAAACCAACACGTCACATTAATTAAATGTGAAACATTGTGTGTTTGTGTTTGTGTGTGTGTGTGTGTGTGTGTGTATGTGTGTGTGTGTGTGTGTGCTTTAGTAAATTTGTGTGTTTGTGTGTGTGTGTGTGTGTGTGTGTGTGCGTGTGTGAGTCTGTCACTGTCACACCTCCCTTACCTACATCTCAGTCTGGCAGTGACTGGAGCTGACAGAGCTGAGACAGAGTGACAGAGAGACTGGCTGGCGGGTCGCCTGTCGTAGTGAAGTGCACCAAGTTTGGCCAGCACAGCCACATCTGCTGACAGGCAAGGACAGGCCTAGGCTATATGCAGAACAGTGATGGTGGGAGATAGAGAGAGAGAGAGAGAGAGAGAGAGAGACAGAGACAGAGAGAGCATGTTGAAACGACGCAGAGTTTCAGGTAAGCCCAGACTTAAGCAAGCCAAAGAGAGAGAGAGTAATGTGTCTGGCTGTGCCTCTGCGAGCCTGTTAGGGCGTCTCGGCGTCTACACATGGACTGGTGTTGTATTCAGCCGACGCTCGGGCAAAGCCCGTTGGAACAACGTGGTGAGAAAAGGAACAACAGCGTTCCCGCCAGCGGCGAGGGGGGGGGCCACCGCCCCCGCTCCCTGTCACGCCGCTCTATCGAGGCGGCGGGGAAATGCGCTCGGCCAAGCGAGGGACTCTCAGTCACTCCGGGATTAAAACACGATCTGTAGGCCGGGCGGTTTTACGGAACGCACGCCTGCCAAAACAATCTGACGCGTTCCCGCTCTCTGCTTCCTCTCCGTTCCCTCTTCCCTCGCTCTTTCTCTCTCCCTCTCCCTGCTCTCTCTCTCTGGGTGAGAGGTGCAGTATTGAGGAGATGAGACTGTGGAGCAGTGTGGTCTCTCAGCTGTTGATGAATGGGTCTAAGACAGAAAGACTATGAACCAAGTAGTTCTCAACAGCTTGATAGGTGACCGGGTACGCCCCTACACTTTCAATATCTCCCTTCCTTTAGGAAAACACACACGCGCAGTGACGTCCCCAGACCAGCGGACGCTGTATTTCACCGTGACAGCGTTGCTTTTATGGTGCCCGGCAGCCAGCCTTCTCTCCGCATTGATATATGAGTCCTTAATTAGACTGTACCTCCTCCCTCTGAAACAAACTAGTCCACACTCTCTCTCTCTCTCTCCCTTTCTCTCTCTCATGCACTCTCCAAACTATTCCTCAATACATCTTCATCCCATTATCCGCTGTAAGCTTCTGTCTGTGATGATGTATGGATTCGTCCCCAGATAAACCTACTGTACGTGGAAGCACTAAAGACATAAACAAACACACACCACCCTCTCTCTGTGGCCCTAGGATACCTCTACAGTCATTTATTAGGGGCAGCCTCAGCTGACGGTCCCCCCTCCTCCTCCTCCTCCTCCTCCCCTTCTTCTTCTTCTTCTTCTTCTTCTTCCTCTTCTTCTTCTTCTTCTCCTTCTTCCTAGGAAGTCTGACTTCTCATGCATGAAAAATCACCAAACGTCCAGTTCTATGCCAGAAGTCCTCAACTGGCAGAGGGGGCCAATAGTCCTGATGGTGGCCCAGGTGAGCAGAAACCTCCATATGCGTTGAGCTTATGAAGTCCATCACTCTGTTTTTCTCAAAAACTGTAAAACCTATCAAACCCTACTCCTACATTTTTGGCCAATTGACACCTCAATTGCTACGCTACATCTTCAGACTGTCCTCCACAAACGATCTTCATAGATTTTTGAAATATAAAAAATTTAGCCCAACATCAAAATGTTTTACTGTAAACAGTACTGTATGCAGTTACTGTAAATACTCACTCAATAAATCTCCAAAGTTCATGAAAAGAAATGACAAACACGTGTGAAAATATTCAGAATTTTATCTCAAAAACTGAATTTTTGATTCGCGATTTATTGGTGGGGGGGTGCTGCGCGATTTGTTGACGGAGTGGGGGCAGGCCATTCACCGTGGGCCAGGCCAGTTGGCGCGCCAGGCCACCGGGAAAATTCCACCCGTCTTGTTAGTCTGTATAGCCTACATGTACACTAGCTCTCCTATTGTTCTTTGCCTGTTCATTATTTGCTGTAGCTGTGCATTGTCCCTGGTGTTTCCTGTGCCATCTTGTACATTTGTAAGCTTTGTCTTTTGTTCTCCACTTGAGTGTGTACAGGTATCTTAGTTTAATTGTTTAGTCTTTGGTTTAGTTTTTTACCCCTTGTGGCGCCTTTAACAAACGAGCCCCATAGTCCTAGGGACCCCGGGAGATCCTTATTTTTTTGCATTCTCGGTTTTGTTAGAATGAATGCGCCAAGGCGCTTAAGAACTACACAAGTTCTCTGCTTTAGTGTGCTCCACCTCAACTTCCCCTCTCGGGTTATTACACAGAATAAAAATGTTAATGCATACTCAGGCATTGTGCTATGACACCCTCATGCATTTGTCATTGTCTCCTCGTCTTCCTCCTCATGCACACTTCCCCATAGTTTTTCTATTGTGGCAACCAAAGGGACATACCAAAATGGCAGTGGCACACAGACAAGGGAAGCAAGTTTCAGAAAATAGCCAGATGTCTCTTTAGTAAACTTAACTTAGGGCTACAAATGAAAGATCTCAAACCAAATCCACACGTGAGCAGCATGCCTTCTGCCTCACCCCTCTTCTCCCAGGCTTCTTACATCACTCATTTAGCTGACAGTTTTATCCAAAGTGACACTAATTACATTTAACATAGGAAGTTTGTGTACTACTATTCACCAGAACTCACACGTGCATCTCCTGTCTAAACAAGTGACTAAGAGTATATCTAGTGCTTAAGGTAAAGTGCAAAAAAAAAAGAAAAAAAGAAGGTGCTTAAGAGGGACAATCCTGGTAGTACCTCTTGAAGAGGTGAGTTTTGAGCCTATGGCAAAATATGAGCAGTCCTGTCAGTGGACAGTTCATTGTGCGGCCAGGACAGAAAAGCTGTGACCATGTCACAACCTCAAACCTTGTTCCATCTACCTGTAGCAGTTAACAGGAAAACATATGCCTGCACCAGTTAGTGTATATATGTGTACTCCTAGACCCTCGTATATTAGTCTCCTTCCTCTTACTCCGCCCGGCCCAGTGTGCGCAGCAGCTATAATTATGATTGAATGTGTGTGCGAACGTGCGTGCATGCCAGTGTGTCTGATATACGCACTGGACCTCCCTGAGCCCACAGCCCTGTGAGTTATGTGCTCGTATCTCGTGATATACTCCCCGAAAACGCCCCCCCCCCCCCCCCTTGCTCTGCACGGGTCACGCGTCTTTATGGCTATTAATGAAATGAAGTCATTGAGGACAGAGGAAGGGACAGGACCAAGGCTAAAACAATCAGACTAACAACTAGATGATATGTTTGGTGTTCGGCAAATTAATTTTTCCCGCCCGCTGGCCGAGATTCAGCTTACTTTAAGCGGGGCGGGCTGATTTACAAGAGGCCTGCTGGGTAACGGCGGGGGGCAAAGACGGGGGGGGGGGGGGGGGGGGGGTGACAGGCAGCCACCCACCTCATTTCCCCAGAGTCAGCGTGCACAGTGATGCGATCATCCCACACACACATTCACACACACACAAACACACACACAAACGCACACACTCTGTAGTTATTAAGTGATCCCGCTCTACTGTATATCAAAGTCCAGGACATGGCCATATACTGCAGCCTTTCCCCTGGGGCAGAAACACTGTACTAGAGGCCTAAGAGCACTCTGGATGTACATCCACTTGTTTTGTCCCAAACACACAGCGCGACTGTGCGAGTGTTGGAATGGAGCGCTTCCGAGGTGCACGGACAAACACGAGGCTATTCTATTACCATGAGAGAACCAAACTGTATATGGGCCTTGTAGCATACTGCGTATCTTAGTCTGTGAGGCCTCCTGCCGTTCCCTCTCTCTCCTTTCCCCTCTCCTCTCACGCGTTCCCTCTCCTCCTACTGTACACTCGTGCCACTTCATGGCATATCACCCGTCCATCAACGCTGCTGAAGGAGAGATGAACAGTCACTCGTCCTCCTCTCCTGTCCCCTCATCCTCATTCCCTCTCCACCTACACTCACTTAACTACTCCTCTCTTACACACAGCTGATGTCATTTGCTATCCATCTACACTCACTCTATTTATATAACCCTCCCTCAGGTCGCCCTTCTCTCTCTCTCTCTCTCTCTCTCTCTCTCTCTCTCCATTTGCAGTTTTCCTCTAAACTGCCTCTCTCTCCCTCCATGCCTCCTTCCCTAGCTCCCTGTGGTACTCGCTCTCAAGTTCTCTCCGAGACGCTGTCTGTCATCTGTCTCTCTCCCTCCCTCCATCCCTCCCTCGCCCATTCTATCCGTCCTCTGCTCACTTTTCCTCTCACGCCTCTTTCCGTTCTCTCCTTCCCTCCATCCGCCTTTCTCTTCTCGCCTCTGTTGACGCTGTCATAGCTTGCCCTCTGTGTCCTTCTCCCTCCCTCCCTCCATCCCTGTCTAACCTCTGCTCACTCTCTCTGCCGGAGCCTGTCTTCCACGTCTCCCTCCCTCCCTCCCTTTCTCCCACCCTCCTCTCCGCTCGCTCTCCTCCTTTCCTCGCTCTCTCCTCGCTGCAGCAGCCTGTCCATCCCTCCCTCCCTCCCTCCCGTACTCACTCTCTCTCTTCCTTCTCTCTGCTCAGGCTCTCCCGTAGCTGCTCCAGCCTCTCCTCCATGTCTCTGCTCTCTTGGGCCAGAGTCACCGTCTCCATGCGCAGCTCACGCAGGTTCCTAAGGGGGGAAGCGCACAGTCAGTCAGGGGGGGGGGAGGACCCTCCCTCGGTCACATCCGTGACCCGCCGTCACCCCGGATCACGGTGAGCAGCACATGGCGTCCATCCGCCTATCCCACGATTCCTTCTGCGGCGTTTCGCTGATGAGCAAAATCTATTACGGATTGGTTCAGAGCACAGCCTAGCAGAGTCCTCAATTCAATCAATTACCTGTTAGTTGATGAGAAACTGCAGCAGGCGCGCGGAATCTAATCGGCTATATTTGACTATCAGCGGAATACAGTTGTAGTGAAGGGCTGAATATGCCTTTCAATCTTCCCAGAAAATCCATTGGATCACCTTTTGTTTCATAAAGTAGCAGCAGGCAGTGTGAAAGTGTCAAGGGAAAGACAGAAACGCACACAGAGCAAAACAGAAACTTCAGTCCAATCTCCCGGCATTAACGCACCTGGCACTGAGCTTCACCGACTTGGGTTTGTTGCTGGGAATCACCACAAAGTCATTTAAATTCATGGCTCCTCTTGATGGGGATTCAAGTATTCTCCTCTCCTGTCACAGACTTCTGGCGCAGGTGCTTCTGTAATAAAACCACAGTTATACATAACACACAAGCCTACTATTTCACTGCCCAGCCCAGTCTACACCACAGTGATAGTAAATGTCATTGATGAGCAAATGCTGCTACAATAAACTAGCTAAATAGGAGAGGCAGTTACGACCCCACTAAAAAGTTTAGTGAGTAAAAATGACAAACTGTGTTTGAGGTTGACTGGCTTCACTGCACAAGTTAGAACAAGACCATTTAGCCCAATTAATATCAAAATATTTGACTTCCACAACTTCCAACATCAAACTCTAAAAAATAAGCCAACAGTCTAAATAATTAGACAGCACATTCCACCAAAAAGGATGGAAAGCTCAGTTTGCTTCCTAGACACTAGAATAGCGTTAGCTTCCCTAGCTAGCGTACAGTAGCTATGCTATCAACGTTATTGCATCCCAGTGTCAGAATAGCTGGTTTGGCTTTCATGAAAATACAACGCCCGGAACTGTCAACAGATAGTAGTTTCGCTAATTACTAATTCATGATTAATAATTACCTCTTAGTTACTCGCCTAGATTAGCTAAAGTTAGCAAGAACTGACAGCTTTCTTCCGTGTCTCAAACCGTTTGTATATGGTTTCCATGGAGACGACAGCCCCGCGACAGGCTGCAGACCAGAATTCTCTAAAAATACAATGTTTCAAATCTTTACTAAGTTTCTAAGTTTCTACGATTAAGAAACCCATATTAAATTCACGTATAAAGTATATTAGGCATCAGATTATGCTATTGTGGTGCAGTTATAAATGTATATATACATTCACCTACCGGCCCTCCTTGTGTGTGTGTGTGTGTGTGTGTGTGTGTGTGTGTGTGTGTGTGTGTGTGTGCGTGCGTGCGTGCGTGCGTGCGTGTGTGTGTGTGTGTCTCCTCCAGCTGAATAGAGCTGGGTCTGTGCCTCCCATAACAACACAGCCAGACCTCATTTGTATTCTGCAAAAAAGAAGCGTTCAGATCTGCAACTGTAAAGACACTCTTCCAGATCAGACCACAGCCCATCCCTCCCTCTACCCCTCCCTCTCCCTCCCTTAAGTGACTGGGGGGACAATTACCTCAGCAGACGTTCCAACGCCCTCATCCATCTCTCTCTCCTCCATGTTGGCTGCGTGCTCCTGTCGTGAGGGGCAAGTAGGCGTGTGCCTGAGTTTGTGTCCTGCGGGGGGGTGGGGGGCAGTGTGTGCGTGAGGGTGGTGTGGATAGTAGCCCCTCTGTGAGAGGTCATTGAGGGTCATTCGAGGCCATGGCCCCCCAGCTGGTTCCTGTCTGTGCTGACTGCTGCTAAATCTGCCTCTGCCAGGGCCTTACAAAACATTACCTTCCCTTTCCTCTTCTTCCTCTTCCTCTCTCTCTCTCTCTCTCTCTCTCTCCCTCTCTCTCTCCCTCCCTCTCTCTCTCTCTTAATGTCCCAGCCTGCACAGACAGGCAGGCATGCCCCAGCATGCTGATGAAGAGAGGGGGGACAGAGAAGAGAGAGAGAGGTGGGGAACTAAGAGAGAAGGAGGAAGGTGTTAAAGAGGAATAAGGGAAAAGGCCTCTCGAGAACGTAAGAGGAAAGAAGCCATGTGAATGAGAAGAGGTAGAGAGAAATATGGAGTGTGAAAGAATCAGAGAGAGGGACAGGGAGAGAAAAAGTGAGTGAGTGTGTGTGTGTGTGTGGGTGTGTGTGTGTGTGTGTGTGTGTGTGTGTGTGTGTGTGTGCGTGCGTGCGTGCGTGCGTGCGTGCGTGCGTGCGTGTGTGTGCGTGTGAAGCGTCTAGTGCAGCAGCATAGTTGCATAGAGATGTTTGTAGTTAGTGCCTGCTGCATGCCGCTTTGTGCTTGCTACTCTCTGCTTACAGCTACCGCCACCAGCTAGCCCCCCTCGGTGGGTGAGAAGAGGAGCCAGCTAGCCCCCCTCGGGGGGAGAGAAGAGGAGCCAGCCAGCCCCCTCGGGGGGAGAGAAGAGGAGCCAGCTAGCCCCCCTCAGGGGGAGAGAAGAGGAGCCAGCTAGCACCCCTCGGGGGGAGAGAAGAGGAGCCAAGTGCGTAAGTCTCCTCCTGCTGGTACACAGCCTCTCCACCACCAAGACTCCTGCAGTGCCTCCGCGTGGCCACACATGGTAACTGGGTACCTGCGGACCCAGGCTAAACTGGAGCGGATTTCGGAGCAGCAGTGGGCCCCAGAGACGCGGCGTACAGGCCCACCATTGTGTGGACACAAGATATTCTTGCTTGGGGATGTTAACGCCCGAGTGGGACAAAACAGCAGGATATGGAGTGGAGTGCTTGGCAGACATGGAATTGGCCAGGTTAATGCAAATGGGATGGGATTACTCACTCTCTGCGCTGAGCATAACCTGACCATAACCAACACCATCTTCCAGCAGAAGGCTAAAAACATCATGGATGCATCCTCGTTCCAAACTCTGGCACCTGATATATTATATCATAGTGAGGCGTAGTGACATCAGAGACGTTCACATCACACCTGCTATGAGAGGTGCAGAATGTTGGACAGACCACCGTTTGATCATGGCCAAGGTCAACATGCAAGTGTGCCCCCCCTTGCGGCTGCGAGGGCCCAAAAGGAGGCGACTAGATTGCACCCATCTGGAAAACCCTGATGCAATAAATGATTTTCCTCGCTCCCTGGCTGAGAAACTAGAGGGAATGGAGTTTTCCTTGAGTTCATCTGAGAACACCATGGAGCAGAAGTGGAACTCTATTAGCTCGGCTCTCTGTGAGGCAGCAGCCCGAACAATCAGCTGTAAGAGCAAGAACCACCAAGACTGGTTTGATGACAACTCAGACACCATCCATGACTTGCTGAAGGACATGCACACAGCACATTTGGGCAACCTTAAAGTGCCCCTCTTCCAGTAGCACTAGGCAGCAATGGCAGAGAGCTCAGCAGGAAGTACAAAGGGCTACACGGTTCATGCAGAATGAGTGGTGGACAAAAAAGGTACACGAAATCCAGTCTTTTGCCGATAAAAATGACATGCATAACTTTTATAATGCTGTCAAGAAGATCTATGGCCAAATAAACCGCTGCATCACCTCCCCGAAAACGGCAGATGGTCTGACAGTCCTGAAGGACCAGCATAGCATCCTGCTGAGATGGGCTGAACATTTTGGCACCCTACTTAATCAGGACTCTGATGCAGACCCCACAGTTCTCGGCGACCTGCCCACAGTTCCTCCTATACACAATCTAGACCAGCCCCCAACCTTCCTGGAGGTCCAATCAGCTATCAGTTCCCTCAAAAACAACAAGTCTCCCAGTAATGACAACATCCCTGCTGAGCTGCTGAAACAAGGAGGCTACCTCTGTACAAGATCATTGCATAAGTGCATCACCAAGGTCTGGGCCGATGACAATGTCCCACAACAATGGAGAGACGTCAATATTGTCACCATTTATAAAAACAAGGGTGACAAGGCTGTCTGTGGCAACAGTAGGGGCATTTCACTCCTTGCTGTCGCTGGTAAGGTCCTGGCAAAGGTGATGCTTCCGAGGCTGATTAACAACATCACTGCCTGAATCGCAATACGGGTTTAGGAAGAGCAGGAGCCCGGTGGACATGATTTTCAGCTGCTTTTGGGAGACACCGGCGTCGGGTCTTTGGAAACATGAACCTTCATCTCTGCACAAAGGTCTGTGTCTACCAAGCCAGCTGCATCACTACCCACCTCTACAGCTGCGAAGCCTGGGTAACCTACAGCCACCACATCAGGGCTCTAGAGCAGTTCTACATACGCTGCCTTCAGCGTATCCTGGGAATTACCTGGCGTGATCGTGTGCCTCATTTTCAAATACTCTCAATGACCAACTGCAGGAGTATTGAGGCTACGGTCACCCAGAACCAGCTACGATGGCTGCGCCATGTAAGGATGCCCTCAAACTGACTGCCTCGCAGAGTGCTATATGGCCATTTACACCATGGTCGACTCTGCTGGGGGGCAGAAGAAGCGTTAAAAAGTCCAGCTGAAGACTGTGTTAAGAAAATGTAGAATCAGACCTGAAGCCCTGGAGGATGTTGCTGCTGACCGTAACCCCTGGCGTCAGCTGTGCCTAGATGGGACCCGTATGCTGGAGGAGGAAAGGACATCCAGGAGACAGGGGAGGAGACCCAGGAGGACATCCAGGAGACAGGGGAGGAGACCCAGGAGGACATCCAGGAGACAGGAGAGGAGACACAGGAGGACATCCGGGAGACAGGAGAGGAGACCCAGGAGGACATCCAGGAGACAGGAGAGGAGACTCAGGAGGACATCCAGGAGACAGGAGAGGAGACTCAGGAGGACATCCAGGAGACAGGAGAGGAGACTCAGGAGGACATCCAGGAGACAGGAGAGGAGACCCAGGAGAACATCCAGGAGACAGGGGAGGAGACCCAGGAGGACATCCAGGAGACAGGAGAGGAGACCCAGGAGGACATCCAGGAGACAGGAGAGGAGACTCAGGAGGACATCCAGGAGACAGGAGAGGAGACTCAGGAGGACATCCACGAGACAGGGGAGGAGACCCAGGAGGACATCCAGGAGACAGGAGAGGAGACCCAGGAGGACATCCAGGAGACAGGAGAGGTGACTCAGGAGGACATCCAGGAGACAGGAGAGGAGACACAGGAGGACATCCGGGAGACAGGGGAGGAGACTCAGGAGGACATCCAGGAGACAGGGGAGAAGACCCAGGAGGACATCCAGGAGACAGGAGAGGAGACTCAGGAGGACATCCGGGAGACAGGGGAGGAGACCCAGGAGGACATCCGGGAGACAGGAGAGGAGAGCCAGGAGGACATCCGGGAGACAGGAGAGGAGACCCAGGAGGACATCCGGGAGACAGGAGAGGAGACCCAGGAGGACATCCGGGAGACAGGAGAGGAGACCCAGGAGGACATCCGGGAGACAGGAGAGGAGACCCAGGAGGACATCCGGGAGACAGGAGAGGAGACTCAGGAGGACATCCAGGAGACAGGGGAGAAGACCCAGGAGGACAGGAGGAGACTCAGGAGGACATCCAGGAGACAGGGGAGAAGACCCAGGAGGACAGGAGGAGACCCAGGAGGACATCCAGGAGACAGGAGAGGAGACCCAGGAGGACATCCAGGAGACAGGGGAGGAGACCCAGGAGGACATCCAGGAGACAGGAGAGGAGACACAGGAGGACATCCGGGAGACAGGAGAGGAGACCCAGGAGGACATCCGGGAGACAGGAGAGGTGACTCAGGAGGACATCCAGGGGACAGGGGAGGAGACCCAGGAGGACATCCGGGAGACAGGGGAGGAGACTCAGGAGGACATCCAGGAGACAGGGGAGAAGACCCAGGAGGACATCCGGGAGACAGGGGAGGAGACCCAGGAGGACATCCAGGAGACAGGGGAGAAGACCCAGGAGGACATCCGGGAGACAGGGGAGGAGACTCAGGAGGACATCCAGGAGACAGGGGAGAAGACCCAGGAGGACATCCAGGAGACAGGAGAGGAGACCCAGGAGGACATCCAGGGGACAGGAGAGGAGACCCAGGAGGACATCCAGGAGACAGGAGAGGAGACCCAGGAGGACATCCGGGAGACAGGAGAGGAGACCCAGGAGGACATCCAGGAGACAGGGGAGGAGACTCAGGAGGACATCCAGGAGACAGGAGAGGAGACCCAGGAGGACATCCGGGAGACAGGGGAGGAGACCCAGGAGGACATCCGGGAGACAGGAGAGGAGACACAGGAGGACATCCGGGAGACAGGGGAGGAGACCCAGGAGGACATCCAGGAGACAGGGGAAAAGACCCAGGAGGACAGGAGGAGACCCAGGAGGACATCCAGGGGACAGGAGAGGAGACTCAGGAGGACATCCAGGAGACAGGGGAGAAGACCCAGGAGGACATCCAGGAGACAAGGGAGAAGACTCAGGAGGACATCCAGGAGACAGGGGAGGAGACCCAGGAGGACATCCAGGAGACAGGGGAAAAGACCCAGGAGGACAGGAGGAGACCCAGGAGGACATCCAGGGGACAGGAGAGGAGACTCAGGAGGACATCCAGGGGACAGGAGAGGAGACCCAGGAGGACATCCAGGAGACAAGGGAGAAGACTCAGGAGGACATCCAGGAGACAGGGGAGGAGACCCAGGAGGACATCCAGGAGACAGGGGAGGAGACCCAGGAGGACATCCAGGAGACAGGGGAGGAGACCCAGGAGGACATCCAGGAGACAGGGGAGGAGATCCAGGATGACATCCTACGGTTAACGCTGCCACTACCACCACATTTACATATCTTACCTACAATAGGATATCCTACCTGCAATAGGATATGTGGGTCCAGATAGGGCTATTCAGTCACCAAAGAACTCACCGATAGAAGTGGACGTCATCATCGGATTCGATGGACAACCATAAGCAAGTAAGTAAGCAAGTGTGTGCGTGTGTGTGTGTGTGTGTGTGTGTGTGTGTGTGTGTGTGTGTGTGTGTGTGTGTGTGTGTGTGTGCATGTGCGCATGTGTGTGTGCGCGTGTGCAGCACAGCCAGTAAGGGTTAACAGTGAACAGTAGTCATGAAAGGACAAGCGTTGAGCTCTGAAATGTCAGGGCTATTTAATTCATTAGGAGGTGATGATTGCAGCTGTACTGAATGTCATCTGTTGGGTTAAACTTCTTTTCAGTGATCTAATGCTAGGCATATATTGACTGTCTGGAATTAGTTAGAGACCTTTTAGTAACGGCAGGAGGAACAGAAAGGGGTACTAAGCAGGGATAGAAGGCAGCCAGAAAGAACTACAGAACCTCTCTCTCTCTCTCTCTCTCTCTCTCTCTCTCTCTCTCTCTCTCCTCCTCCTCCTCCTGTGGAAATGGATTGGCATGTGTAGGTGTTTGGGTGTGTGTGTGTGTGTGTGTGTGTGTGTGTGTGTGTGTGTGTGTGTGTGTGTGTGTGTGTGTGTGTGTTTATACCCGCACATGTGTGTGTGTGTGTACACATGCACGTGTGTGTGTATTTCATTAAGCATAAGGGCACAAGGCCTATCCTTCTAACTGAAGTGACTAGTGATCAGAACAGGTGGTCAGGGTGCATGCGTGTTGATAATTAGATGTTCCAACCACAGAACTGACATGTCAGAATCAGAAACCGTTTATTGCCCCTTGTTGATGACAAAATAAAACAGGTATAGTAATAGAATAATGGAAAGGCTTTAGAATACAAATAAAACACTGAAAATAAACACGCTATAACTAACCCCCTCCCCCCACACACACACACACACCCACACACACACCCACACACACACACCCACACACACACATACACACACACACACACACACACACACACACACACACACACACAGCAGTGGGAGGAGTGACCTTTTCACTGCCTCTGAGAAATGAGCAAATGTGTGAAAGAGAAGGACACACTGGACAGGGAGGTGAATGTTAGCAGAGGAGAGAGAGGGAGGGAGAGAAAGAGAAGGAGAGAGAGAGAGAGGGAGAGAGATAGAGAGAGAGAAGGAGAGAGGGAGAGAAGGAGAAGGAGAGACAATACAAAGATATGAGGCGGAGTGGACAGGGCCACAGTGGACCAATGAGGAACAATGTCAGCGTGGTGACACGGGGGGGACAGGAACATGAGCAGGCGCTCTTTTAATGAGCACTTCCTCCTCGCCACCATGACTCCCAGGGAAGGGACGAGAAAGAGAGAGAGAGAGGGGGAGAGAGAGAGAGGGGAGGAGGGGGGTCGGAGAGATTAGAGGAGGAGGGTAGAGAGAGATGAGGTTAGTGGATGAGAGGTTAGTGGATGAGATGACGAGACTGACAAAGTGAGTGAGTGAGTGAGTGAGTGAGTGAGTGAGTGAGTGAGTGAGTGAGTGAGTGAGTGAGTGAGTGAGTGAGTGAGTTACAGTCTGAATTGAAGTGTGAGAATGGAGAGAATGTCACAGTAAAGAAATGAGACGAAGTCACAGAAAGAAAGAAAGAAAGAAAGAAAGAAAGAAAGAAAGAAAGAAAGAAAGAAAGAAAGAAAGAAAGAAAGAAAGAAAGAAAGAAAGAAAGAAAGACAACGTATGGGATAGAGGGCAGAGAGGTGATAAATGGAGAGATAGAAAGATGAGTCCTTGGAGGTAGAGTAAAAGAATGGCGAGTCTAGACAGCAGAAGCTGCTCGACAGGCCCTGACGCTGCACGCCACATGCACACACACACTTCTCTCTTCTCCCACTCTTTAATGAATGAAGTATTTGACAGGGAGCAAGGGAGAGATAGATAGAGCGATAGATGGAGTGAAAGAGAGGGGAGAGTGAGTGAGAGAGAGAAGGAACAGTGAGTGGAGCTGAACTCCTGCTGACGTCTTGCTGTTAGTCAGCCGATGACCCCGAGCAATCTACCTGACAGCAGAGAGCGCGGGAGCGATGGACGGAGAGATGGAAGGACGGAAAGACCAGTCTGGTCAGTGGCCGGTCTGACCCTGTCCTCTCAGTGACAGAGAGAGAGAGAGAGAGAGAGAAAGAGAGAGAAAGAGAGAGAGAGAGAGAGAGAGAGAGAGAGAGAGAGAGAGAGAGAGATACTATGGCAGTTTTTTGATTTACCTGTCAGACTGTTGTGTTTCCACAGAGGAGAAGTAGGCATGCAGAGTGCAGATTACAGTGTAGCCTACCACGGATCATAACAGGCATGTTCAGTCGAGAGTTACGAAGACAGAGTGGCAGAGATGACAATAATACAGGGGTCTCTCTGCGCTTCAGCTGTAGCAGGCTGACCGGTGCTTCTCAGGAGCGGGACATCAGTGGTACCTAAGTAGGGAGAGGGGTTGCTGGAGCACTCGGCTATTAGAGCCTTTTATTAAGGTGCAGTATAAACGTGACAATGTTTCGATGTCAGTACATCTTCATCAGGTCATGTCCTGACCTTGACCTGATGAAGATGTACTGACATCGAAACGTTGTCAAGCCTATACTGCACCTTAATAAAAGGCTCTAATAGCCGAGTGCTCCAGCGACTCCTCTCCCTACTTGTTGACACAGATGACATTTAGACACAGCAATTTCCCTGTAAAACCATGTGGCAGCAGCTCAGGTAAAATAGTATAATAACTAAAATTATTTTCCCTATTCCCCATCCCTCTCACTCTTACAAGCACACACTCTTCAACAAATACAGACGTTATAGTATTCATTCAGACCGACTATCCAAAACTGGCTAGTGTATGTTGAGTGTATAGTGCCATCTAGAGGTCATGGGAGGAACAACCGCTATGCCAGTTCAACCGCTAGCTGCAGCATTCTAACGCAAATCCAGACTAAAGCCCTTTGAGCACCTGGGCAGTTATAGAGATCGAATCCATTACTATCATATAGTTCAAAGAGAGAAAATAAATAACCCTCTCTCTGTCTCTCTATCTTCCTCTCTCTTCCAAGCTAAACCCATCACTGTGTCCATGTTGATCCTGGTTCTGCCGTGACACCAGGCTCAAGTTTGGTGTGACTGATAGTGGGGATGCAGCCTCTATCTATCTCAATATAGCGTGAAGCCACCAGCCTGGACCGCTGTGTGTGGAGAACACAATAACACAGAGAGAGAGAGAGAGAGAGAGAGAGAGAGAGAGAGAGAGAGATCAAATGAGAGAAAGCCTGACATGTCATAAGATAGGACAAACACACGCACACACACACGTACACGCACAAACATTTCAAACCTTTTATTGTACATTGTACCCATATCTTGTGTAGCCTATATGACAAATAAATCACCTTGAATCTTGAACACTGAAGGACAGGCGATCTGAAACGTGCCAAGGGGGTATCTCCAACTACTTGTTTCCCTCCCTTCCTAGCGAGTCCTATTCACAGCTCTGAGCCAGACTATTCATTCTAAGGGCTGCAGAAGAAGACGCTTAGGCTCGAAACACTGATTTGTAACTGTTAGTGGATTTAATTAGATTTG
Source organism: Borostomias antarcticus (assembly GCF_949987555.1). Lineage (NCBI taxonomy): Eukaryota > Metazoa > Chordata > Actinopteri > Stomiiformes > Stomiidae > Borostomias > Borostomias antarcticus. The sequence continues at coordinate 44,005,076 of NC_140234.1, read as the reverse complement.
TTTGCCAGACCTAATTTATCCAGCTCCCCTACAGTACACAATCAAGATTTGAGTTAATCAACCTAATATCTAACGACACCCCCCACTTTAACTGATTATTTATGACTAAATGACCTCCTGTACACTTCTCTCTCACACACACACGTACGTATCTCATGCATGCGCATGCACACATACACACACATACACATGCACACACACAAACATACAGATGCACGCACACACCCACAAACGCAGATGCACATGCACACACGGACACACATATATAGATGCACTTGCACACACGCACACACGCACGCACGCGCACACACACACACACACACACACACACTACTCACGGTGGACAGTTTCTGTCATCACAGCACTTTCCCAAACAGGGTCTGATTAAACAGCAGCTTAGAGCGCTTTAATTTCATGGAAGAACAGACAGGCAGGAGAAGAGAAAGAGAGAGAGAGAGAGAGAGAGAGAGAGACGAACAGGGGGATAGAGAGAAAGAAGGATGAGGGACCGACTGACAGACAGTGGCTGGTGTGGGTGGCAAATGAGGGCACACAGGAGAGATAGCGGGAGGGGATCGGGTAGAGGAGGTAGAGAAAGAGAAAGAGAGAGGGAGAGGAGCGTCGACGTGGGGGGAGGAAGAGGAGGAGGAGGAGAGATGGAGGCTGTGGGGAGGAATGGGAGAGATATGGCCCGGGGAAAGAGAGGGAGCGAGAAACGGAGAGATATCGCACGGTGGGAGTAGACGATGTGGGAGAAAGAGAATGTGAAGATGAGAGAGAGAGAGAGAGAACAAAATGGAGGGAATAGAGGGAGGGGTGGAGAAATGAAAGCACGTAACACCATGCCAGGTAAACACACCTAGACGACCCTCATCTTCTGTGCCACCGACGCACACACGCAAACACACACATACACAGAGTATACACAATATTAGTAGTGATATCATCCGTGTGGCTGTGGCCAAGGGCAAAACTGTCACACCACATTCCGAGCTGTTTCGCTCGAAGTGTGTGTGTGTACATGTGTGTGTGAGAGATCTCTCAGGAGCCAGTCCTTGAGGCTTTAGGCAAGGGACATAAGAGTATTGTCCTGCAAAATCCTGCTGCTCACCCACAAATGCATCAACGGACACGTACCTCCCCATCTACAAGAACTCATCACTCCACAATCCTCCACCCTCACCCTCAGACAGTCTGCTGCTCCACCCGTACCCTCAGACCCTCAGACAGCCTGCTCCTCCACCCGTACCCTCAGACCCTCAGAAGGTCTGCTCCTCCACCCGTACCCTCAGACCCTCAGACAGTCTGCTCCTCCACCCGTACCCTCAGACCCTCAGACAGTCTGCTCCTCCACCCGTACCCTCAGACCCTCAGACAGTCTGCTCCTCCACCCGTACCCTCAGACCCTCAGAAGGTCTGCTCCTCCACCCGTACCCTCAGACAGTCTGCTCCTCCACCCGTACCCTCAGACCCTCAGACAGTCTGCTCCTCCACCCGTACCCTCAGACCCTCAGACAGTCTGCTCCTCCACCCGTACCCTCAGACCCTGAGACAGTCTGCTCCTCCACCCGTACCCTCAGACCCTGAGATAGTCTGCTCCTCCACCCGTACCCTCAGACCCTCAGACAGTCTGCTCCTCCGGGCCCCCAGCGCCAGGCTGGGCATCATGGGGGACTGAGCCTTTTGCTCTGTGGAACAGCCTCCCCACCCAGCTGAGGGCAGCACAGAGCCTGGACTCTTTTAAAAAAGGCATTTGACTGTTAAAATTGTGTTCTTTTTGTTGAGTTTGTATGTGTGTCTGTGTGTGTGTGTGTGTGTGTGTGTGTGTGTGTTTTGTTATGCTATGCTTTTAAACCTGTAGCACTCTGAGATTTTTAAATGAAAAGTGTTACAAATAAAATGTATTATTATTATTGTTATTATTATGATTATTATTATTATTATGATTATTATTATGATTATTATTATTATTAGTAGTAGTAGTAGTAGTAGTAGTAGTAATAATAATAATAATAATAGTATTATTATTATTATTGTTATTATTATTGTTATATTATTATTATTATTATTATTATTACTATTATTATTATTATTATTATTATTAATGTATGGAAGCTCCACACTTTAGTGGTTCAGTTAAAGGCTTCAGAGTGCAGAGTTAGGACCTTTGAATATACAGTATACACACACACACACACACCCACACCCACACACACGCACACACATTTGTCAGTAATCGGGTCTCTAACTGGCGGGCTTTAAGGTACTGGGGAGTGTGGCGCTCGGATGCCCATTGTGACCCACAGGACAACACATTCTTATGAATAGTAATGATATATGAATAGTAATGCCTTAATCTTCAGTACTAACAGTCTATGGAAGGTACAGAACTTGAGGTGTGTGTGTGTTTGTGTGTGTGTGTGTGTGTGTGTGTGTGTGTATAAACTGTATATGGATTTTTTCATATCTTTGGCAGCATGCACAAAAGCTCTACTAGACCATCAGAAAACACACACACACACACCAACAACACACATACCTGCTCAGATCACCGGACCGGATTGGTCAGACACTCATTAACCCCTGAGGCTGACGCAGAGATCGTACGAGCGAGCGCACACACGCACGCATGCACACACACACACACACACACACACACGCACACACGCACACACATGCACACACTGTAATATAATTTATAATTAGCCTAGAATATAGTCTGTAGTGGTATGCATGTATTCTTTAAGCTGGTTTAGGTATTGTAGAATGTTGCAGAAATGGACAGATGTTAAAGGTAATGCCATTGACCGGTAGGCACGTAATCTCTAGGCTTGGTGAGGTTTTAGGGCACGACCTTCCTATTGCTACCACTGACCAGGAGTCACAACGATGCCTTTGTTGAACGGACTGTCACAGTGTCAGAAATTCATCTTTGTAACAAATTCTCCTGCGTCAGGGACAGAGACCTTACTGAGTACTTAAGGGAGCGTGTGAACTGATTCATGTGTTCATTCTTTACCGAGCTACTTGGTTGCCTTGTTTCTCTGTACCTGAATTCACCCTTCGAGCTCGAACGAATTAAATCTTCAACTTCAATCCTGAGGACTGTGTGTTTATTTGCTTGGTATTTCTACAACTAAGTTTTCCACAACAATTTGGCGACCGCAGAAGGGACGCGACTCGGCAGGGAGATCTCTGCAGAACATCGGACTCTGTTGGCCTGATCAACCCGACTGTTCTAGAAGTCGCCAGAAGCCACGCCTGGACATGGGCTGTGTGACCAGGAGCGGACCGACTCTGCAGGTGGCTTGCTGCCGGTACTGCGTTGAACCGAAAGGTAGGAACCAACTACACGCCCTCCGAGGAGAATTTGTCTTGTTTATCCTAGGATATCTTGGGGTAACCAGGCCCTTTTTGACACTGTTTAGCGGTATCTGAGTACTGGGGTTGGAGTCCCTCTAACTAAGCACTGTCCGTGGGTAACCAGACCCACATAGGGAGGATAAGGTGTTCCCGGAGACGTCTCTTGATAAGGGTTGGAGTTCCGTATCACATTTGAACACTGCTTAACGGTATTTGACTTATTGAGTGACCAGGCTCTTAAGGGGAGACACTACAGTCAAAATGGTGTAAAACATGGAAGGCAAGCAGGGGAGAAAGGATGACCGTGGCGGAGGAGAAAGAGGCCAAGAGCAGGGTAAACGGACTGGGCCCCATGGGAGCAGGAAGAGGAGAACGCCACAGAACTCTCCCTGTGTGATCTGTAAGCAGCTGGGTCACTGGTAAAGAGACTGTCCTCAGAACCAAGACCGAGACACCAGTCAAGGTCACCAGGACCGGCAAAGGGGAGGCCATGGACACGGCGACTCCAGGGGTGGGCGAGACAGAGCATACCAGACCTCAGATTGACACCAGGAACCAGAGATCACAAGGGGGGAGGAGGAGAGACATTTCTTCCGGAAGAAATTCCATTTCCCCCGGAAGTGCAGGCTGCAGTGCAGAATAGAATCACTGATTTAGAAGCATCGCTTACACAAACATCAGGCATATACACACAATACTCACAGGAACAGTGCCAATATTTACCCAGTTTGAGTTTGTTTATTAATGATGATTCGCTAGTCCCCTTTCTTGTAGATACAGGAGCTGCGCATTCCCTTATCCGTTAGGCAGACATGCAGAGGAAGCCTCTATTATCTGGTAAATATCAGTCCAGTCAGGGCGCATCAGGGGCAGTGACAGTTGAACCATTAACGCAACCACTGAGAGCAGAACTGATGGGAGGTAATGGGGAGGTTCTAGTTTCATTCAGACACAGCTTTGTGTTGTAAAGAGCGTGCCCAGTTTACCTACTTGGCCGTGATCTGATAATTGCTTTAGGACTCCACATTACCCATACAGAGGATGGTCTCAAGGTTACACGGTTTACTGAAAGTTCAGTTGAGAATATATTTCAGCCTTTGAGTGAGGGCGATGACACAAGAGTAGAGGGTAACCTTCTGTGGCAGGATATCAGAGTATTGTATGCACATGAGTGGAGAATACGCCCAGACACAAACACTGATTTGCTCAACCAACACACGCTCACTTAGCTTACCATAAAAACACTTAGTTCATGACAGAGGTGGACCGACATTGTACTAGCTATGTACATGACTGTACAGATGAACAGTATGATCAGGGGTGGGATGTAGGGACTGAGGAAGCAGTGTGGGTGGATTATATTTACTGGGAGGGGAGCAGGTGTGCAGGGGGCGTGCAGCTAACCAAAGCCCAAACTGAACTCTTCAAAATGTCTGATGTCTCCTCACCCCACATGTCTCTGGCTAAGAGTTGTTTTGACTGATGGCGAAATTTAGGACCCTGGATCAAGGAGTGCCGAGGGGGCAGTGATGTACAGTTGTTCAGACGGAGCTCCGGTGATGGTTCAAGTGGTATTGTATGTAGGGAGATGAGGGTAGTTGTTGATGTCCCTTTTGAGACCATGTGTTTAGGGAGATATGTGGTGTCACAACTCGCTGAGGAGGATGAGGAGCGGCTTGCTTCCCTCCCCAGTGACCTGTGGACTACAGGGAAATACGATGTGGGGTTAGTGAAGTCAGCCTCATCGGTCGTGGTGACGGCCAAGTCTGCATTTAGGCCTTGTGTTAAGCAGTATCCGCTCAAACCAGAAGCGTTGAAGGGGATTGAACCAGTGTTTGAGGCCTTAGTGAGGAAGGGTGTGGTAGTAGAACTTCCAGAGGGGAGTCCAGTGCGCACACCTATTTTTCCTGTTAAAGGAGTAGTAAAGGGAAAAATTATGTTTAACCCTGTTTTAAGGTTACTTATGATCATATACAATGGTTCAGATCAAAACTGATCACTGGTCAGCGCAGGCAGCGGAGTTAGTTGCTTTGATTTCAGCTTGTCAGTTAGGTGAAGGTAAGGTTGTGAATATTTACACTGACTCGAGGTATGGTTGTGGTGTCTGTCATGATTTTGGCCTGTTATGGAAGATGCGGGGGTTCATGATGTTATCAGGGAGCCTTGTGAAACACGGTGAGCTGATTGACAGGTTATTGAAGGCTATTCTGTTGCCTAAGCAGATGCAGTGATTCTGGTTGCTGCTCAAACAGGTGCACAGTCGCGAGAGGCTAGGGGTAATGATCGGGCTGACAGGGCAGCAAAGGCAGCGGCCCAGCAGGGGCTTGTGTCGTGTTTTCTAGTTTCACAGGTGGCAGAGGACTGCATTCCACCACTGGTTACGGAACCAGTGACAGGAAGTGGGGCGGCATCACTCACCAGGTTGATTGGGCTTTCAAGTATGTATGCAGTCTATGCTACAGAGAAGGACTTTGAGAAATGGAGGAAGGCGGGCTGTGTGCCTCAGGAGGTGACGGGCAGTGATGGAGGAGGGCGGATCTGGGACAACCCGTGATGGGAAAACTTGCCTGCCCGAGAAGCTTCACAGGTGGTATGCAACATTGTCTCATGGGTTTGACCATGTTTCAAAGGGGGGAATGTGTGAAGCTGTTTAACGATATTGGTTTACCAAAGGTTTCACGACAGTGGCCCAGGAGCACTGTGAAAAATGCATAACCTGTGGTAACCATAACATCTCTAAGCCCATTAAACCAACAGGTCAGGGAGCACACCCACCGCCGGAGGGACCAGGAGAGACGCGGATGATGGATTTCATTGAACTCTCACCAAGCGATGGCAAACGCTAGCTTGCTTGGTGATGGTTGATATGTTTTCTAAATGGGTAGAGGTGTTTCCTACTAAAAAGGCAGACGCAGAGACAGTAGTAAAAGCCCTAATGGCTGAGATTATTCCCAGTTGGGGAATCCCAAGTAAATTAACTTCTGACAATGGATCCCATTTCAATAATGACTTAATCAAGAAAGTAGGCAAATATTTAGGAATGAAATTGAATTTTCACACTGCCTACCACCCGCAGTCGGGAGGCGCTGTTGAGAGAGAAAATGGGACACTGAAAAACCGCCTTGCCAAATGCAGTGCGGACTCAGGGCTGTCATGGGTGAAATGTCTACCTTATGTAGTCATGTAGATGAGAATGAGAGAGGCGGCCACCCTACACAGGGATAGGGCCTAGGAAAACACCTCTCCCAGACTCGGCGTTGTGTGATAACAGTTTGATTACATATCGTCACAACCTGCACCGTGCTTTGCAATCCATCCCCCAACAGGTGAAGAGGCACTCCCACAAAAGGCGTTGGGACCGCTGCACAAGATCCAACCAGGGGACTTCGTGCTGGTGAAGGATTTCAGGAGGGCGGCGTGGAACAGCAAAAGATGGCGTGGACCATACCAGGTGCTGTTGGTGACGGAGACAGCTGTCAAGGTCACTGAGAGGGCTATGTGGGTCCACGCGTCGCACAAAGACTGATAAGTAAGTCACGTGTTTATTACCTCACACACCATTCGAATATTTGTTCATTATTGATTTATAATTTCTGAGTCTGTGTTATGTCAGAGTTTCTCTGGTCACAAATAAGTGAGGGTCTTGGGATAGATATTGAGGAGCGGGAGTATATTAGCCCGGAGAGGAGAGGATTTTGCAGTAGGGATCGCCGTCATTTCTTTAGTCTGCCACGGCTAGACAGAGCCCGGCATTTTCAGAATCCTAGGGCTAAGTGGGTGTGTGAGGTATCACTGTTTATTTGTTTTATTTTTATAATCTGATTTATTTTCTTAACGCGTGTGTATGTTACATAATCTTCTAATATGTTCATAGCAATAATGAGGGACAATCACTTTTATATCTATCTCTTGTATTATGATTCACTGTGACACGTTTCTGATCATCTTGTGATTTCAGTATTGCTGGTAAATTCTACTGTTTACTGTGTGATAATAAAATGATCAAAAGGGTGGAATGTAATAGAATTTATAAGTAGCCTATAGTATAGTCTGTAATGGTATGCATGTATTCTTTAGGCTGGTTTAGGTATTGTAGAATGTTGCTGAAATGGACAGGAGGGTAGAGGTCAGAGGGGAAGGTTTAATGGCACGACCTTCCTCCTGCCATTGACCGGTAGGCACGTAATCTCTAGGCTTGGTGAGGTTTTAGGGCACGACCTTCCTATTGCTACCACTGACCAGGAGTCCCAACGATGCCTTTGTTTAACGGACTGTCACAGTGTCAGAAATTCCTCTTATGCTGCCTCTAGGGACAGAGCGAGTGAGAGAGAGAGAGAGAGAGAGAGAGAGAGAGAGAGAGATTAAAGCTAATAGAAAAGTGTTCTGACTTCCACGGTCACTCTCTTTACAAAAAATGTTTTAAGAAGTAAATGTATGGGTGTACATATTGTTTATATTGGGCTGCTACATCTGTTTTTCCATTGTGAGGGCATTTTTTTCAAAATATATACACAGCAAAACTCACACGCATATGGTAGGCACACATGCATGTAACATGTGCAGGTGTACAGTAGAGGTGTACACATAGAAACACTGGTAAACAGGTGTAGCTTATACACACACACACACACACACACACACACACACACACACAAGCAGCCGTACCTACGGCCACGTTCTCCAAAGACGCTCCATGCGGACGCACCACCGACGACGTATCATCAATCCAGACAGAGAACGTGTCAAACCGGCAGCCTTTAAACGTGGCTAGCGTTCTGAAGGCGTTGTAGCGCTGCCCGAGAGTCACGTTCTGTTAGTCATATGAATGAGGACCGGCGGGCATGCTCTGGGGCGACGCCTGCTCCTCCGTGATTGCAAAATGCAATTTCTGGTCAGTTAAGTTCCCATCCTCCCAAGTACACTAGAGAAACAAGGGGTTTACTAGTCATTGAAATACAATCAAAAACTCATTAGGAAAATAACACCGGCCACTCTGCTTGAGGTTATTGTCGGAGAGGGAGAGGTAGAGAGAAAAAGAGAGAAGGAGAGAGCAGAAGAGTGAGAGAGGGAGAGAGAGAGAGAGAGAGAGAGAGAGAGGGAGAAATAGGACAAAAGGGCGAAAAGGGGTTTGAAGTCTGCCAAGTACTTTTTGGATTTCTCCCTACAGACTTGAGGTCCCTCGAGTCAAAACTGGGCTGGGGAAAATTGCCTTTACTGTGCTCCAAGAGCAAGCATTTGAAGAGATCTTCAAATTGGATGCCATCTCATTGGGAAAATTCAAGAATTAGATAAATGATTTTGACGTCTGTGCAAGATCATCAGTTTGAATGTGTAAAATGTATTCATGTGTGATGTTTTTGTGTTGTAATTTTGAAATTCTGTATGGATACATTGCAACCAGGGCACCATTGCAAATGGGATCTTGGTCTCAATGGATTCCTCTCGATAAATAAAGGTTAATTCATTTTAATTATTGTTTTTTTTCCCCAAGAGGGGTCTTTTACACATTCGTGCCTAGGGCCCATTAGATACATGCCCTTAGAAGAAGTCGCTTAAAGATTACAGTAGATGCCTATTGAGAATATGCCCATAGAAGATTAGGTGCCCGTTGAAGATTGATAGTCCATTGAGGTCTAGATGCCCATAGACGATTAGGTGCCCATAGACGATGTCCATAGGAGTTTAAATACCCATAGAAGTATAATACCGAGTATAATAGATGTGCATGCAAGACTAGATGCCTAAAGAAGATTAAGCACTAGTAGATGATTAGGTGCCCATAGACTGTTTATACTGTAGAAAATCAGATGACCATACAGGGTGCCCATGAAGGAAGCCCATTGGAGATGACTTCCTGATTCAAGTTTCATTTTGGTTTTGTCTAGGACTAGGATTCTGATCCTGTAGATACAGTAGTACGGACAGATGGACAGACGGACGGACAGACAGACAGACAGACAGACAGACAGACAGACAGGTCATAGGTCATTGGAGGTCATGGGAGGAAATGCAAATGAACAGAACAGTATGTTGATACGGGTCTTCGGTCTGGACTGGCCACGCAGACCGAGGACTGTATACATTCACCTTCCTACCCCTCTGGCCCTCCTTGTGTGTGTGTGTGTGTGTGTGTGTGTGTGTGTGTGTGTGTGTGTGTGTGTGTGTGTGTGGTGACAAGGTTGTACCATATAGGCGTTCTGCTAGGCCCACACATCCTCTCCAGAGTCTACAATCACGTCTGGCATCCAGCCCTGGCGTGTGTTTGTTACAATCCAGTTCAACAACCTCCGTAGTCGCCTGGCAACCCCGCTCGGCTGTACATTGCTTGATAATAACACTGATGACACTGATATCACATTTGCTGGGATGAGGGGGCGTTGAAGGAGGGCACGGGGATGATGCCAGGGATGAGGGATATTGAGGGAGGGCATGGGGATGATGCCAGGGATGAGGGGGCATTGAGGGAGGGCACAGGGATGATGCCAGGGTGAAAGAGTGTGTACTGTATCCATTGTGTCAACGTTCACTCCATAGCAACAGCGTGAGACTCCATTAACCGTGAGGGAGGAGTGTGTGTGTGTGTGTGTTTGTGTGTGGGTGTGTTTGTGTGTGTTTGTGTGTGGTTGTGTCTGTGTGTAGAAGGGGGTGATATGAATTCTAATCTAGAAGACAGTAAATCTTGTGTAGTGGGCATTAGAATTAACCAGCCTTGGAGAGGCTGCATGGCTAAATTAGCCTACATGACAAATGTAAATGTAATGTTATGGTAATGATCCTGCGTTCAGGCACTCAAACTGAAGTGACAAACCCCACACGGGCACACACACACACTTCACACTAACTCACACACACCTCACATTATCTCACACACACACCTCACACTAACTCACACACACACACACACCTCACACAAACTCACACTCACACACACCTCACACTAACTCACACACACACATACCTCACACCAACTCACACACACACGTGGTCTCTAACAAAAATGTGCATGTAACGCACACACGCACACACACACACACACACACACACACGCACACACGCGCACACACACACACACACACACACACACACACAGCATGAAGTCACCATAACCTAGCCGCAATCAATTCTCCTTACCAAACAATCACTACTAATGATGTCTACCGTAGTTGCAACACGAGCCCCCTGTTTCTCTCAATAGGCCTCATTCAGAAAAACACAAGAAACACGTAAGGCCAACGAATACCCAGAATCTTTGAAGACGTAGGAGATGTACTGCAGCACCGGGCCATAAGTTAACATCCCCATTTAATCAAAAAGTTCCATCCTCTTCTCCCACTAGCATTCATCATGTTAGCAGTGAGAGGAGACTAAGCCTGCGCTCGAATAATGAGACAATTTACATGAAGCCTTTACCCCCTGTCACACCGTGTGAGAGAGAGGACTAACCGCTTTATCTCGTAATACACACGGGGTACACGGGGTACACGGGGTACACACACACACACACACACACACACACACACGCATTCGTATAAAGAGGACAAATATCACTGCCCCTTTGTAAAGAGACGAGCCAGCGCTAGCAGAGGCCCTCCTTGTTTAGTCATGTAACTCAATTTGAAACGCTAACAGCGCAGTAGGCCCAGGGGCACGCTATGCTAGGCCACCAGCCCCTCGGTTCCAATTAAGCGTTATCTCCCGTGTTTTTTTTTAGCATGGAACGCACAGTGCTGCCCGTATATCAAACACTGTGAATAAAATTAATTGGGAATTTCGGGGCTGAAATAATGTGCGTGGCCGTTTGAATGGTAAATGAGAGGAGGTTTGCAATGGAACACTTTGTGTGAGCTTCTGTCCTTGGTTCTGTCTCTGGGGTGCTGGGACACTGGTGTATGTGGTGTGCAAAGCTGACAACTGTTGCACCATCATTACAATCTGTCATCAATGGAGATGGGGAGGGAGAGAGACAGAGAAAGAGAGAGACAGAGAAAGAGAGAGAGAAAGTAGAGAGGGAGAAGAGGGGGAGATGGACAACAATAGACAGAAAAAAATACATTTCTCATGCATGAAAATGCACACATTAATGTATATAATGAAGCAGCGCTCATAGATGTTTCAGAGAGCCGGTGTTGTAGAGGAGTCTGGGTAAGGAATGTGTGGTGGTGTGGACAGGGGCGGCGCCCGAATCCCTCGCATCATTCAAAAGAGGGGGGGGGGGGGGGGGGCTCAGGTCTCATTAGGTTGTCTGCGGCAACAGGTGTGCACCAAACTGACAGCAGCATGAGCTCAAATTATAATCAGATCAACCTGGCAAGCTGTAATTACTTCTGCTCATCGCTACGTTATACTGCCTTAGAGACATGTGTGTGTGTGTGTGTTCCTTCCTGTTACCTGCTGATTCAGATTTTCAGTTATTTATTGATTCTCTCTTCCAGATGGGTAACATGGTGTATGTGTGTGTGCGTGTGTGTGGTGTGTCTGTGTGTGTGTGTGTGTGTGTGTGTGTGTGCAGTCTTTGTCACTCCTCCTGCGTATATTAGAGCACTGTGTTGCTGCAGAGATTAGACCAAGTGCCCAGACCCATTAATAATCCTGGCTCTTCCACAGCTGACACACATTCACTCAAGCAAAAATGCACACACACACACACACACGCACACACACACATACATACACACACAGTGATGGAGGAAGCAGAACTGATCTGTTGCTCTGACTCACAGCAGAATCACTGTCCTGATGGAGTGAGCCCATTCCTTTTCCTTACAGACACGCACACACACACACATGCACACACACACACCGGGTAATGGAGTGAGCCCATTCCTTCTCCTCAGATCACCCGCTGCCCAATGTCTGGATGTTAGCCCAAGAGAGACCTGTCAACTGCCCCCTTCCACTGAAGCCAGGCCAAAACAGATCTGTTAGGTACAGCACACACACAATACACACACACGCATGTGCACACACGCAAACACACACCCTGAGTAACACTCACAGAAGAGTGATGGTGGTCCGGTAAAGTCCTGAAAAAGCGTTTCTCCTCTCTCAATCTTCCATTCACTCTCCCTTGAACTTTTCCCAGGCACAATATTCCACTCAATCCCTCTCCCTCCCTCCCTCCCTCCCTCCCTCCCCCTTCCTCCCCCTCCCTCCCTCTCTCGCTCCCTCTTCTTCTCATCGCCACGTCACACACGACAGGTTCTGATCCCTGCCGCTGTCACTGTATGCGGGCCTGAAGGACGCCTTCCTCCCCACAGCTGTATGACTTCCTCCCCACAGCTGTATGACTTCCTCCCCACAGCTGTATGACTTCCTCCCCGTCTGAAACAATCGCACCCGGTCGGAGTGCGCAAATGGACGATAAAGGCGTGGGAGCCGGCCTCCTGAAAGTTGAGAGTTTTCTAAAGGCGAGGGGCCGAGTGTCGTCGGGGCACACTTCGCTGCCGTTACTCCCTCTCCACGTTGAGGGGGGGTCGATCCGTGGAGCTCTGAGAGTCGCTACGAGAGACGAGGGTTGTTTAGCTGTGAATACTCTCCTCCACACCCTGGGGAGGGAGAGGGGGGGGGGGGAGCTGCAATTCCTCTCACGCTGCAAGCATAACAACAACATAAATGAACTCTCCCCAAAATTGGCTGAGGGAGAGGGATCAGAGAGAGAGATCAAGAGAGACGGAAAAACAAAGCCCGTCGGGCGTACACGCACACACGCACACACACACACACACACACACACACACACACACACACACACACACAGAAACTGCGGCGCTGCCGTCACTCAGAAACGGACAGAGGCCATCTCTAGACGGCAGGACCACAGAAGATGAGGTGAGCTCTAAAGTTTCGGGCCCAACAGACATGCGTACAGTAGCTTGTCAGGTAAGAGTCAGTGGGGTTGGCATGACATGACGTACAGTAAGGGGTTGCAACCTGAAACAGAAAGTGTGTGTGTGTGTGTGTGTGTTCAGGTACAGTGAACATTCCTGCAACCTGTATGTTGGTACAGAGATATAAAATGAATCGTGCGGTGCCTCTCTTGAAACAGAAAGAAACCAGGCCCATTTATGGACTTCAAAAACAGTCACACGGCATTAAAGAGGAGAAAGGAGGAGAACATTTTCAAGAGAATAAAACACGTCTCCTTTAAAATGTAAAATCCCTGCTCTCCCGGAGAGGCCGTCTGTCGGGTTTGATTTACCTCTTTGAACTAAACAATGAGAAGATGATGCAGTATCACCGTCAGGACTGACTGGGTTTAATATAATATTACAAATGGCATGATGCGGTACGGTGTGTGTGTGTGTGTGTGTGTGTGTGTGTGTGTGTGTGTGTGTGTGTGTGTGTGTGATGTAGGTGTGATGTGGGTGTGTACGTGTGCACGCGCTGTCCACAAACATTCAACTCAAAAAGGAATACTCAGGCTCTTGCACTCGACATGATGTTAGTATTGACATAAATACAGCTCTCAATTAACGCTATTGAAGGGACCAAAATTAACGCTGTTGAAACCAATTCACATAAAGCATTGCTTGAACACTCAGACAGGCATTTATTCGCCCACCGAGTGTGTGCGTGTTCAGGTTCTGTGAACATTCCTCTCTAGCAGGGGGCTCCCACAGCTCCTTAACGAGGGCCACCTGCTACCAGTGATCTGTAATCAGGCCAGCAGTCTTCAGCTGTGGACAGATGGCGGCTCCTTGAAATTTTTTCAGCATAGTGTCGGCCATTTGGCAGAAAAAATGTCCTCACGATGCCACAGTTAACGATCCTCACTTGAAAGCAGTCTCAGAGATGCTGCCTTTTGCTTTTCTGTTGAGGGACAAAACAAACAATGTTCTCAAGCGTTGATACCGTGGTGAACTCCGTCTATCGCTGTTTAGATATTACACTAGGTATTCCCCAAGCGTGTGTGTGTGTGTGTGTGTGTGTGTGTGTGTGTGTGTGTGTGTGTGTGTGTGTGTGCCTGACCTGTGGTTCCGACCTCTCCCTCCCCCAGCGTTCCGGTTCTCCCCGCTTTCGCGCCTCCTCTCGGCAGGAATGTTCCGCTGGTCTCCGTGGCTCAGCCTCACCCCCTGACCCAGGAGCTCGTTAGGGAACAGACTGCGCTCGTCGAAGGGTGCTTTCACCACTGCAACACACACAACGCAGGGGAGGATAGGACATGGTTGGACACGAGTGTGCGTGTGTGTGTGTGTGTGTGTGTGTGTGTGTGTGTGTGTGAGTGTGTGTGTGATCCATACCCTGTGTGTCCTCAGGGAAGACGGTGTGTGGTGTGCGGCTCTCCTCTCTCTTGTTAAAGTAGCAATGAGGGTGGGTCACAAACTCTGGTCTGGACAACTCTCCAACAGACTGGAGAGCCTCCATGTGAAGACTGCTGAACGTACCTGAGGAGACACACACAGTGGAGGTAAAGATGACAGACATCGGTAACGGAGGATACAGGAAGAGCCCAGAGGGAAGAGAGGATGATCGGCCAATCAGCCGTAGGACCAGCCGTGACTCACCAATCTCAGAGCTCAGCGGCGTCTCCCTGTGGCCGGGTCGGCTGTCAGTCACCTTCAGGGCCAGCCTCTCCTCATAGCCACGCCCAAAAATGCTATCGGTGT
>NC_140234.1:43975107-43985107 GCF_949987555.1 Borostomias antarcticus | reverse complement strand
GGTTGTCCACAGCAGTGGGACGCAGGCATCCTGTCACGATGCGCAAGGCCTCATTGATAGACAGATCGATGAGGCGAGTGTGAGCGCTGCGACACCAAACCGGTGCGCAATATTCACTGGTCAAGTAGACTTGGGCTAGGGCTGCCGTACGCAGTGTTTTTGCGCCGACGCCCCAGCCTGATTGGACCAGTCGCCTCATCAATGCCACACGTGCTGTTAACTTGTGACAGTGACTCGAGGTGTCGGCGGAACGTGAGCGACCTGTCCAATGTCACGCGGAGATAGGTTTGTTCGGCGCAGCATGGCAAGAGTGTTCCATCAATGTGCACTCGGAGCTCACGTTTGGCTTCCTTGTTGTTAAGGTGGAAGGCCGCCGATATGTCTTTTCCTCACTGAGCTTTAATCTCCATTTCCGGAGGTATGCCGCTAGTGTCTGCATGTCCTGGCTCAAGGTCTCCTCCACGGCCTGCCAGTCTCCAGCGGAGTACACCAGCGCAAGGTCGTCTGCGTAGACATACTTCCTGGAGACTGTGATCAGCAGGTCGTATGTGTATGTTATAAAGTAGGGGGGCCAGGACAGATCCCTGGGGGACGCCGTTCTTAAGGCGTCGCATCCTGCTTCGCTGTCCATTCACTGTCCATTCGCTCCATGATCATGCTACAGCAGCAGGCAGAGCAGCTTGCAGGTGAGGCCATGGTGCCATACGGTGTCGTAGGCAGCCGTCAGGTCTATAAAGACGGCTCCGGCCTTCTTTTTAGCCGAGAAACTCTTGGGTCTTGAGTCATCAAAGTGACTTGATCTACGGTCGAGCTCCCACGTCGGAACCCGGCCTGCTCCTGTCGGAGCAGCGGGTCGATGATTGGTTCAACGCAGGCATAGATGAGACGCTTGAGGATCTTGAAGGGGATACATAACAGAGAGATGGGGCGGTAACTCTTGAGGCTCCCTTCAGGCTTGTTCAGCTTAGGGATCGCGACAACTAGGGCTCCTATCCAGATTTTGGGGATCTTGAGTTGGCGCAAGCAGGAAGAGAGGAACACTCTTAAACAGGACTTCAAGGCAGGCACGGCATGGAGTATAAGCTCCGGGCAGATAGAGTCAGGCCCCGGAGCTTTCCCTGGCTTTACATGCTGGAGGGCAGCAGCGAACTCCTCTATTCTGAATTCACCTGAGATGTTACCGCCACTAGGAGTTTTGGCCTTCCAGAGGTCAGACACTTCTTTTGCCATGACAAGTGATGATTCGCAGTCTTTGCCCTGGCATGTCCCACTTTTCACAAATTGTGATGCAATTTTGTTTGCAGAGATGGGGCAGTGAAGGGGGGAGTGTCTATACCTAATAGTGAGGTTGATAAGGATGCTCCATGCCTTGCAGCTGGAGTGTGAGAAGTCGATGGAGTTAATGGCCTCCTCCCAGCGCTTTTGGCTCTATTTTGGTTCATTCTTGTTTATGTAATATTGGTTCTTGATGTTGATTAATGCTACGTAATAACTATGTAATTACTTGGCGACACTGTAAATGAGTGTAACTACTTGTGTAATGTAATGTAGTGTAGTGTAATTTTCGAATATAAATAAAGCTTGAAATTGAGAAAATTTAGAAAAAGTCAGTCCAACTCTCTCTAACTACTGCTCTCCCCCCCCCCCCCCCCCCTCTCTCTCTCTCTCTCTCCATATGGGTAGAGGGAGAAGGTAAGGGAAGCCAAGAAGCGAGGGAGTGACTGAGAAAGAGAGGGAGAAGGAGAGAGAGACTCACTGTGACCTGTAGCATGCAGACACCAGGACATTACCCTCCCACACCGCGTATATCTCCTGGAAACATTATATGACTTAAAGGAATAGTGTGTTATTTTGGACATTAAGCCCTATTTGTGGTCTGTCTACCATTAACCTGAAACATAGAGACCACAATTTCACTGATTGTTCCAGTATTGAGCTAGCTGCAGTTTTTATGCAGGCTCTTACTGGGCTACAATGGAGGTCAGTGGGGCATACGTAAATGTGTTGGAAAGTGGTTTTCCGAGTCGGGAAGCACAGGGTGTAATTGTACCAGTCTCAGTATTCCCTTCCTGTGAAATGTATCGCAATCTGAATGTTTTTACATGTTTGGCATGGCTTGGACATAAGCATTCCCCTGGCGCTTGTTTTCACTGTTCCCACAGAGGACTATGTGCAAGTCATGCCAAACACCGAAAAATATTTGGATTGCTAAATGCTAAATAGGGCTAAATGTCCAAAATAGCACACTACCCCTTTAACATTCAAAAATGGTCTGGCGCTTTTTATATTAAACACTCTCACACTAAGAGGCAAATGGAAAGACACACACACACACACACACACACTATCTCTCTCTCTCTCTGTCTCTCTCTCTCTCTTATACTCTCTCATACTGTAAGTGTTGTTAAAGGTACCCAACGAAACGTGAATCAAAACAATCCGTTATTTGTTTATTTTTGAAATTCCTCGATTATATGGTTCCATGTAGTCTAATAAACATGCTGAATCATTTGAATGTCGTTCCTACCTTTTAATTTCTTTGCAAAATTATATTTAGCTAATGTTTTGAAAACAACAAAGATGTGTGAAACGTCACTATTATGTGCTCCCATGTATTGACGCAATGACGTAGTACGCGATTTTCGGGGACCACCTTCTCAAATTTGCTCTAGAGCGCATACTAGTGGTCAAAAACTACATTGGGTACCTTTAATATCTTATGTGTTTACATGGGAATTTAGTTTTGTGGATGTATGAGTTCTATGTTTTAATGCTTTCACACTTTGAGGGCTGCCTGTTCAGACCATTGCTATAGCAGACGAGGACGACAATGGAAATACGTCCTGGACTTTACTGTGTGTAATTCCTCCACAATGTAATACGTGATGGTTGTGGCCAAATAGGCTTTTTAAACCTATGTATTTTAAAGTCTGTGAAATAAATTAATTCATTCTCTCCCTCTTAACATTCATAAAGAGGACGAGTACCAGGATTGCATCAGAAAAGATGGTCTCAAATAGGATTAGGGTTAGGGTTAAAATGTGGAGACAGGGTGAGAGAAGGGGAAGAGAGAAAGAGGAAGAGAGAACGAACCTCCCGCCTGAGCGTGTCAGGCCTGCTGTGTCAGGCCTTGAGTGTCGGAGAGCATGGGGCGGCCAAGCGTAAAGTTGCACAGAGTTTGAATATTGATAAGGTGAGCACAGTCCCACAACCCCAGCAGCCAAATGTTCTCCAGCATTCTGATTCATCTGAGACGCGTGCGTGCGCACACACACACACTCACACACACATATATACACACACACATACGCACAGACACACGCACACACACACCTGAGAGACGGAAAGTACTCAGGCCTATTTCCTCTCTCTCACGCAGAGAGAGCAGTAATAAACACCCTTTAATTTGAGCGTTAGGATGATCCAGAGACAAGGGGGGGCTGATGGTTAGCACAAAGAAAAGGGATGAGTGTGGGGAGAGGGGCAAAGAGAGAGAGAGACAGAGGTAGAGTGAGAATGAGAGAGAGAGAGAGAGAGAGAGAGAGAGAGAGAGAGAGAGAGAGAGAGCAAGTTGGCTGGAGTAAGGAAATCTAAATGGGAGGTCTGTAACTTCAGTTCTAGTTCTGTTAAAATTCAAACTGTTCTCCTCTCACCATCTTTCTTTCTCTGGCATTGTGTTTGTCTTTAACTCCCAATGTGTAGGCTTTTGATCTGCTAATTCACTCCCCTGTAGCTAAGTAAGGTAACTTACATAGGTAAGGGATATTTACCTATGTAATATTATTATAATATTCCGCTTATTCAACTTCTTTTCAACTGAAAACATAACAAAACATAATTATGAAAACGAAATAAAAGTATTGCTCAAATATATTTTCTTTAAAAAGTGTAGGCTAGAAGTTGAGTTGCATAGTCCATTTTGCGGTGAACTGCGTTGCTATGGCGCACCTCAATCAATGAGCATAGCAATGCATGTACTGCCTGTCTGAATTAGCCTACATCTCTTTGGATGTTTTCTTTTAACGTCAAATCAATAGTCAGTTTTTCATCCCTCGCCTCTAGCCTTTAGGCTCATCTTTGCCCCTCGTAACCCCAAGCAGCCATTCCTACAGTGGTTACAGTGGTTTCTATAGCAACCGCAAGGCTGCGTCTGATCTCTTGATTACTCCGGGCCGGCGCATTAATCTACAGCTGTGCTTAAACATCGGGCGGGATATACAGAAATAATGTATCCCTCCCAGCCAATCAGAATCAAGCATGTAGAAATGAAGTTGAATAAGCCTATGTATACTGTATGTGACGCGCTCTATCGAAATGAGTCGGATGTCACAATGGCTCATTCGTGGGAAATGCAATTTTAAGTGAACACATTGAGTTTTGTTCGTTTTGGGCTTAACAAATTCTAAAAAAAACAGACCATTGGCTTTCTTAATATGTAGGAATTATGTCTCATTATGACTGGGAAATATATATTTTAAGTATAGAAACGAGAAGGTTTTGTAAAAGGTTAACCAGCTAAGCTGGTTAGCACTGTTTCCAGCTGATGTTAGTCAGCTGTTACACCTGCCGTAAAAACAGCCTTGATCTCGCCTCAGAATTAGGTGCTAATAAAACAAAACATTGGCTTCCGTAATCTGGGGGAATTCGTTCTAATTTCGACTGGGAATATAATTTTGAAGTGTAGAAACGAGTGCAATCTATTGAAATTAATAATTTCAAGACATCAAGGACAGCTTTTCGTCCAAAAAGAAGAAAGGAGCCGTCTTTATAGACCTGAGACAAGCAGTCAGTTCCTCCATATCAGGTACAGGACATGTGTTGTCCCAGTGTCCACTTAAAATCAAAACCATGACAATGTTATCCAATCAACCATAAAATCCTGGAGGACATCATACAATATCTGAAATCCCCCTCCTGCTGCCTTGATATTCTGCCTACAGGCTTTTCCAAAAATGTATCTAACTGCATGGCCTCTGATTTACTACAAATTGTAAACACATCTCTTCTTTCAGGTGTGTTCCCACAAACCCTGAAAACTGCAGTCGTCAAGCCAAATATACAAATAAAGCTTTGATTGATTGATTGAAGCCACTCTTAAAAATGAATTATTTAGCCACCTCAAAAATGAACAATTATAGGCCCATATCAGACCTCCCGTTTTTAAGTAAATCATTGAAAAAGCAGTTGAACAATTTCCTGTCACTAAATCATTGTTTTGATATCTTCCAGTCAGGATTTCGACCACACCACAGCACTGAGACTGCTCTTGTTAAGGTCTTCAATTACATCCATTTAAACACAGACAATGGCAGAATTTCAGTCTCAGTATTACTGGATCTCAGTGCTGCATTTGACACAGTTGACCACAACATATTACAAGGCCAACTGGAAAACTGGCTGGGAATTTCTGGTACAGTGCTAGACTGGTTTGAATCCTACTTGAAGGACAGGGACTACTTTGTGTCTATAGGCAATTACAAATCTGAGTGGACAAAAATGACCTGCAGAGTTCCCCAAGGCTCCATTCTGGGGCCTCTTCTGTTCAACATCTACATGCTTCCACTAGCTCAAATTATGGAAAACAAAAAAATATGTTACCATAGCTATGCAGATGACGCACACATTGATATCACCATATTACCAGGGGACTATAATCCCATACAAGTGCTGAGTAAGTGCATTGAACAAATCAACGATTGGATGTGCCAGAACTTTTCAACTAAACAAAAACACACAGACACACACACACTACTACCTCCCAGTCCAATAAAATGGACTACTGCAATAACTGCTCTTGCACTTTTAATACAGACTATTCATACGTAATATTTACCTGCACTTTACTTTTTTTTTACTATTATTATAATTTTTTTACTATTTTTATGACCTTTTAATATATTATTTTATGACTGTGATATTATAGCTGCTATAGAGATGCTGCCAAACAAAATTTCGTTGTATTTCTTGTATGATGACAATAAAGCTTCTAAATCTACAAATTAAAATTGAAGTAATTGTCTTTAGAGCCAAAGAAGAACGATTAAAAGTCAGTGCTCAGCTTCAAGTCAGTAATGGTAAAAACCACAAACGAAGCCAGAAATCTTGGTGTAGTCATGGACTCAGACCTGAATTTCAACAGTCACATTAAGACAATTACAAAGTCAGCCTACGATCACCTGAAGAATATATCAAGGATTAAAGGATTTATGTCTCAGCAGGATCTGGAAAAAACGTCCATGTGTTTATCTTCAGAAGGCTTAACTACTCTAATGGTGTGTTTACAGGTCTCTCTGAAAAATAGATCAGACAGCTGCAGCTGATTCACAACGCTGCTGCTTGAGTCCTCACTAAGACTAAGAAAGTGGATCACATCACTAAAGTTCTGCGGTCTTTATACTGGCTTCCTGTCTGTCAAAGAATTTACTTTAAAATACTGCTGTTGGTTTATAAAGCACTGAATGGTTTAGGGTCAAAATATATTTCTGATCTGCTTCTACGTTATGAACCATCCAGACCTCTCAGGTCGTCTGAATTGCCTTGCTGCTGAAATTTCAATGTGCTATACAAATAAACTTGCCTTGCCTTATAGGTGGAAATTTACCTGGATTGATAGGGCGCTTTGTCTGTGGACATCACATTCTAGGTGACGGGCACCAGATAGCCATGGGTGAATTCTAGATTATGTAAGGGATAATCAACGAGGAGCTGTGCATTATACGGTTTGGACGCACGACGCGGAGGCGGATGACAACCTGATGTAAAGTCTCCGCGAAGTGCCTCCTAACCATATAATGCAATTTGGCTATTTAGATGTAAGATCTTCTAAATAATTTTGACATAATTACATAACGAAGACTTTGATGAACAACTTTTCTATTGACAATACAATTCATCACTATCATTTATCGTTTAATATGCCATCAACTTCACCCTTTATTAACATACGGTTCTCACACACACACATACACACACGTGTTGGTACTAGCCACCATATAAACACACATTCCACATTTCATATGCCATGAACCCCACCTTTTATTTACATAGTTTTCACACACATACACACACACAAACACACACGTGCGTAAGTACTATCAAACATACAAACACACACATCCCACATGTATGCAGAACTACTCAGTTGGCAAAATGTCGTCTTGCTTTTTACCTCATTTGTGGTGGCTTGATTCCCAGGACAATGAAGACAAACCAATCCTGTACATTTTGTCCAGATTTACTCTGCATAACAACACTGTCTATATGTATATACCTATTGATTGTTTTTTTGTGTGTTATTTTACCTCTATGCACATTTACATGTGCATTATATGCCTCTCTTCATTCCAAAGATGGTCACAACCACTGGCCAGTCCTGAGACAAAATTAGAACATATTTCTACTTTACTGTGTGTGTCTGTGTGTTTAAGAAAGCATTTAGGAAAAGTTTTGAGTCATGGATTGTGTATTACCTAATTCTGTTTAGTGCTATGTTTACAGTTGTTCTGACATTATTACAATTTGGCTTTCAGATCTGCCTAAACTTAGCTTATCTAAGAACCATGCTACTTACAGTTTACTTCTAAGGGTCAATACAAGCACTATTATAGTACAAGGACTTTTAACACTTAGCTATTTACAAACAACAATGCTACCTGCTGACTCAATCAAGTAGATGTCTAGATAAGCCACCGTGTCTTGGTTTACTTACTTCAAGGGAAGTGCATAGGGCAGATAATGACTTTTGTCATGAAACAGAAGTTGAACCAACAGCATCAAAATAGCTAACGTTACAGGAACCATCAGTGTAACTGCTTTAGCCACCGTCAGCTACCATTAATGTTATGGAAGCTGCTGCTGAGCTAATGAGCTAACTGGCTATCACAGTCTTATTGTGGTGGATTAGCATTGGAAACATTGGAACTGATGTATCCAGATAACAAGACCTTAATTTATCAGCCATTATTTCATGTCATTTCAGTTCACAGCTATTTCAATGGCATGACTAGCTGGTTCCATCCTACTAACCAGTCCTGAAAAGAAACAAGCCGGCCCTGCCCATAAGCCAGGCTTGACCTGGTCTGTTTTTTTAATAACAAGCCTAACAATGTCCAGAGAAAATGAAATTGCGAGGCTGCTAAACATGAACATGTTGGGATCTTCGAGGGCGCCCAATACAGCATGAATCAGTCGATTTATTCGAGAAAAATCAACATAAATAAGACAATTAGAATCGCACAGGAGGGCGCCTGCTGACCTGCTAGCATGTCAGAAGGTTGACATATCTCGATTGATGGCATGATACGCAGGGTGTTTATTTACAAGCGCTTTTGAGGGTAAGGGTAGGCCAAACAACTCAGACGTGGACACAAAACAGAGTGCTAAACTAGCTAGCGTTCCGACTAGAGAGTTAGCTAGTTGTAGCTTTTTTTTTACATTGTTTTTATACATTTATTACACTCGCAGGACATATCTAATTTTCATCCACGTTGACTGTCTGCAGACCTTTGTACATTGTGACGGTGACGTAGGTGACCAGGGTGTACAGCTGAGCGAACTACCTACAGCTAGTAGCGATAGCTACCGGAACTAGCTGGCGGAACTAGCTGGCAGATCTAGTTAACTAACGGTACGCAAGCACCGTACACAAGCACCATCCAAGTGACACGGGTCAAACGTCAGGGGTCATGAGTCAGCTAGCTAGCTACCAGCTCGATACTAGCTACGTGGACACAGGGATCAGGCTGATTTATGAAACTGGACCCAGGAGTGAGCAACTCAGACGGCCCTGAGTGGCTTACCTGGAGGCTCACAGGCGAGTAGAGGAATTGCTCAATGCTCGCGCACCTCTATGCATTTCGTATCAATGATATGTCAACCTTCTGACCTGCTAGCAGGTCAGCAGGCGCCCTCCCATGCGATTCTAATCGGCTAAGTTATGTTGATTTTCCCGAATAAATCATGTGATTCATGCTGTATCGGGTGCTGAAGGAATGCAGCTGATCGGTGGTCAGGCTACTTTGTTACACATGTCGCTGTCGCTGTCCCCTCCTCCTCCGACTCTGATCAACGTCGCCAGACACTGACTGTGAGTTGGAAGACAGGCCTGAGGTGACGGGAGACCTGAGGAGAAAGATGTCTGGGAACAGCACAGCATGGTATGGGAACTGCACTCTCCTCAACAGCTATATGGGTGGAGAGGACAGGAACGATACATGAGTTGGAGTGCCAGAAAAGCCCACAGGCCCACAGACCCAAGCCATCATTAGTACCACTTTACTGTGTACATTTAATTAATTAAAATATTAATATTAATGATAATTGAAATGTTAATTTGTCACCCCCCCCCCCAAAAAAAAGTGTGCACGTGCACATGTGCACATGAACATGCAGAACTATATTGCAGAACTATACATTTGCACATGGCTATATATTTCTAATACTGTACTGCACATACTATGAGGTGTGTGTGTGTGTGTGTGTGTGTGTGTGTGTGTGTGTGTGTGCGCGCCCATGCATGTGTGAGAGAGTAAACATGATAAATTAACATTATTAATACTGTTATTATGCTTGGTATGTTCTTGTGAGTTGTGTGTGGTAAAATTGACAGCAAACTTTAAATGCATTTTTCTGAAAAAAATACTTTGGTGACTTTGGATATGTAATCGGCCATAACTCTCTTGATATTTGGAGTAGCGAAATAATATTGGTACCATTGGAAAACTAACAATCTCCTCTCCCTCTCTTACCTCTCTCTCTCTACCTCGCTTTCTCTCACCTCTCTCTACCTCTCTCTCTATTCTTCTGTGCACCTACTGTACTTCTGCCTGTGGCAAAGTTATTTGAAAAGACTTTTTGTTTGAAGGTACTACATTCCACAGGCCAGTAGGTCTCTGTTCTAGCTTACGGTTGAATTCATGTCTAACTCCATTAAACCATGGCTGGGTGTCAACGGTCCCCGGTGGTTCCTGTGACTAATTGCTCTTAGTGTTGGCCATATTGC
>NC_140234.1:43960107-43970107 GCF_949987555.1 Borostomias antarcticus | reverse complement strand
AGTTCTGGCAAGTACATTGGCTCTTCCTACGTTAAATGCAATTATTGTCGCTTTGGATAAAAGCGTCTGCTAAATGACTGTAATGTAATGTAATGTAAAATACAATGCACAATGTTCATACTTTATTCCTAGGGCTTGTTCTCATAGTGGTTGCATCACAAAGTTGGGAGAAAGTCATTGAACTGTATTAATGACAAAAGAGAGAGAATGTTAATATTCCTTTGTTTCACTGTGGAATGTTGGTCAGGATACATTGTATTGCTCGGGGGAAGGGAGCAGGACCATGGTGAGAGGAAACGTTAATGATTCCCCCAAAATCCCATTACAAGGGACCATGTCCTTGGGCTAGAGAGGGTTCTGTCAGGTTTACTGTGTGTTTGAAAGGAAGCAGTCCAAATGAACCACGTTTCCCCCCTGCGTGACCTCCCATTGATTAGTCGCTGTGTAGGGGAGAGCAGGATGTCCGTAGCTTGAGGTCTGCATATATTTATCAGCTTGCTTGAGATCACCAACATTCCTATATCGGTCCCACAGTAGGTCTATATAATATGTGTCATTTCCATAATCTGCTACAAGAGTCGATTGAACAATCAAAGAGCGCTTCCTCCGCGCAAAAAACACATTGGGCTTTTTAGAGCTGATCAAAAAGCTGTGAGCCGCATGGCTTTGGCGGAGCAGCTGCCTCGAACCTCTGGGAAAAGGAGAGCATGAAACTTAAAAAAAAAAAAAATGCTGTTTGAACGCAGCTCAACCAAAAGTGATCTTTCAGATCTGTGCAACTTCAGGATCAACTTTTTCAACACTCTTACTTTTCAAAGTGGTGGTTGGTCTGAGCGGGACAGATTGAGCGGAAGGGAGGTGTGTGTGTGTGTGTGTGTGTGTGTGTGTGTGTGTGTGTGTGTGTGTGTGTGTGTGTGTGTGCGCGTGCCTCCGTGTGCGTCTGTGTGTGCATGTATGTGCGTGCGTCAGTGTGTGTGTGTGTGTGTGTGTGTGTGTGTGTGCGTACCTGTCTAAAGAGGCTGTTGTAGAGCACGCAGGTGACGGGGCTGTCATGGCTGGTCACTCTCCTGCCCTCCTCTCCGCGGGCCTCCAGCAGGAGCAGCAGGCTGTTGAAGGAGAGAAGGAGGCGCAGGCGCTCCTCGTGGAAGAACACCAGGGTCACACAATCCTCCTGGGTTTTAGGGAAGACCCCCGCCACGCGCTGGACACACAGCTGGCTGGACACGTCCCACACCCTCAGCACCTAGGAGGAGAGGCAGGTTAAACACACACACACACATTACAGATGTCTAGTGAAGGGTTAAACACACACACACATTAGAGATGTCTAATGAAGGGTTAAACACACACACACACACATTAGAGATGTCTAATGAAGGGTTAAACACACACACAAACACACATTAGAGATGTCTAATGAAGGGTTAAACACACACACACACATTAGAGATGTGTAATGAAGGGTTAAACACACACACATGAGATGTCTAATGAAGGGTTAAACACACACACACACATTAGAGATGTCTAATGAAGGGTTAAACACACAAACACAAACATTAGAGATGTCTAATGAAGGGTTAAACACACACACATTAGAGATGTCTAATGAAGGGTTAAACACACACACACACACACACACATTAGAGATGTCTAATGAAGGGTTAAACACACACACACATTAGAGATGTCTAATGAAGGGTTAAACACACACACACACATTAGAGATGTCTAATGAAGGGTTAAACACACACACATTAGAGATGTCTAATGAAGGGTTAAACACACACACACACATTAGAGATGTCTAATGAAGGGTTAAACACACACACACATTAGATATGTCTAATGAAGGGTTAAACACACACACACACACACACACACACACATTAGAGATGTCTAATGAAGGGTTAAACACACAAACACAAACATTAGAGATGTCTAATGAAGGGTTAAACACACACACACACACACACACACATTAGAGATGTCTAATGAAGGGTTAAACACACACACACACATTAGAGATGTCTAATAACGGGTTAAACACACACACACATTAGAGATGTCTAATGAAGGGTTAAACACACACATAAGAGATGTCTAATGAAGGGTTAAACACACACACACATGAGATGTCTAATGAAGGGTTAAACACACACACACATTAGAGATGTCTAATGAAGGGTTAAACACACAAACACAAACATTAGAGATGTCTAATGAAGGGTTAAACACACACACACACATTAGAGATGTCTAATGAAGGGTTAAACACACACACACATTAGAGATGTCTAATGAAGGGTTAAACACACACACACACACACACACATTAGAGATGTCTAATGAAGGGTTAAACACACACACACATTAGAGATGTCTAATGAAGGGTTAAACACACACACACATTAGAGATGTCTAATGAAGGGTTAAACACACACACATTAGATATGTCTAATGAAGGGTTAAACACACACACACATGAGATGTCTAATGACGGGTTAAACACACACACACACATTAGATATGTCTAATGAAGGGTTAAACACACACACACACATTAGAGATGTCTAATGAAGGGTTAAACACACACACACATTAGAGATGTCTAATGAAGGGTTAAACACACACACACACACACACACACATTAGAGATGTCTAATGAAGGGTTAAACACACACACACACACATTAGAGATGTCTAATGAAGGGTTAAATACACACACACACATTAGAGATGTCTAATGAAGGGTTAAACACACACACACATTAGAGATGTCTAATGAAGGGTTAAACACACACACACATTAGATATGTCTAATGAAGGGTTAAACACACACACACACACATTAGAGATGTCTAATGAAGGGTTAAACACACAAACACAAACATTAGAGATGACTAATGAAGGGTTAAACACACACACACACACACATTAGAGATGTCTAATGAAGGGTTAAACACACACACACACATTAGAGATGTCTAATAACGGGTTAAACACACACACACATTAGAGATGTCTAATGAAGGGTTAAACACACACATAAGAGATGTCTAATGAAGGGTTAAACACACACACACATGAGATGTCTAATGAAGGGTTAAACACACACACACATTAGAGATGTCTAATGAAGGGTTAAACACACAAACACAAACATTAGAGATGTCTAATGAAGGGTTAAACACACACACACACATTAGAGATGTCTAATGAAGGGTTAAACACACACACACATTAGAGTTGTCTAATGAAGGGTTAAACACACACACACACATAAGAGATGTCTAATGAAGGGTTAAACACACACACACATTAGAGATGTCTAATGAAGGGTTAAACACACACACACATTAGAGATGTCTAATAACGGATTAAACACACACACACACATTAGAGATGTCTAATGAAGGGTTAAACACACACACATTAGAGATGTCTAATGAAGGGTTAAACACACACACATGAGATGTCTAATGAAGGGTTAAACACACACACACATTAGAGATGTCTAATGAAGGGTTAAACACACACACACACACATTAGAGATGTCTAATGAAGGGTTAAACACACACACACACAAACACACATTAGAGATGTCTAATGAAGGGTTAAACACACACACACACATTAGAGATGTGTAATGAAGGGTTAAACACACACACATGAGATGTCTAATGAAGGGTTAAACACACAAACACAAACATTAGAGATGTCTAATGAAGGGTTAAACACACACACACATTAGAGATGTCTAATGAAGGGTTAAACACACACACACACACACACACATTAGAGATGTCTAATGAAGGGTTAAACACACACACACATTAGAGATGTCTAATGAAGGGTTAAACACACACACACATTAGAGATGTCTAATGAAGGGTTAAACACACACACATTAGAGATGTCTATTGAAGGGTTAAACACACACACACACATTAGAGATGTCTAATGAAGGGTTAAACACACACACACATTAGATATGTCTAATGAAGGGTTAAACACACACACACACACACACACACACACATTAGAGATGTCTAATGAAGGGTTAAACACACAAACACAAACATTAGAGATGTCTAATGAAGGGTTAAACACACACACACACACACACACACACACACACATTAGAGATGTCTAATGAAGGGTTAAACACACACACACACATTAGAGATGTCTAATAACGGGTTAAATACACACACACATTAGAGATGTCTAATGAAGGGTTAAACACACACACACATGAGATGTCTAATGAAGGGTTAAACACACACACATTAGAGATGTCTAATGAAGGGTTAAACACACAAACACAAACATTAGAGATGTCTAATGAAGGGTTAAACACACACACACACATTAGAGATGTCTAATGAAGGGTTAAACACACACACACATTAGAGATGTCTAATGAAGGGTTAAACACACACACACACACACACATTAGAGATGTCTAATGAAGGGTTAAACACACACACACATTAGAGATGTCTAATAACGGATTAAACACACACACACACATTAGAGATGTCTAATGAAGGGTTAAACACACACACATTAGAGATGTCTAATGAAGGGTTAAACACACACACATGAGATGTCTAATGAAGGGTTAAACACACACACACATTAGAGATGTCTAATGAAGGGTTAAACACACACACACACACATTAGAGATGTCTAATGAAGGGTTAAACACACACACACACAAACACACATTAGAGATGTCTAATGAAGGGTTAAACACACACACACACATTAGAGATGTGTAATGAAGGGTTAAACACACACACATGAGATGTCTAATGAAGGGTTAAACACACAAACACAAACATTAGAGATGTCTAATGAAGGGTTAAACACACACACACATTAGAGATGTCTAATGAAGGGTTAAACACACACACACACACACACACACACATTAGAGATGTCTAATGAAGGGTTAAACACACACACACATTAGAGATGTCTAATGAAGGGTTAAACACACACACACATTAGAGATGTCTAATGAAGGGTTAAACACACACACATTAGAGATGTCTATTGAAGGGTTAAACACACACACACACATTAGAGATGTCTAATGAAGGGTTAAACACACACACACATTAGATATGTCTAATGAAGGGTTAAACACACACACACACACACACATTAGAGATGTCTAATGAAGGGTTAAACACACAAACACAAACATTAGAGATGTCTAATGAAGGGTTAAACACACACACACACACACACACACACACACATTAGAGATGTCTAATGAAGGGTTAAACACACACACACACATTAGAGATGTCTAATAACGGGTTAAATACACACACACATTAGAGATGTCTAATGAAGGGTTAAACACACACACACATGAGATGTCTAATGAAGGGTTAAACACACACACATTAGAGATGTCTAATGAAGGGTTAAACACACAAACACAAACATTAGAGATGTCTAATGAAGGGTTAAACACACACACACACATTAGAGATGTCTAATGAAGGGTTAAACACACACACACATTAGAGATGTCTAATGAAGGGTTAAACACACACACACACACACATTAGAGATGTCTAATGAAGGGTTAAACACACACACACATTAGAGATGTCTAATGAAGGGTTAAACACACACACACATTAGAGATGTCTAATGAAGGGTTAAACACACACACATTAGATATGTCTAATGAAGGGTTAAACACACACACACATGAGATGTCTAATGAAGGGTTAAACACACACACACACATTAGATATGTCTAATGAAGGGTTAAACACACACACACACACACACACACACACACACATTAGAGATGTCTAATGAAGGGTTAAACACACAAACACAAACATTAGAGATGTCTAATGAAGGGTTAAACACACACACACACACACACATTAGAGATGTCTAATGAAGGGTTAAACACACACACACACATTAGAGATGTCTAATAACGGGTTAAACACACACACACATTAGAGATGTCTAATGAAGGGTTAAACACACACATAAGAGATGTCTAATGAAGGGTTAAACACACACACACATGAGATGTCTAATGAAGGGTTAAACACACACACATTAGAGATGTCTAATGAAGGGTTAAACACACAAACACAAACATTAGAGATGTCTAATGAAGGGTTAAACACACACACACACATTAGAGATGTCTAATGAAGGGTTAAACACACACACACATTAGAGATGTCTAATGAAGGGTTAAACACACACACACACACACACACACATTAGAGATGTCTAATGAAGGGTTAAACACACACACACATTAGAGATGTCTAATGAAGGGTTAAACACACACACACATTAGAGATGTCTAATGAAGGGTTAAACACACACACATTAGATATGTCTAATGAAGGGTTAAACACACACACACATGAGATGTCTAATGACGGGTTAAACACACACACACACATTAGATATGTCTAATGAAGGGTTAAACACACACACACACATTAGAGATGTCTAATGAAGGGTTAAACACACACACACATTAGAGATGTCTAATGAAGGGTTAAACACACACACACACACACATTAGAGATGTCTAATGAAGGGTTAAACACACACACACATTAGAGATGTCTAATGAAGGGTTAAACACACACACACATTAGAGATGTCTAATGAAGGGTTAAACACACACACATTAGATATGTCTAATGAAGGGTTAAACACACACACACATGAGATGTCTAATGAAGGGTTAAACACACACACACACATTAGATATGTCTAATGAAGGGTTAAACACACACACGCACATTAGAGATGTCTAATGAAGGGTTAAACACACACACACACACACACATTAGAGATGTCTAATGAAGGGTTAAACACACACACACACATTAGAGATGTCTAATGAAGGGTTAAACACACACACACACATTAGAGATGTCTAATGAAGGGTTAAACACACACACATTAGAGATGTCTAATGAAGGGTTAAACACACACACACACATTAGAGATGTCTAATGAAGGATTAAACACACACACACATTAGATATGTCTAATGAAGGGTTAAACACACACACACACACACATTAGAGATGTCTAATGAAGGGTTAAACACACAAACACAAACATTAGAGATGTCTAATGAAGGGTTAAACACACACACACACACACACACACACACACACACATTAGAGATGTCTAATGAAGGGTTAAACACACACACACACATTAGAGATGTCTAATAACGGGTTAAACACACACACACATTAGAGATGTCTAATGAAGGGTTAAACACACACATAAGAGATGTCTAATGAAGGGTTAAACACACACACACATGAGATGTCTAATGAAGGGTTAAACACACACACATTAGAGATGTCTAATGAAGGGTTAAACACACAAACACAAACATTAGAGATGTCTAATGAGGGTTAAACACACACACACACATTAGAGATGTCTAATGAAGGGTTAAACACACACACACATTAGAGATGTCTAATGAAGGGTTAAACACACACACACACACATTAGAGATGTCTAATGAAGGGTTAAACACACACACACATTAGAGATGTCTAATGAAGGGTTAAACACACACACATTAGAGATGTCTAATGAAGGGTTAAACACACACACACATGAGATGTCTAATGAAGGGTTAAACACACACACACACATTAGAGATGTCTAATGAAGGGTTAAACACACACACATTAGAGATGTCTAATGAAGGGTTAAACACACACACACATTAGAGATGTCTAATGAAGGGTTAAACACACACACACATTAGAGATGTCTAATGAAGGGTTAAACACACACACACATTAGAGATGTCTAATAAAGGATTAAACACACACACATTAGAGATGTCTAATGAAGGGTTAAACACACACACACATTAGAGATGTCTAATGAAGGGTTAAACACACACACACACATTAGAGATGTCTAATGAAGGGTTAAACACACAAACACAAACATTAGAGATGTCTAATGAAGGGTTAAACACACACATTAGAGATGTCTAATAAAGGGTTAAACACACACACACATAGATGTCACAGTGTGGATTTTTTTTTCACTGGCTAATAAACACACACACAACTGTACAACTCCTTTCACTCTTCCTCTCTAATACTTGCATGCACACGCACACACCTTGTCTTTGGAGTAGCTGATCAGCTGTTTCTTGGCCAGGATGAAGCGTACGGCGGTAACGCTGGCCAGGTGACCTCGGAGCACGCCCACGGGTTTGGAGATCACGTAGGGGTTCCACAGCAGAACCTTGTTGTCTACGCCTGCAGTGGCTACCCACCAATCAGAATGGACACCAGTCAGGAGCAAGGATGATACTACTGGCGACGTCCTGATCAACCAACCACAGTCGTTTTGATTATTGATACTTGCAACCAATATACTGTGTGTGGAGCTAGTTTAAAGTACCCTGTAGCAGCTAGCCGCCCATTTAAAATTCTGGTGCTAGCCTACAGGGCAATGAAAGGAACAGCTCCCTCCTACCTCCAGGCCATGGTCAAACCCTATACCCCCTCCCGATCACTACTCTCTGCTACCTCGAGGTGATGGGCTGCCCCGTCACTCCGAGGCCCCTGCGGTCGATCGACACTGTCACAGCTCTTCTCTGTCCTGGCCCCACAGTGGTGGAACGAACTGCCCACTGATGTCAGGACAGTAGAGTCGCTGCCCATCTTTCGCCTCAGGCTCAAAACTCATCTCTTCAAGAAGTACTACCAGGATCCTCCCTCTTAATGCACTGCCTACAGTACATCATGGACACCGGCATAGTCATCCATGATTGGATGGGATAAGTAGATGAGGATAACACTGGTAAACTACTACACTACTATAGTAAATTGCCTGTTTGGGAACCTTTAAATGTGAAGCTGAGTACCTTGGACTGGAATGAGAAACTGAGAAGCACTTGTGAGTTCTGGCGAGTAGTGGTACACTGACCACCTACGTTAAATGCAATTACTGTACTCTAAGTCACTTTGGATAAAAGCATCTGCTAAATTACTGTAATGTAATGTAATATACCAATCAGGTTGAGCCCGGGATGGTGATCCAAATCATTGGCTCCTCGCTCAGTGTGGAAGGCGCTGACTCTGAGAGGCACGCCCTCCCTCTCCCTCCAGCCAATCACCATGCTGCTATGGGCATTCGTGCTGCATGACACAAAGGCCTCCAGGGAGCCCAGGAAACGCACTGAGGGGGACACAGGAAGTTCACTCAGGTCACTCAGGAGGTATACCCTAAGGAGACAGGAAGTACACTCCGGACACAGGAAGTGCACTTAGAACAAGGGAAGTACAGTACACTACAGGAAATGCTAACGGACAGGTTCGGAATTTAGCATTATAAGCCATATTCTAATGTTATTTACGATCATATACAACAGCCGATATCAAATTTCCGTCAAACAGTGCTCTCTAGAGATATAGCCCGGCGCTGTAACGCACTCAATGGATCGATAGGTGCATAGACAAAATCCCTCAAAAACACCATAAACTCTCTTTTAAACGACAGGAAACTCACGTAATGGTCACTGGTGTCCGTTGATGTTCTGATAAGAAAATCGCCACAAGGTAAGCTTCCAATCGGGTTTTATTTATCATTTAGCATAGAACCCGCAGTACATACGTTGGTAAACTTCCACTTGAAGAAGAGCCTCTTCCGAGTCACAGGTCTACACAACAACAACAACAACAACAACAACAAGTCAAGAAGCCTAAGATTGCTTTGCAGCTGGTATTTCATTGAAAGTGTTGGGTAGAAGTGTTTGTTGATCAAAACAAATATGGGACGCGGATTAATCTAAACATCACTGGCTTTGTTGTCAATACAAATAAATGGAAATAATATGATCAATAAAACCCATTCAGAAGCATACTTTGTGCCGATTTTTTGGCCAGAACATCAACAGACACCAGTGACTACTCGGTGAGTTCATGGTGTTTATG
>NC_140234.1:43907607-43955107 GCF_949987555.1 Borostomias antarcticus | reverse complement strand
TGTACTGGAGGCTGAACTCCTGTTTAGACAGCAGGTCGTAAAAACACACCTCCTTACTGGTGAAAGACACCGCTATCTGGAGAGAGAGAGGGAGAGAGAGAGAGAGAGGGAGGGAGGGAGAGGGAGAGGGAGAGGGAGAGGGAGAGGGAGAGGGAGAGGGAGAGGGAGAGGGAGGGAGAGAGAGAGAGAGAGAGGGAGTGAGGGAGGGAGGGAGGGAGGGAGAGAGGGAGAGAGGGAGGGAGAGAGGGAGGGAGGGGAGAGAGAGAGAGAGGGAGAGAGAGAGAGAGAGAGGGAGGGAGGGAGGGAGGGAGGGAGGGGAGAGAGAGAGAGGGAGGGAGGGAGGGAGGGAGGGAGGGAGAGAGAGGGAGAGAGAGAGGGAGGGAGAGAGGGAGGGAGGGGAGAGAGGGAGGGAGGGGAGAGAGAGAGAGGGAGGGAGGGAGGGAGAGAGGGAGGGAGGGGAGAGAGAGAGAGAGGGAGGGAGGGAGGGAGAGAGAGAGGGAGAGAGAGGGAGAGAGAGAGAGAGGGGAGAGAGGGAGGGGAGAAAGAGGGAGGGAGGGAGAGAGGGAGGGAGAGAGGGGAAGGGAGGGGAGGGAGGGAGGGGAGAGCATGACAAATGCAGATAATCAACAAATTAATTGATTTAATGATTGAACAATGGAACTAACTAATTAAAGTTACTGTATCATGACCGACTGCATCAAGGCGTTGGATGACGATCGATGGGTTGCCGTGGTTTCTGTACCTTGTTTACGTTTTGTAGCACCACCATGGAAGTTACCCAGAGGCACTTGGGCTTGACTGAGTTGTTGTGTAGGCGGTGTGTTTGGAGGGGGGCAAAGTCCTCCCCCGCCCACACTCCCAGCACGCCCCCCTTACTCACAGACAGGTAGCGGCCCGAGGCACGCAGGTACGCCACCTGGAGGACACGGTCAGTAACAGCTGAAGTATTGTTTTTTTGTTTTTTTATTATTGTTAACTTTTAACCATAGAAACGGAGGGGTTTTGATTGGCCGGTAACCTGTTGGACTGGGTCGCGATGCGGAGAGGACAGAGTTCGGGGGGGTCTCCAGTGTGGGACGCTATTGGCCCTGGCGTGCTCCTCCTTCTCCGACAGCTCCAGCAGCAGGTAGGAACTCAGCCCCTCCCACCCTATCCGACTCTCCTCCATCCGGTCTGCGCTGTCCAATAGGAGGCTGCGGTGCCCCTGAGTGACGGCCACGCCGTCAAATAGGAGGCTGAACTCTTCCTTGGAGCCACGCCCTATGAGGGAGGAGGCGTGGTCGACAAACTCGGCCCTGGAGAGGGACACCACTGTCCCGCTGTCACCCTGCAGTAGGACAGGTCAAGAGGATGAGAGGATTCTCTCTCTCACACTCACACACACACACACACACACACACACACACACACACGCCTCACCAGGAAAAGCCTCTGTAGTTTCTCATAGTCTTCCACGGTCAGTCTGCCCTCCAGCTGTTCCTCCTCCATTTTCGTCTCTATGGTTACCGCTCAGACAGGGTTACAGCCAGCTGTCAATCAGCCAGAAGTTTCAGACAAGGATTGAGACTTGCCACTGAGGGTAGGAATATGGCCGTGTGTGTAGTCAGCGTGTGTGTGCACTTGATCCTGTAATAAAAATGTGTGTGTGTGTGCTTGAATCCAAGGGAGTATGCCTTTGCATTCAGATATGTAGTTACTGTAGTTGAGCTACTGCTTAGGCAAAGCAAACAGTGGGCTGTAAGCTAATCATAACCTCTTTATAGCAGCCCATACCTTACCTGCCTCTCAGTGTGTTGTCATGGCAGCAGGATCGTAAAGCCAAAGACAGGGAAAGAGAAGGACAACAAGCCCGCTGAAACTCCACAAGCTACGTAACGCACGCACACACACACCCATCTCAGACTAAACTCCCATCATAGGGTCTACTCAATAATATTTAGTGTTTCACATAAATAAAAAGTTTATATATTTCTTACATTTGTGCAAAAGTTGTGCAAAATGATTACTGCACCTGGTATTCCCAGGTGGTCTACTAACTAGGCCCAACCGTTCTTAGCTTAGTATTATGGCCTATGGCCTTAAGCAAGTACCGAGGAGGTTGTCAGGCTACTTATAGTAGTATAAGTCTTGATTCTTGACTCTGTAATTTGACAACTCAACTTGATGGCCTGATATTATTCTCTCTCTCTCAGCTCAGGTAAATGTAAGATGAGGAGGGCCTAAATAGTCTAGGGAAACTGTTTTACACAATCTGGTATTTGTTGTTTTTCCCCAAAAAGGGCGGGAAAATGGAGCAGGCACGGAAAAGGGCTTCGTTTGGATTAGCGGCCCTTTTTTTTCTTTTTGTCTTTCTATTCCTTGCTTTACGTTTCTCCCCTCTAGCAACAACTAGCTTTCTTTGGTTTGTTGTTTTTTTCCCTCTAGTGACACGCTTTTTTATTTTCCCCCCCCACATTTGGCATCTTTTTAAGCACTTTACCTCCCTGCCTTTCATTTGCACCTCGCAGCCAAAAGCTGTGCGTGTTGGATTATCCAGAGCACACGGCCTTTCCCCCAACGGCCCCCCCGGTTTGGAGCTCATATGTGGTCACAGCTATTGCAAATGTGCGCTTGTTAACTTGCACCTCACCCCATTGCTAAGGGTTAGCTTATTAGTGTAACTATTGAGAAGGGGAGTCGTTTCAAGTAACTTATTGTATCAGTTTTATTTAGTGCATTTAAGAAGAATGTAATAATGTTTAGCAATAGCCTTGATAAGGAATTTGTAATGAGCTGTACGGGTACCAGAACACACAGGACAGCCACGGGCCCACGGGCATGCATAGCAACGCACAAAACCACCACAGCCACTGTGTTGGAATTAGAGGAGTGAAAACAAAAAACAACCTCTTTCTATGCATGTTTCTCTTCTGGGAACTGGCATTTTGTACTCGCTCTTTGCACTGTCCCGTCTCGTCCAGGCACCGTCCAACGTTGTCTACATGTTATGCACCATGACCGAAAGCAAATTCCCAGTACATTGAAAAACTGCATGGCAACAAACAAATTCTGATTCTGGTTCTATGGAAGCCAGATGATGGCTCAAGACATTAAAGCACTCGGGACACTAGACTACACAAGACAGGAGATATTAAACAGTCACACGCAGACACTAGACTACAGTATAAGAGGAGAGAGCCAGTAGCAGACCTGGAGCCTCCAGCAGCCCAGCCACACAGACCTGTCCGTCCTGCTATCCTCAGGAGTCCCCTCCGCCTCCCATCCCTGTGTCCTGGTCTCCCTCAGGTCCTCTCCAGAGCGCCGTGAGTCAGGGGGGTCCCACAGCTGAACCAACCTGGCTGGAGCGTCGTTTAGCCGTGACGATGGGGTGAAGCTGAACGCCAGCTAACACTAGTACTCCTCCCATAGCACATACTCCTCCACCTCAAGCACTAAAGACTGCCCACACACACACACACACACACACACACACACAATTCTTTTCTTTTATTAGGCCTCACTCTCAAAGCCTCTGGCTTTGTCTCCTGGCAACCGAGCAGTGGGAGAGAGAAGACTGGGCCTGAACTCGATTCTCAGACCGGACACTGGAGAAGAGCTTATCTTGGAACGGGGTACAATTACGCCCTACACACACACACACACACACACACACACACACACACACTAGACACTAACATGTCCCTGTCAGTTATAAGAGGAATACTTGTTCATCCAGACGCGCACGCACGCAAGGACACGCGCAAAGGGGGGGCGGAGGGACGTTTTATTACGGTTTCAAGACAAGCCTCTAAACACACTCCTCCCTCTCACACACACATTTTCACGTTGCACCCCCAATCATAAAACTAATTGGGGAAAAAACGTCTCATATGATTACGTTTATTACACACACACACACGCACGCACACACACACTTACACTAAAAAAAAAACTTGCTCTAATGAAATAAGCTGTAATGATCTCACACACTCACACTTGACTGACCGCAACAGATTCCTCCATATCACTTAATGGCCTGGAATAATTTGAATTAGCTGATTACAGCGGTCGTCAGCGACGACAGGACCTGAAATTAGCCTTAGCCATTTCAATAATAAAGGTTTAAGAATTAACGCTTTCAGAATTGGATTACAGGAGCTGGTGGAAGCAGGTACATATTCAGAACAGCTCTGAAATCCACCATGGAGAATTCACTACATGGACAAGAATACAGTGAAATATGAAACAGTTTTTACAGGAGAGGTGCTGCTTCAGTTCATGTACCGAATCACAAATGCAAAAGACCATTTAAAATCTTTCCAAAATGTTGAAACTATTTATTTGAACATTTTGCAACCGAAAAATATCCGTTTTAAATACACAACTCATCATTACCAAGTCTTGTTCAGTATGTAAGAGAAAGCAATGGTTCCCAGGATATTTACACATGGTTGTTTAAGGAAACCCTCTCCGGGGTTTAAGGCTCAGTCTTTTGGCTTTCGCATGGAGAGAGTGAAGGAGTAGTGGACCCAATGTTTCACAAACCTCTAGCCACTATAACCAAGACACTAAGATCTGTAAAAGATTTGGATAGGCTTGAATGTGATACAAGTAACGCTCGTGTGGATCCAGCTTATCCTGACAGGAAAGGTGTCATTTCCACCACGTTGCTTATATCTATCCAGCCGTCTCAGATCAACACGTCTTAGTGGTCAAAGTCTGGGGGGCGTTTGATGTGGGTCAAGGGTGAAAGGGTGAAGAGTGTGAGAAAGAGAGGGAGGGACACAAAGAACAGAAGAAGAGTACGGTAACAACATAACCTAGGATTCTTTGTGGCGGTAGCATGATGGTGCATATGAAAAAAAATAAAATAAATCAAGACAAATCTCTGGCAATTATTATCCAACTAAAACGCCTCGAACCTCAAACCACCCGATTCCCTCCATAAAGCAAGACATACAGTATAAATTATACAGTCAAAAATGTCTTATGTATGGTTTCCAACTCAGTTAAAAGCTGTGTGTGTGTGTGTGTGTGTGTGTGTGTGTGTGTGTGTGCGCGCCGTCCTCCTACACCACAGTCTTGAAGGTCTGCAGTATGAGGTTGGTTTGATGGATGAGGCGGTTGGCGCTGACGAAGACGTTAATGGCCCTGGAGAAGAGAGTGACAAGAGACAGGGGGGAGACACACACACACACACAGACACACAGAGAAGACGGGGTCAGTCATACACAAACCCTGGCTGGTCCAGCAGGCTAAACATTTTTATAAAATGATCCACCGTGCTTCGATGAAGCGAGATGGAGAACGGCGGGCCTTCTGAGAACAGCGCTCAGTACGGATGGTTCTGAGAACAGCGCTCGGTACGGATGGTTCTGAGAACAGCGCTCAGTACGGATGGTTCTGAGAACAGCGCTCAGTCCGGATGGTTCTGGGGGGAAGTCGAGGCTGCGTGCCTCGGTCTGATCCGTCGCTGAAAATATGAGAGTAACACAAAAAGGTATCATCCTTACTTTCCGTCTTTGAAGTACGTCTTGAGTGTGTCGCTGAAACTCTTGGAGTATTTCACAAACTCTTTCTTTTGGTGTTCCAGTGCCTGGCAGGGAAGAGGGAAAGAAAACACTTAGGCTCTCCACTCCCCTGTGAGGGCGGCCGGGGCCGGGGGGGCAGTCAGCCGGGGCTGGGACTGCTGGAGGAAGAGAGGACGGATTCTGAG
Organism: Borostomias antarcticus; assembly: GCF_949987555.1. Taxonomy (NCBI): domain Eukaryota; kingdom Metazoa; phylum Chordata; class Actinopteri; order Stomiiformes; family Stomiidae; genus Borostomias; species Borostomias antarcticus. The sequence continues at coordinate 43,949,412 of NC_140234.1, read as the reverse complement.
CAAATAACAGTATAATTGAAAAGGGAAAGATAATATGAAACCCTGCAGATAGCTATGGGAGGAAAACAATATTTCAATTTAAGTGTGTGTGTGTGTGTGTGTGCGAGCACGCTCACCCTTCTGTTCTGATACTGGTATTTCCTGAAGACGGTGTTCACGGTATCCAGTAGCTCTTTGATGGCGCTGGCGATGTCTCTGTAGACGACCAAAACCCATCAGACAGTCAGTCCCCCAGAACTCTGCTACTTCATCCCCCCTGTGTGTGTGTGTGTGTGTGTGTGTCTCTCTCTCTCTCTCTCTCTCTCTCTCTCCCCCCAATGCAAACCCTTCGTCTAGACACACTCCGCTCTCTCCCCAGCGCTAGAAAAACTGCAGTTTCATTCTAAACTTTTCTCCAAACTCATTTTATTTCAGAGGCCTCTGATGGCCAAGTTATTTAGAGTAACTTTGCAAAACCTGCAGGAGTGTGAAAGAGAAAACAACTACTTCTGTGTGTGCGTGTGTGTGTCTGTGAGTGAGTGTGTGTGTGCATGTGTGTGCATGCGTGTGTGTGTGTGTGTATGAGTGTGTGTTTGTGTGTGTGCATATGTGCACAGTGCGTATGCAGAGAATCAAACCTATGAGAATATGCGTTTGGTCATATATTCATATCAAGGTGAACATGCCGATTCGAGTGTGTGTGTGTGTGTCTCTCTCACTTGATGGTCTGCAGGAAGCGGACCCTGTCATTGATCTCTCCTGGTATCTTGCTGAGGATGTGCTTCAGGGCTCTGGCCTTCTCATTCAGCTCCTGGAACTCCGCCTCCGGCCTGTCAATCATGTACTCTGCAGCGCCCACGGCCACGCCCCCACACAGACAGACAACAGCACGCCCGGTCACCACGGAGACAGACGGGGGTCAACAAAGGCAGGCGGAAGAATGCAGAGAGAAAGATCCAGCCACGCCCATAAAATGTCTTTCTATGGTTCATCAGACGCACGCACGCGCACACACACACGCGCACACACACAGATGGACTTCCTTCCCTTCCCACTGACTGCGGTGTCTGTGAGTGAAAGCTGGGTCACGGTAGCTGAGGCACGAATCCTAGCAGGACGGTGTACATTTGGTATTCAGGCAGCGGACCGTTTGAGAGCGCGTGCACGTGCGTGTCACCACAGCACTTTGGTTGTGTGTGTCTGTGTGTGTGTGTGTGTGTGTGTGTGTGTGCACGCGCAGCTACAGTTAGGGCTCTGTGCGTCTGTGTGTGTGTGTGTGCGTGTGTGTGTGTGCACATTAATTCATTACTACCATCAATCAGGGTACGCAGGAGAGAAAATTCAATTACAGTGGGAAGGAACATCTCATCATGGAAGAGGCAGCCCCAGCGGTGGAGAAACAGCGCCATCCAGTGTACGCCAGGGGTACTGCACCACGACAGGAGGGAACGGGACCAGCAACGCCCAAAAGATACCGATGCACAGACTAATGTGGAACTTAACACACACACACACCTTCTACGTCCTCTGCTGCCATCTGTAGTAAGGACTCTGTGAAGTTGACCTCCACATTCTTCTTCTCCAGTATCTTCATGATGATGTCCTGGGTCAAACCTGGGTTCTCCTTCTCTGCCTGTCAAAAACACACACAAACACGGGCTAATGCAACTAGAAAATTGGAAAACAGAGCAGCTGTTGCTAGTGGATCATCAGAACCAGAACCATCAGTTCAAGTTATAACATCTTTACCTTTATAAACGCTGCCCTCAAAGTCTGCGCTGCTGAAAGGTTGACTCTCTCCAGCTGTCAATACGCACACGCGCACACACACGCGTGCGCACACACACACACACACACACGCACACACACATACACACACAAGGATGCACACAGATGTTAATTATAATTATATACAGACTCCTTTCAAACTGCAAAAGTAGAAATACTGTGCATGTAGAGAGGGCATAACAATCCAATTAGAATTATATGAAAATGCAAACACTGGCACTATATGTATATAACACAAACACCCTTGGGAAAGGAGGTGTCTCAATGTTTACTTCAATGCACTGTGTGCATATCATTTGCTGCATTGACACACATCCAATCCTACAGGCACATATTATGTGAAAACCCAAGCTAACCGCATCGTTACTTAGTGCAATAACAACATATCAGAACTCTGGTGTCAACACTTTCCTCATTAATCAGCAATCTACTAAATTAATTTGTCTGTCTAGACCGCCAAATGCGAGCATGCGTGCGAAACACCAGCGCACGGTGGGTATGGTACAGCGCCACGGAAACGGCAGCCTCGTCTCCACATCAAAGTGACCACGGAGAAGCTCATTTGCAGCTGGGGTCCGGTGGCGGTACAGACAGTAATTATCGCACTCCCCTTTTTCTCTCCTTCCCATCTCTTTCTCTACCTCCATCTGTCACCCCTTCCCAAACCTCTATCTCTCTCTCTCCATCCTTCACTTAGGCCTTGAGTTCTTGTACTCTCCCTCTCTCCCTTCGTCGCCTTTTTCTTTTCTCTCTTTTCTGACTCGTCCTGTTCCGTCTTTCTCGGCCCTCGTTCACACTCCATGACCCCCTCCCTGTCCTCCATGACCCCCTCCCTGTCCTCCATGACCCCCTCCCTCCCTGTCCTGGGCGGCGCCGGCGCAGCCGTGTGTCATTCTCCTGCCGTGATGTCCTCCGTAGCTGGGAGTAACCCTCCACACACACAGCTCCTGTGCTCCCTCCGCCCTGGCAAGTCTCACTCTCTCTCTCACACACACACACACACACACACACACACACACACACGAACACACACACGAACTCCTGCACCCCGACCGAAGGCTCACTCAGCTCTCACTCGGGCCTGCAGCAATCACCATAGCAACAAACTGCCTCAGTCAATACGGCATGGAGACAGTCCGTGCACATCCCACGTGCGAGGTGATTCCAATGTCATACGTACGACGCAGCCAGGCAGTGACTACAGCGGGCGGGGAAACAAAAGTAGCATCGGTGGCGTCACTTCACACACGCCCCCAACCCCCCCCACTTACCTCGTTAAAAACGGGGTACATGACGGTGTAGAGCGTCATGGAAACCATGGAGGTCGTCTCCGCTTCATTCTTCATCTCTTCCATGGTCATCCTTGTCGGACGGCTGACGTGAGTGTGTGTGTGTGTGTGTGTTTGTGTAGTGAGGGCTGCTACAGGGGCAGTCCTCACTGCACTACAGTGACAAAGAGAGGGAGTGTGCGAGGAGCTGGGGTGAGGGGAGGAGAGAGGAGGGGAGGCCAAGAAATGAAGGGGGAGACGAAACAAAAGTAGACGAGTGAACACATAGCATGGAGACATTCACACACCCACACTGACTAGGCCTTCGGCTGACCAGCTCACATCGTCAGTCAAAGACTCCGTTTAGACTTGGTTTTAGAATGCGTTTTGGACGATCACCAAAATGTTTTGTGAAACGTTTCCTTAAACCACTTGCCTAGGTGGTCTGGGACGCATTTGACCACATATCTTTAGTAGTCTAAACGCTAATGTGTCCTGAAGCGCCCCGACAAATACATAACACAAAAACACGTCATCAATGATGGATCATTTTTATCCTTTTTCGCCTTATCCTTTTTGCAAGTCGCAAATTACTTGTCCTATCAGTCGAAACAGTAACAGAATAGTCCTACTATGTACATTCGTTCTTAAAACATCTTCTGTTGCTTTCATGCACACTTTTTTTTATCTGCTAGAAGTCACACCGACTGATTATTGATTTGTTTACATGGAACAGCTGTGCTACACGCACGCAGGCAGGAGTGAATGAGTTACTATGGTTAATATATAGTGGTCAGCTGGGCACATTTGGAGACATGATAGACACAGGTGTAAACAATGAAGTGTCTCGCTGTCCACTTGTGATGTGATTGTCCAAAACGCGTTTTAAAACCAATTCTAAACAGGATCTACGGTATTCGGGCCTGGGATTAAATCTGGTGGACCGGGCGCCCCTTTTGGCACTATAGATGTAGGCGCCTTTGTGTGTGTACTACATGTGAGCCATGTCTTCAACCCTTGCGATTCCACGAGTCATCTAGGCTATCTGGTAAAGGGGTGATTTATTTTTAGACCAACCGAATGACAAATCTGTAACAAATCTCTGGGAAGATTTCACTGGTGCAAACTCCACCTGCAATAATTTGATAAATGGCCATGCCCTATCGTTATCTGGCCAGACACGTCGGCTCACATCCTAATAATAGTTTTGCATAGCTTCAGGGACTGATCTACGCCATCAAGTCTAAACGAAGGTTTATTACTGGCTGATAAATCTCTTTTTTCGAAAGCTCCTTGTCATTTCCAGACATGGCGTTACAACCGGACATCCGGACAGCTAGCTAGTGTTGGTTCTGAGGAACAGGCTAGCTGCTGTGGTTTTTCGGTCTAGCTGGACCATCTCAGGGCAGGTTGACATTGCATTGGTGTCCTGGCTGGCTGATGAGTTAACAAAACGAGGCTGTAAAAATCATATGGCTTCTAAAACCATAAGACAGTCTAGCTAGTAACGTTAGCCAGATATAATCAAATTAACTAGTTAGCAGGTTAAGTTGGCTAGCTAACAAATAACTTGGTGAAAATATCGACAAAACAGCAGTCAGGCATGTTAGCAATCTAGCAGCGCGGACCATTATACCCGATTATACCTGCGTGCCTGTCCTGTTCAAAGGTGCGTAAAGACACTCGCTATATTAGCTTAGCGGCTAGCTACCTAGCCTAGCCAGCTTAAAAACCCAAATAGCTAGGTAAACTCGCAAAGCTAGCTAGTCAAGCTAGTCACATACCTGCTTCACCGTGAGTCAAGTGCTAGAATCAGATGGTTCATCCGGAGAACGACTGGTTTCGACGTGTGGATTGTATTAGTTAGTGAGCTATCTATCTATCGAGTTCTGTTCTGTTTTCTTTTTCTCATTCAAAGCCGGAAGTTTCTGAATGATCAAACTGTCAGCCAAAGAAAGAACTAGAGGGGCGGGGTTTCATCAAACAGCAATCAGGTGCTACCAAACAGGAAGCTTAATGTAGTTTTTCTGATAGTGACAAATAACTGCTGTAGTGCATGGTCATGTAGCTCTAGAACTACAAGTCCCAAAATAGTTGACTGGCTGTCAGCCGGCAGTCTTCACCCTTTAAACACGAGCCAAGAATAAAAGGAATAGTGTATCAAATAATTGCAATACCGATTTTCTTTCTTGCCTGAAGTTGTTCGTGATTGACCGACCGGACCGGATAACAAGGAACGGTTAAGTCAGCGAGCCCTTGTTGCTGCCTCCGTGTAACGGACCAATCAGAACGCAGAGAGGGCGGAATCTATGGCAAAATATTGAGCTCCGCGAGCGACCTGCTGCGGCGGTGAAGAGAAGCAGCGAGGCACGCGACCGCACAGCATCCACACCGACCTGATACCCGTTCTTTCGGTAAGGACATTTTACTATATAATAAAAAAGAATAAAAATAAAAACTAACATTTCGATTTCTATACACACGCAGTTACACCTGCCTGTCAAAATCTTACTGGTTTAGGTTGTTATCTTTTAAATGTTTACATTTTGCCACAATTTCACGTGGATGTGGTTTATTTTCAAATTTAATATTACGCGTGGCTTCTTATATTAGCCCTAGATAAGAGGATTGTTAGAATGCAGAAAATATTTTGTCCATAATCAATCAATAAAGATGCCAAATAAGTGGATCTATAAAAATGCCGTGTTATTCTGTCTCTGTTGAGAGACCTGAGACAAACCTGGATCAACAGACAATGTTGCAGGTCTCTTCTAGCGAGCCTCTTACAGTATGTCCTTGAAATAGAATTACGTGCATGCATCCAGTCGTCTCTCACGCGAATAGCCACACACACGCTTGTTATTCCCATATGAACGCGGGCGTGTGCGGGGCGTGCTCTGCACTGACACACCGACCACCGTTCTCGAAAATCATCTCTACTACAGTTTCCTCAAAATTATAGAATTATAATCAACGAACAATATTTATGTGCTATATAGATCAATTCTCCCTTAGTGTGTTTTAAGAGATCAGCAAGTCGATAGGCCTATTAGACTGTTATATTGCTATAACATCAACCTCTACCTTTAGAGGTTAATCTACCTTTCCTCCCTTGTGCATCTGAACAACTAAACACACACTTTTCTTTCAAAAGGCAGGCTCAACAGCAGCTATTCTGAAAGTAGGAAATATCAGTCTAACCCTAGGATATGGGTAGGCTGTATTAATCCAATCCCATCTGAGTCACTGCCGTCCATTAATCCCTGCTCTGCTGTTGGCTCGTTTGGCTCCTGTGTGTGTGTGTGTGTGTGTGTGTGTGTGTGTGTGTGTGTGTGTGTGTGTGTGTGTGTGTGTGTGTGTGTACGTGTGCGTGTGCGTGTGTGTGGGCGTGCGCACGCGCGTGTCCTCTGATTCCCAGTGAGTGCTGCATTAATTGCATTTCAATAATTAAATGCCTTTTAAAGCAGCCGCAATGGGGGGGGGGGGGTATTAGCCTACACACATCATCCAGAGAGAGGGTAGTAGTCTATTAGCCTACACACTTCATCCAGAGAGAGGGTAGTAGTCTATTAGCCTACATACTTCATCCAGAGAGAGGGTAGTAGTCTATTAGCCTACACACTTCCATCGAGGGAGAGGGTAGTAGTCTATTAGCCTACACACTTCATCCAGAGAGAGGGTAGTAGTCTATTAGCCTACACACTTCATCCAGAGAGAGGGTAGTAGTCTATTAGCCTACACACTTCCATCCAGGGAGAGGGTAGTAGTCTATTAGCCTACACATTTCATCCAGGGAGAGGGTAGTAGTCTAATAGCCTACACATTTCATCCAGGGAGAGGGTAGGAGCCTATAGCCTACACACTTCCACCCAGGTGTAGTGGGGACATCCTAGTGAAGACTGGGATGTTTAGACAGAAACAGAGTTGTTCACAGATCGCTGAATAATCAAGCAACCCACTCACTGAGATGGTAAAGGTTGTAATGTAGATAAATAGGTCCATTCAATTCATGTAATGAGATGCTAATAGGAGGTGAGTGACACTTGACGCCGTCAGATGAATTGAATGTGTTTGCTGTCGCGTGGATCTAACCCGATACACCTGGTCAGGCCTCATAGACACTCACATGCACTATCACACTACCGTAAGAGAGTTAGGTGTGAGGGACATATGGGACAGGATAGTACACACTTTTGGCCGCCATCTTTGGACACACACACAAACGTGCGCAGGGAAGAGAAGTTAGGATTGACTAATCACCCTCCGATCTTAACCGGACACACGGACAGACGGACACACGCCACTTATAGAAGCTGCGGTACCACTTAATAAAGAGGCAGCGACCAGAAACGGAGAGGTGGGGGGGGGGGGGGTTGGTCAGCGCCAACCAGAGCGGCATACTTATCACTTCGTAACAGTTAGTTACCATAATCATAGACATCACCATTTACTGTATAGTCACTTCCTACTCCATCTTGCTGGCAGTCTTTTTCTCCCTGACCAGCCCTATCATCTGCGGTCAGCAAACACACAGGCACACACACACACACACACACAGACCTCAGCGCTGGAATTGATCTGTTGATTGATCTGTGGTACTCTGGGGGTGGGTGGCCTTCTCACCATATAGGGAAGGAGTGATAGAAAGAGTTCCTGTCCTTGCTTCATCATCACCTCCTCTCTCTCTCCATTTCTCTCTTTCTGCCTCTCTCTCTCTCTCTCTCTCACACACACACACACACACACACACACACACACACACACACACAGAGAGAGCTTTAGACCATGGCTCGTTATGGCCTTCTCACTCCTTTCCTTCTTATCTCTCCATCTCCCCAGCAGTCTCTCTCTTTCGTAGTTCTCACTCTCTCACTCCCTGGTTCTCTCCTCCCCCTCCCTCTCCCCTGTGCTCCCAGCGGGGGTGCTTTGGCCAGACCTCTCCTGTCCTCCTCAGTCCACCTGAAAAGGCCTCTGGTCTTTTACTTTTCCCACTGACACCAAATAGACGCCGATCCAATTACAGATCAAATCTCTGTTGTGCGCTCCCATAGCGCCAGTCTGGTGTGTGTGTGTGTGCGTGGGTGTGTGTGTGCATGTGTGTGTGTGTTTAGGAAGTGTTGTGTGTGTGTGTGTGTGTGTTTGGGAAGTGTTGTGTGTATGTGTGTGTGTGTACGTGTGAGTGTGTGTGTATGCATGTCTGTGTGTGTGGGAAGCATTATGCCATGCTTCCTAGGGGGTCATCAGGTAACTTTGGCTGAGCGTCAGGCCTTGTTCCTCACTAGGAGAGTGGCTTTTATTTAGTGCTATCTCTCTCTCTCGCTCTCTCTCCCTCTCTCTCTCTCTCTCTTTCCTCTCTCTCCCTCCCTCTCTCTCTCTCTCTCTCTCTCTCTTTCCTCCCTCTCCCTCCCTCTCTTTCTCACTCTCTCTCTGAGCCTGTTAACAAGGATTAATAAGCAGTTGACCTCTGTTGACCCCTGCAGTGTGAGCGGAGCACCAGGGGACATGGAGTGGCAGCTCGCATAACACATTTCACTGACCAACAAGGGGGAGTGTACTATAAAATAAAGGTGTTTACTTTTGTTGGCTTGTAAAAAGAGAGGTCCCACACTGTCCTCACTGGCAAACTCAACTTTATTATAGAAAGAAACACGTTTTTTCAAAACAAACAAGGAACAAGAAACAAGGTTTTTCACACAAAAACCTGACGAAGGTTGGCTTCTTTCTATGATAAAGTAGAGTTTGCCAATGAGGACAGTGTGGGACCTCTGTTTTTACACACCGAGTCTATGCACCTGTCTACATCTTTGAAGGTGTCCATTAGCCCTTTTCACTACTTTTGTTGGTCTACCAGTGTGTGTGTGTGTGTGTGTGCGCGCGTGTGCGTATGCATGACTAGATATGAGAGGACAGATCATCAGAGAGCACTGGAGCTGGTCTGAAGTAAACAGGGAGAGGGAGAGAAAGGGAGAGAAAGAGAGGGAAACGGAGGGCGAGTGTCAGTTTGAAGGGGAGATGTTTTGTTCTTTTACTCTGAAGCAGTTGTCCAGTTCTCTCTTTCTCAGTAATAGGGGACATGGTGGAACGGTGAATAAGAAAGATCGTGTGTGTGTGTGTGTGCGTGCGTATGTGTTTGTTTGTTCAGCCCGACGGTCGACTCTCATGGCACCTTCTACAATTAGTTAAGAATGAAGACCGTATAAAACAACGTTGACTGTATCTGTTGCGTGACTAGCAACACTGACCAGAATGTGAATAAAGAATGGGGTCTGATTCCTGATCAGCAAACCTGCACAGAGGAGACAGAAAGAGAGAGATCAGTTCTTGGGATGGTGAGATGAGATGGATTGTTTGTGGGGAGGAGGGAACAGGGTTCTCTCTCTGCTCTGACGAGCAGTCTTTTTTCTCAAAATAAGTTTCTCATAGTTTTACACTGTTGTTTGAATAACAGACATTGCTACACACACACACAAACACACTCACGTTGTTATTGGCTCCGCCCAGCGACTGCTGGCGGAGGGTATATTTTCGGTCGCGTGTGTTATTTCGTTCGTTCGTTCGTTCGTTCGTTTGTTCGTTCGGTCACATAGCAGAATTATACAAAAACTAACAGCGCTATTTTCATGAAACTCGGTGGAGGGGTGTAGCATGAGCCAAGTTAGAACACATACAATTTTGGTGCGGATCAGAATCACTGGGCGGATACAAGAATTAAAAAATATATATATATTTGCCATACTTGGACTGGCTCCTTCCCTTTATATTTACTTCTCCTGCAAGTTTTCCTATACCGCTGGTGGCCGAGTGGTAAAGTATCAGACTGGCAATGTGTTGGTCTGGGTTTGATTCCCGGGTTTAGCTTTTGATATCAACTTTTTTTTCTGCTGTTTACGCCCAATATTGTCTTATGTCTCTATGCATGTAAAACAAAATCATACCTGACTCATGAAAAACAAATCAGATAAACACTGTATTGGGAAAAGTTACATTTTCTTAGCCTGGATCCTGTGGTATTAGCCTACATATAAATCATAAGCTACCTGCACATCTGGACTGAGCTTTGCCCCTTGAGTGTCAGGTTTCACTAACTATGTCTTCTTTTTAATTTGAGTGTTGAAGCAAATGAAAAAAATAGTATTATCCATCACATAGCAGGATTATACAAAAACTACCAGAGCGATTGGAACATCCCACAAACTATTTTCTACTAAATGCACTCTGATATCATATGAAAAGACAGGGACAGTCAAACCATGCTGCTTTCTTATCTATTAATTTTTATCAACCTACACATGCGTGGAAACCTGTGCTCTGAGAACACTTTCTAGTCTTAACTTCTTTTGCTAGGCTTATGCATTGCCTGGTGGCTGAGCAGTTAAAGCATTAGTCTCATTAATTTTTATCGCGGGTTCGAGCCGCGAGGAAGATGTTGATTTTTCTTTAGAGAACATTGGCTCTTTGTTACAATGAGGAATCAAGTCATCTTAGATATCAACTTTATTTATTTGCGGTTTAAGCAACCAATATTATCTTATGTTTCTATGCATGTAAAACAAAATAATATCTGAGGATTACACAAAAACTACCAGAACGATTTTCACAAAACTCGATGAAGGGGTGTAGCATGTTCATGTGCGCATTGATTACTAAGTCCTTGCGACCGAACCTGTCTTTTAGCATTGTAATGGCACTGTCGTAGTTCTGATCGGATAAAGTCAATCCAGCGACTACATTTGCGGCCGTACCACTCAGCAATTTAAATGATTACATTTGTCTGATGTACTCAAGCTATGGTTCTCATGAATTGCTGCATTAAACTGGCTCCAAAACATTGCCATTTGCTTATATCGCCAGAAAAGGGCGATTCAATAATTAATTTTGGAAGTCTGATTGTAGGCCCTCCACTGGAGGCTGAGTGGTGTGAGTGCTGTGAATCACTCATGTTGGCCCTGCACATTATCCGGGTGACTCGGGTTTTCCGTGTAATCACTCCATCCATATAGTCAAGAGCAGAGGTGACCTCTTAATACAGGCTTCCTTTTCCCCAGGTTCTCCTTCAATGTGCCGATCTTGCTCAACCAAAGCAGTCTCTTTCAAGCACAATTGCTCAAAACATTCCTCGAATTCGTTTAGAGGTGGGTGGTCCGTGAGCAGTAACCCATCTATTTTATTGAGCAGCTTGGTTGTGGCCGTTCGATTTGCGCCTCGGATGTTCTTCAACCTGGAGAGTTTCTCTGCCATTGCTCCTGCACTTTCAAATATCCCGCCTCAGATCACTTTAATCCTCTTTTAGTAGGCCGGTGGGATCGATTCCAGGGTTCCGGCACCAATTGTTGACCCAGAAATAAAGTGTCAGGAGTCCGTAATGGAAATTTTCTGTCTTTTATTTACTTTCTTTTTCTACAATTGCCAGAGGCGTCATACCATGTCAGTTCTCAACACAAACTCCAATGAAAATGATATATATACTGTACACAAATTAAGTCCAGGTGCGTGCCACTACAATTAGCGCGTCAATAATGGTCCACAAAAGTGTGTGGCTCTGGAATGCGCTCAGCCTGTACGGGAATGCGCTCGGACCTATAACGAAAACAATAACATAAAACACCGTTCCAACAGCAAAAATATGGATAGTCAATCAACTGCACACTTATAGGCTGTATTTACTAAATGTAGACTATAGTAACCCAAAGCAAATGACATGTAGGATAGAAAGTTTCAATATAAGCCAACTTAGAACCCATCCCAGAGACATTGGGAGACTGGGCTAGTGCCCCTCTACCCCTCCCAGAGGAATGAACACTTCATTTCTGTATATCGTTTTGTAACTTATGTCTTCTGTTATTGTCTATAATGGCTGATTGAAAAAATTACACAAGTACACAAGTATGTTCAATTGTGTTCATACATGACCACCTCTCATAAACACCACAATCAGTTACACCACCAAAAAGCTTACTTGTCAATGGTGCAAGTGTGCTGTATTTATACTGAGCAGTGAACTCGATTACACCAACAAAATGCATTAATGGGCGGAGCCCTGTGCTCTCTGAGCACCCTTTCTAGTTGTTGTTGTTGTCAATTTGTCATTTATTGTTTACATGTTTGCTTTGACAATGATAGGAGAATTGACGCTGGATTTTAACTGAGAGGTGACTGGACTTGTGTGCAACACAGCAGCTTATGTTCATGTGATGTGTTCCAGTTCCAGTATGGAGTATCACAGTAGATTGAAGCCAAGGCTAGAGGTGCACACTGTGTGCGTGTGCGTGTGTGTGTGTATGCGTTTGTGTTTGTGTGTGTGGGTGACCCAATGTGACAGATGAGGATGAGGACTCTTTCTCTCTCTCACACACTCTTTCTCTCACTCACTTCCTCTCTCTCACTTTGTCTCTCACACTTTCTTATTTTTTCTCTCTCTTTCTTTCTCTCTTTCTCTCTCCCTCCCTCCCTCCTCCCATCTCCTTCCTTGATTTCTTTGTGTCTACAATCTCTCTCTCTCTCTCTCTCTCTCTCTCACACACACACATACACACGCACAAACACACGCACACACACACACACACACACACACACGCATGCTTAACCTTTCCCAGCCTGCAGTATGTCCCCTGTCTACCCTGACTGACAGCGCTGATATTGAAATGTCAGTGGCTTTGAGGCAAGGAGGCAGCCGGGTTGCTAGCGGCCTGTTGTGAAAATGCTGAGCAGAATTTTAAACTGCACTTAAAAAGGCAAAGCCGCTCTGAAGGATAAAGGGGTGGGTTCATATTAGGATTCTTACAGTACGTGTGTGTGTGTGTGTGTGTGTGTGTGTGTGTGTGTGTGTGTGCACAAACACTCACATACACGCACGCATACATGCACACAATGGCATGAATCGTGACAGGCTCTTAATGGCGAACTGAAATCTCTCCACGGGAGATCTGTATTGACAGGAGCTGGTTTGGAAGGGCGTTTCTGAATCAGAGATTCTGGTCTGCGTATGTGTGTTAATGTGTGTGTGTCTGTGTGTGTGTGTGTGTGTGTGTGTGTGTGTGTGTGTTTGTTAGTGCGTCTGTGTATAGCGTTGGGAGGAGTTTAAAGACAAATGAATGTCAGATGATGAGCAAACAGATAATGAAACGTGTGAGAGATGGAAGGAAACGCCTAGACCAGAGCAGTCTGAGTCCGAATCCGAGTCCAAATCCGACTCGAATGTCAGTGTGAATGTGAATCTGGGTCTGAATCTGAATCTGAGTCTGAATCTGAGTCCGAGTCTGGAGACAAAGAGGCCTGGGGTCCTGAGATTAGGATTTAAAGGGGTAGTGTGCTATTTATCCCTATTTCTGATATGTCAAAAAAATGTATCACAATCTGTTATGTTTACGTGCATGGCAAGGCTTGAATATGAGCATTGCTCCAGCCTCTTTTTCACCCCTTTCCTGAACCCCTCCACGGGAGCAGTGAGAACGAGGCTGGAGCAACACTAAACACGACGGATTGTGATACATTTCACAGTACAGTATACTGAGACCAGTCAGATTACACAATGAGTTTCCTGCTAGTTTTCTTGAGTTTTTTCCAATACGTATTAACATGCCCTGGCCACTTCCATTGTAAAGAAATTTGAGTAGGACGAAAATCTCGATCTAGCTCAATATTTCAACAATCAATTAGGTTATGGTCTCTTTGTTTCAGATTTATGTTAGACATAGAAATAATGTCCAAAATAGGACACTACCCCTTTAATACAGAGTTCTGGCTACATGCAGTCGCAGCAAATTGAAGTCAAATAATAAGAAACAGAGGCTTTCTAAGAAGGCAGATGTGATGATGGTGTGTTAATACGTCAGGAAACATGCATGTGTTCATGTATAACCTGTCAATAACGTATAATTGTTCAATGGATAAGACGCTGGGTTGTGTTCTGACCAGTCATCCTGTTATGGAGCACAGGAGGAGGAATTCGAGTTCAGTCAGGAATTCCCACAAATTCATTTGAGCCATTTTATGAAACAAAACATGGTCATCTACTCCCTGGCTTGACCTTTGTGGCTCTGTTCGAGGAGCCAGGTCTTCTGAGGGGCTCTGTTCGTCTCATAGGTCCTAAACTAGGCAGTGAAGTCCGGGTGCTGGTCCATGTGTTCATATCCTGGAGCCAGGTCACGCTGATACTGTAGACTGGATGGGTCTGACTTTACTCATAAACAAGTAACAACTGATGTACAGGACAGTGTCTCAGTATGGCATCGACGCCTTATAGTGTGTAAATGACTGTGTGTGTGTGTGTGTGTGTGTGTGTGTGTGTGTGTGTGTGTGTATGTATGTGTGTGTGTGTGGGTCTCCCCCCAAAGCCGTGCATTCCGGAGCCACGCCAGGCTTGTCGCATTTCAATTTGATTGCTTGACACGCTGGGTACCTTGGATAGTTTATAATCGCTCATATTGTCCTGTAAATACTACTATTAATATGTGTTAATGCCATTGAAATAGCCTAATGCCTTTCATGGTTTACTAAAAGGTGCGTTAATACCTTCATCATTTATAGGGATGCATTAATCTGGCCATTCCAACGGTGAGTTCATATCAAATTGGACGTTGGATAGTCCTGTAAATCCTTCCTTCAACCTGCAGCATCGAGTTGTGTGATGCTGAAAAGATAAATTTAGTGTAATAACACAATGTGCCTTCATATAACGCAATGTGCCACTTTGTCTCCTATTGTAAGAGACGAGAATATTGGAAGGAATAGAGAGAATGCCTATTTTCTGCAGCATGTAGGCTATATTTTGATGATCTGTGCACTTTTAGACACATCTCTAAAGTTATGAGAAAGAACCCAGCAGTTTCCCTTGGTGGTTATTTCTGTAATACAAGTCACACCCACAACTATTACACTATTTCTGTCTCCAACATTTTGACAGTTTGCTGCTGAGTCATAAAAGTTTGCTCTCACAAAACTAATCACAATTCTTTCCTTTAGGCCTTTTTCCCTGTCCCACTATAAGAAGTTGAATTCTCCTTCTACTTTAGAACACGTTCTGGGGTTCTGAGTCACGAGACTATTTTGTTTTCATGAACAGACGCTGGAAATAGACTTCCAGTGCCAGAGGCAACAAAATCTAGCTAATTATTATTCCATTTTACTTATAAGTACTATTAATTGTTTATAGTGTGATGCAAACAGTTTCTGAATCTTTACTTTTTTAATTCAAATAAACACTTTTAAAATGTTGGAATCAAATCTTTCAAATGTCGGCCAAAAAACAATTCAGCGATTAATGGCTCATACCACCCACTGATTAATCAACTATGAAAAATGTGAGCTGTGCACATCCCTAGTACCACTATAGAGTACTAATGGACCAGCCTTTAGAGGAGACGGGAGAGGGAAAGTGGTACGCTAAGCTGCTTTCTTGTAAAACAACTGAGTCTGCAGTGTGAGGTGCGCTGTGTGCGTGTGTGTGCGCGCGTGCGTGTGTGTGTGTTGAACACAGCGACAGGGTACGGTAGGGAGGTGACAGAACTAGAGCAGGTGCTAAGTGTAGAGGGAGACGTGAAGCGTCCGAGAGGCAGAAACCAGTGTGTGTGTGTGTGTGTGTGTGTGCGCGTGCATCGGGTACCTGGGTACTGGGGTCTGTACGTGGTAAAAATGAACAATATCCATTGCCATGGTAACTAGGGACAAGAAAATTGAGCTAAGAATGTACGTGACATAGTAGGCCATGTTGGCCTGTATTTGTCATTTCATGTACGCACATGCAATGTCTGTGTGTTTGTGTGTGTGTGTTGATGGATGTGTCATAGTGCCCATAGATTAGTGTGGCATCTGTTGGCTTCCTAGGCATGCAGACCTGGGTGTTGGGTTTAAATGGCATCGCGGATTAAACAGCGTGTGCGGTTTAGAATGCCGTCAACTGTCTAAATGTCAACTTGAAACATTTCACCATCAACTCGGGCTTAAAAGGGAGGTTTAGCAGTGTTGATTTTAAAGGCCACTGGGTTTAATTGCATTGATTTAATAAAGTTGTTGGGCTTAAAACTTGAATAACTTTAAACCATTTAGGCTTTCGGCGGTATTGAGTTCCGCTTGTGTCACTGGACGTTTGTTTTTTGCAGGCGTGAGGGTGTTATTGGTGTTGGTTTTCAGCTGGACAATGCCTAGGGGATTCCCTGAGTGTTCTGAAGCTACGGAAGTGCTCACAGCCTCCAGGTTTTGGGTGGGCAAGGGTAGACACTCGGGTATACGCTTACACACGACGGTACACGTCTCCAAAAGTCACACTGGTCTCCCTATTACAAGTAGACACCCCCCCCAGCCCTCCTCTCTCTCTCCCTAGCTCTCTCTCTCTTTCTCTCTCTCACACACACACAAACACACACACATACACCATTCAATTACAGTTCCCACAAATAGAAAGGTTACGACCATTATTATCTTAAGCCAACTGTGCGCGGTTACTAATGGGCATCTGTGCCCAGTCTGCTCAAAGAGCTCTCCGACTGAGATCAGCCACATGAGAGAGAACACACCCTGGTCCCACACACAATGGTCTCACACACCCCTCACACACCCTGGTCCCACACACCCCTCACACACCCTGGTCCCACACACCCCTCACACACCCTGGTCCCACACACCCCTCACACACCCTGGTCCCACACACCCCTCACACACCCTGGTCCCACACACCCCTCACACACCCTGGTCCCACACACCCCTCAGAGAGAGAGGGAGAGAGAGAGAGGGAGGGAGGGGAGAAGAGAAAGTACAGGAGGTGATGACGAGAGGAGAAAAGGAGAGAAAGGAGGGTAGGGAAGGAGGAATGGAGGGGAGGAGATGAGGAGAAGAGTATATGGGAAGAGAGGAGCAGAGATTAGGGAAGGAGAGGATAGGGAAGGAGAGGAGCAGAGATTAGGGAAGGAGAGCATAGGGGAGGAGAGGAGCAGAGATTAGGGAAGGAGAGGATAGGGGAGGAGAGGAGCAGAGATTAGGGAAGGAGAGGATAGGGGAAAGTAGCATAAGGAGTAGAGGAGAAGATAAGGGTGGAGAAGAGAGGAGAGAAGAGGACAAAAGAGGAGAGGAGAAGATAAGGGTGGAGAGGAGAGGACAGGAGAGGAGAGAAGAGGACAAAAGGTGACGAGAGGAGAGGAGACAAGAGGAGAGGGGAGGAGATGAGAGGACGGTAGAGGGGACCAGAGGACAGGAGGAGAGGACAGGAGAGGAGAGTTAGTGCAGAGCTGCAGTATGAGCATTGCTGTCATTGTTGACTCTGGTACATTGTCACTGCAGTCACCAGCAGTCACAGGAGCTTCTAGCCCCACATGGGACATCAACACACAGGAAAACATCATGCAGGGGCTCTCTAAGCCTATTCACAGCAGTAGCTGCACAACAGAGAGACAGGGATATCCCCTCTTTCTTTCTCTCTCTCTCTCTTTCTGTCTTTCTCTCTCCCTCTTTCTCCCTTTTTCCCTCTCTCTCTCCCTCTCTCTCTCCCTTTATGTCTCTCTCTCTCTCTCCCTTTATGTCTCTCTCTCTCTCTCCCTTTATGTCTCTCTCTCTCTCTCTCTCTCTCTCTAAATGCAGTGGCACACGCTCCTCTTTTCTTTGTTTGTGCAGAAAACAATGTTGCCTGGCAACGAGTGAGGCAGAGAGATGTGACTGTGCGCTGTGTGGAAGCATGTGTGTGTGTGTGTGTGTGTGTGTGTGTATGTGGAGGTGTGTGGAGGTGTGCTTGTGTGTGTGTGCCTGTGTGTGTGGAGGCAATCGTGTGTGTGTGTCTGTGTGTGCCTGCGTGTGTGCGCAGGCATGCATGTGTGCGTGTGTGTGTACTGTACATGTGTGTGTGTGTGTGTGCCTGTGCTCTGTTAGAGGGCCAGAGAGAGGGATGGGTAGAGAGGTGAAGACTGGTGGAGGTAGAGAGATGGAGCGCTCTGCGTCTGCTGGAGGGATGAAAGGAAGGTTAAGAGGGGTGGACTTGAGACGGAGGACGAGATGGAGGGATGGAGAGGGAGGGGGGGGGGGGGCGCGGGAGAAAACTAGATGGATGCTGAGGGTTTTCTGCTCAATGATTCATGGCACATCATGTTCCTCATCCTGCTCTCTCAACTCACACACACACACATGCAGCACCGATGCGAGTAGATTTCTAAGTGGGGGGTGAACCAAAGAAGTGGAGAGTGGGAGCAGGCGGTGGTGTATAGCCTACTGTACTGTATGTAAGAGCTCCTTACGGAAATCGGCACCAAGCAGTGATTCTCCCCATGACGCCCGCCTGACTGTAGGTCAACCTCTTCTCTGCTCCTCTGTGCCTCTCTCCCTCCATTCCTCTCTTCTCTCAGTCCCTCTCTTCTTCACCAGAATACCGTGTCTGAGTCTCTTCTTCTCATCTTTTCATCCTTTCTCACGCTCTCTCCATCCCCATCACACTCACAAACCAATATGCTAATATGTTTATTTGGCAGCTGACTGACAGACCTCTCTCTCTCTCCCTCACTCTCTCTCTCCCTCTCTCTCTCTCTCTCTCCCTCACACACTCTCTCTCTCTCTCTCTCTCTCCCTCATTCTCTCTCTCTCCTTCACTCTCTCTCTCTCCCTTTCCCCCCAAGCTGTCCACTGTCATGTTGATATTGCTGCCCCTCCTCCTCCTGTTGCCGGGCACCGGTTGCCGGGCGGCGGACATTCCGGAGGACACCACTGCAGAGTTCTCAGTCAGACTGTACCACCAGCTCCAGTCGGCAGGGGGGGAGGACAACATCGTCTTCTCCCCCCTGAGCGTGGCCATGGCCCTGGGCATGGTGGAGCTGGGGGCCCGGGGAGACTCACTCCGGGAGATACGCCAGGTGGTGGGCTTCAGTCACCTACCTGCAGGTGAGACCACCTGGAGTCACTCACACACACACTCAAACACACACACCCACACACACACTCAAACGCGCACACACTCACACATACACACTCACACACACACTCAAACGCACACAAACTCACTCATACACGCATACACACACACACATCTGTGAGCACGCATACACATACACACTATGGGGTGTGATTCGTGCCAGCGTAACAAACACTCAGTGCTTTCGTCGCCTGCATTGCGTGTAGAAAGGAACTTTGGCGAGCTGATTAATAGGCGTGCATATACGCACGCGTTACGAGTCGCTCGCATTCTCAGAGGGTGACGTGTAAAAGGTGCCGTGCCATTTTTGCGCACATGCATGTAACGTTTGCACGCTCGTGTTAAGTCAGCGGGCACCAGAAGCTGCGAGCGGGGCTCATTTGTCCATATTGAATAAAAATTACGAATATTTATTTGCACTCAATCAAATTCCAGGACCCTCCTTGCATAACTTTTCCTAGATATGTGTCGTTTTATCTCCACTATCGCTACATTTTCAAATAGGTTGTGGCTGTTCGAACTGGTGCTGACGGTGCTGCAGCGCCCTCTATTGACAAGAAACACGTGTATCTGAACATTTGTTTTAAATTGCGAAGAAAGAGTCATTCAGATATTAGGCTTTATTAAAAACAAGTTGCTTAACATGTGCGAATTCCATTTATTGAGAATGCATTACCAATTGGCAAGGACGAGATTAGAACCAGCTATGATTTAAAGGCAACTGACCTTACACGTGCGGCCGCTAACACGTCTGCTGCGCTAGCAAGGCACTGGCACGTTTGACACGTCGCTATGCAATTTCTGCACACATTACAAGAGTACGTACGTACGTACATCTATGATTTTACCAAACTGTCATGTGTAGTGTTGGTGTAGCATATGTGAGGCGCATCTAACCTGTAGTGTTGCCGTCACGCACACGATGCGCAATACGTGTAAACAACATGTGCACAGCGTCTGCGTTACAGGTACGTTACAGCTATGAGACGTCTGTCTCTCCATTGTTTGTCAATGGAAATTATACGTGCGTTTAGACGTTTGATGTCATCGCGTCTTCTTAAGTAGGTGCAAGTCAAGCGTTTCAGTATGGTGTGCTGGCACTAATCACACCCCATAATACACACACGCATCTGAGAGCACACTCACATTCAAACACACACACACACTCACACTCACAAGAGTAGATTAAGACCAGGGGTAACAGGTAAAAACACCAGATACATTCAGCCTGGGAACACCCAGAATGTTGAGTCATCCCACTTGGCTTCATTTATGCCACACATCCATCCCTCTATTTCTCTCCCTTCTTCTTCTCTCTCTCCCCCCCCCTGCTCTCTCTCCCTCTCTTTCTCTCTCTCCCTTTCTTTCTACCTCTCTCCGCCCCCCCCCCCCTCTCTCTCTCTCCAGATGAGGAGTTCCCCCTGCTCCAGAACCTGACCGGGGCTCTGTCAGATGATGACAGCAGCTACGTGATTCGATTGGCCAACAGCCTCTTCCTGCAGGAGGGTGTGGCCTTTAACCCCGACTTCCTGCGTCTGATGAGGAAGTACTTCCGGGCCGCGGTGGAGACGGTGGACTTCAGCGAATCAGCGGCGGTCGCTGAGCAGATCAACAGCTGGGTGGAAAACCACACAGAGAGTGAGTAGTGTGTGTGTGTGTGTGTGTGTGTATGTGTGTGTGTGTGCGTGTCTAAACCCCCCCCTCCATGTCTCTTGATTTTCCTCAGGTAAGATCCGTGACCTCCTCTCTGCGGACGACTTCAGCAGCGTGACCCGCCTGACCCTGGTCAACGCCGTCTACTTCCGGGGCAGCTGGAAGAACCAGTTCAGACCGGAGAACACCAGAACGTTCTCCTTCAGCAGAGACGACGGCAGCGAAGTCCAGACCCTGATGATGTACCAGCAGGGAGACTTCTACTATGGTAGGGTGTGTGTGTGTGCGTGCGTGTGCGTGTGCGTGTGCGTGTGCGTGTGTGTGTGTGTGTGAGCGCGCTCGGCACAGATAATCTTGTCTGGTGAGAGCTTTTGAGTATCAGTCTATACTGATATAGAGAGATCACAGACAAACAAACACACACACACACACACACACACGGCACAGAGTGTGTAAGATGCAGAATAAGGACAGGTCCCCTAAGAGATGCTGATGTAGTCAGTGCGGAACTTAAATGTTTGAAGATGGGGCCTCTGCTGTGGAGCCTACATACAGAGCTGCTTTCAAATAGCTGAGCCAACCACTGCACTCAGATACACACACACACAAACACATGCACACACACTTTGGGATTTGTTGTTTGAGAAGTGCATTACAAATAAAATGTATTATTATTATTATTATCACACACACACACAACCCACTGTGCAAACTATCATGTGTGCATGCATTTTCCGTTGTACCCTGTGTGTGTGTGTGTGTGTGTGTGTGTGTGTGTGTGTCAGGCGAGTTCAGTGACGGCTCGGCCGAGGCAGGCGGCGTGTACCAGGTGCTGGAGATGCCGTACGAGGGCGAGGACGTGAGCATGTTGATCGTGCTGCCCCGGCAGGAGGTGCCCCTGGCTGCCCTGGAGCCCATCATCAAGGCCCCCCTGCTGGAGGAGTGGGCCAACAACGTCAAGAGACAGAAGGTGGAGGTCTACCTGCCCCGGTGAGACACACACACACACACACACACATGGATGCACACACACTTGCATGTGGAAATGCATACACACAAATGCAGTTACACACACAGGAGCAGGCACGAATACACACACATGCATGGAAGGAGGTATTATTGTGGGAACCAGGTGAGGCCAGGTGGGACGCACACAAATCGGAGGACACAGGGTTACTGCTAATCCGCACGCTCGTGTTTTTATTAAGGGATAAAAAAACAAAAGAAGAGGGATTCTGGGTCAGAACTAGAGGTCTTCACGGGTCGGGTAAATCCGAGAGGACCCGGACCCGAGACCCGTACAGGTCCAGGTCCACATTTCCACGCTTTTATTATGGTAAATTGGGTTCGGGTGGATCCGATTCTATGACCTCGGGTCCCGGGTCCGTTTGTCATTATGCGTAATACCCGAGAGAAACGCATGACATGAATTCAGTGAGACCGCTGGTGTGATGCGAGCGGAGACACGGCAGCCACCACCAGTAGCCTACCTTGTGAAAAATAAGATGAAAGAAAATGTATATAAAGAGGTCAAACCTAGCAGCAGCTTTGTGTAGCCTTATTTATTTACCGCCATTTCATTTCTATGCTGCCACATCACAGCCTGACAAAACAGCAATTGATCCTGTCAAGATTGAGAGGAAATCGCAATTCCATCAAACTGTAATGCAACAGCATGCAAGCCAACAGCCGTGACAGCCTAAGCGATTGATAAATGCTACTGCTACTTGCTACTACTGCCTGTCGGATCCGTAAAATACCCGATCCAACTCGGGTC
Organism: Borostomias antarcticus; assembly: GCF_949987555.1. Taxonomy (NCBI): domain Eukaryota; kingdom Metazoa; phylum Chordata; class Actinopteri; order Stomiiformes; family Stomiidae; genus Borostomias; species Borostomias antarcticus. The sequence continues at coordinate 43,927,064 of NC_140234.1, read as the reverse complement.
TCGGGTCTCTGTCCTACTCCTGTTCTCGGACAAAATCGGGTCCGGTATACTTTTTTTTTTTTTAAATGATCGGATTTAGTCGTATCTCGGAACGAATGTCTCGGGTCCATCTCGGTTTCGGGTCCACATTTTAGACCCGAGAAGACCTCTAGTCAGAACAACCAAAAACAGGGACTTTTTCTCCCGTCAGTCATCACCTCCCGGTAGCCATGCTTCACGGGGGTTGGCCCACTTAGTCCTGGCAGGGACACAGAAAAACACGGTTAGCACATTCAAAACCCAAAAAAGGGTTTGGAGCCAGCATTCTGTCTAAACAGCCTACTCACGTAATCCCTAAGCTCTTTGAATGAGGCCTAGGCTGTCCTTTTGAGGGTGTTTGGCCCTGACGAGATGATTTGTCCCAGCTGCTGCTCCTCCGGCAGGGTGGCTGATAAGGCAAGTGGGGGAAGCTGGGTCTGGTCGTTTGCTGCGAGATGATGAGTCTCCTGTAGAGGCCACTCACAACCAGGCCTCGCTGTCCACAGTGCTGAAGTAGCTGTGGCCGGGGTTGCTGTCCCCCACCAAGGTGCTGAAGTGGCCGCCTGGCCCCTCCAAGTGTCTCCAAGTCTTATAAAGCCTCATCAAAGCTGCTAGGTTGAGAATGATATTTTCCTTTCTGTATTGACATGGAAGCAAAGGAGCTCAGAGTTACAATATAAAACTGAGTGCAATATAGTGCTGCTATTGTAGAGACTGGAGAAGTATGTGCTGGAAGTATCATTGCCATATTGCTATTTCAACTGTCCCTCGGTGATCCTCCTTGGTGATAAAGGTTAGTTATTATTATCAATAACAATAACAGTCCTATAAAGCCTCGTCATGTGGTTCGAAGGTTCAAGGTGGAGCAGAAGGTGGACATGAGGGAGATCCTGCAAGACCTGGGCATCAAGAACATCTTCACTAAAGACGCAGACCTCTCCGCCATGACAGGTGAGATGGCAGGTGAGAGCCCTTGACGACCCGCGCGCTCACACCCACACACGCACACACATGCACACACATAGTAGGAGCCCACTCAGGCACACACACCATTTCGTCTTCACTGTGAGAATCTGATCTGAAACAGAGTGAATCCTGCAGTACGCTGGCAGTCTCAGGTAACCAAGGTAACTCCCGCTAAGTGATGATAGATCAGACTGCCAGAACACTGCCCCGTCGTGAGGTAAAAATAGACTAGAGAGAGAAGAGAGGGAAGGAGGGTGGGAGATAAAGGAGAGATAGAAATCTTGGACAACTTCGGCCTAAAATGAAGTGTTACAATGGAGTGGGTTGGAATGAACAAAGAGTCTCTTCTTCGTGAAGTGTTGCCTGAGTACAGCACAGACTAGGCTTGTCACGATTGTCCTGTGTTCTGCCCCTCCGCATGCACATGCAGCACAGAGTGGAGTCTAGAGGAATCAGATTTCAGTTTCAATTCACGTGAAGGGAGAGGGGAGGGGAGGGGGAGGATATGGCTAATAGCCTCTTGTGGCTAGCTAGCCTAGCTAACGTTCAGCTAACCTAGCCACCTGTTGGCTGTTCAGTTAACCTAACCTAGCGGCTGTTGCCATTAGCTAGCCGGATAGCTTATTCTAGCAGCCTATTCTCTCGCCTATTCTAGCAGCGTTCCGTTCATATCAATCTCGATTTGTGGAAGCAATTTGGTGTTGTATGCCTCCACAGCTTGCCTGCAAATGCACGATCAGAGTAAGAATAAGATCAATGTTACACTCTGTCCTGTGCTTCTTTATACATGTGTAATCAGAATCGGAATTTGTTTATTGACATGTAGTTTCTCAACATATTAGGAATTTGCTTCGGGCATGGTGCATATTCCTAGTAGTCTATGTTGAAAAACTGTATGGCAATAAACTAATTCAGATTATAGATAATCACCGGACCGAGTGGAACGTTCTCTTCGACGTTCTACCGATCTTACCTTACTCTGATCTTACCTTACTCTGATCTTACCTTACTCTGATCTTACCTTACTCTAATCTTACCTTACTCTGATCTTACCTTACTCTGATCTTACCTTACTCTAATCTTACCTTACACTGATCTTACCTTACTCTGATCTTACCTTACTCTGATCTTACCTTACTCTGATCTTACCTTACTCTGATCTTACCTTACTCTGATCTTACCTTACTCTGATCTTACCTTACTCTAATCTTACCTTACTCTAATCTTACCTTACTCTGATCTTACCTTACTCTGATCTTACCTTACTCTGATCTTACCTTACTCTGATCTTACCTTACTCTAATCTTACCTTACTCTGATCTTACCTTACTCTGATCTTACCTTACTCTGATCTTACCTTACTCTGATCTTACCTTACTCTAATCTTACCTTACTCTGATTTTACCTTACTCTGATCTTACCTTACACTGATCTTACCTTACTCTGATCTTACCTTACTCTGATCTTACCTTACCGACGCAGCGCGAAGCGGCGTAACGTTTTAACTGCCCTTTTGACGCTCGCCCTGTTCCTATTTTCCTCCTGTCGCTCGCGTTGACAGGCGTTCGTTCTTTAACTGTCTTCAGACACATCCACACTGTGATATCCCTATAGGCTATAACACAGACTAACACCTCACATGGAACCATTCTCAGAACCTTTAGTAGACTACCTCAACCCCATACCCTAGAAGACTACCACAACCCCATACCCTAGAAGACTACCTCAACCTCATACCGTAGAAGACTACCTTAACCCCATACCATAGAAGACTACCTCAACCCCATACCGTAGAAGACTACCCCAACCCCATACCCTAGAAGACTACCTCAACCCCATACCATAGAAGACTACCCCAACCCCATACCCTAGAAGACTACCTCAACCCCATACCGTAGAAGACTACCTCAACCCCATACCGTAGAAGACTACCCCAACCCCATACCCTAGAAGACTACCTCAACCCCATACCCTAGAAGACTACCTCAACCTCATACCGTAGAAGACTACCTTAACCCCATACCATAGAAGACTACCTCAACCCCATACCGTAGAAGACTACCCCAACCCCATACCCTAGAAGACTACCTCAACCCCATACCATAGAAGACTACCTCAACCCCATACCCTAGAAGACTACCTCAACCCCATACCGTAGAAGACTACCTCAACCCCATACCATAGAAGACTACCTCAACCCCATACCATAGAAGACTACCTCAACCCCATACCCTAGAAGACTACCTCAACCCTATACCGTAGAAGACTACCTCAATCCCATACCGTAGAAGACTACCTCAACGCCATACTGTAGAAGACTACCTCAACCCCATACCCTAGAAGACTACCTCAACCCTATACCGTAGAAGACTACCTCAATCCCATACCGTAGAAGACTACCTCAACCCCATACTGTAGAAGACTACCTCAACCCCATACCCTAGAAGACTACCTCAACCCCATACCGTAGAAGACTACCTCAACCCCATACCGTAGAAGACTACCTCAACCCCATACCCTAGAAGACTACCTCAACCCCATACCATAGAAGACTACCTCAACCCCATACCATAGAAGACTACCTCAACACCATACCCTAGAAGACTACCTCAACCCCATACCGTAGAAGACTACCTCAACCCCATACCATAGCAGACTACCTCAACCCCATACCATAGCAGACTACCTCAACTGACACTTTCTAGTGGGAGGTGACAAGAGATTTGGCCAGGTGTATTTTCCTTTTGACCCGTGTGTGTGTGTGTGTGTGTGTGTGTGTGTGTGTGTGTGTGTGTGTGTGTGTGTGTGTGTGTGTGTGTGTATGTGTGTGTGTGTGTGTGTGCGTGCGTGTGTGTGTGTGTGCGTGCGTGCCTGTGCATTTGTGTGTGTTCCAGATGGGAGGGACCTGTTCATTGGGAAGGCGGTGCAGAAAGCCTACCTAGAGGTGACGGAGGAGGGGGCAGAGGGGGCGGCCGGATCAGGTGATGTCATAGTGTTGTCATCATTCCCCCATGTAGCATTGACCCCTTACTTAAAGCTGCAATCATTGATTTTATTCACATTGTCAAAACTAATTAACAGCACCTGATATCCGATCGTTTCATTGAGCCATAGACTTCTAATAGCGTCCTACTTCAATGATTCACCCCCAGTCGCCACGTCTGTTGTTATTCCAGCATTTCTCTCTGTGTCGTCAATAGCCGACCTGTGCTTTTGCTCCGTCCCCGTGCCTTAAACCTATGTATTATATCTCTTGTTAGTAAACAAGTATCTTACTGCCATCTAGCGGTAAATAAAATCAATGAGTGCAGCTTCAACTTCAGCAGTGCCATTTTGGCTGGGTCCCCTTCTCTCTTTCACGTATCGCACTGAAAGTGACACGATCTCTCACTTTCTTTCCCTCCCTCTTTTCTCATCTTCCTGTCTAGCGCTTACGCTTTCACCTTTTCTGTGCCTCATCATCACGGTGCTCTCAGAATATTCTCTCTTGTTCTCTCTCTCCCCTTGCTCTTTCTGTCTTGCACTCTCTCTCTCTCACTTCATCTAACTTTTTTTCTGGTAAAGATTCTTTGCCTCTTTCTTTTCCCTTGCCTCTAATCGTTTCTGTCCAATGTTCCAAGCTTACATTTTAGCCCTCCTCTAAATGCCCTCCCCTCCTCTCTCTCTCTCTCTCTCTCTCTCTCTCTCTCGTTCCCTCGCCCCCCCCCCCCCCCTCTCTCTCTGCTGTAGGAATGATAGCCCTGACCAGGACTCTAGTGTTGTACCCTCAGGTCATGGCTGATCACCCATTCTTCTTCGTCATCAGAAACCGGAAGACAGGTGTGTGTGTGTGTGTGTGTGTGTGTGTGTGTGTGTGTGTGTGTGTGTGTGTGTGTGTGTGTGTACTGTATGTGAGTGTTAGTGCGTGTGTCTGTATATCCACTAGACCTTTCAGACACTGTCTTCACCCCCTCCCACCCTCCATCCTTGTGATCCTTCCTTTTCTCTTCTCCTCCTGGCTAGGTTCCATCCTCTTCATGGGCAGGGTCATGACTCCAGAGGTCATCGAGCCCAGCGACCACGACTTTGACTCCATGTAACCCGACAGACAACTGCCAATTAGATTCCAGCGTGCTGCGATCCTCCGATGAGCTCACCCGCGCTCAGAACCAATCCGATTCCAGCGTTCCGACATCATAAATACAGTACAACCTATCCTCTCTGCATAGTCGGCTGTGTTTTTATACTCCTTATGAGAATAAATATATATACACACACACACACACACACAGAAATATATGACATATAACGTGACTTTATTTTGATACTGTGAGCTTTAAGCCACTTCCACTCCGAGGTACGGAGACAGAGAGAGATGTAAATATATAAAAGTGAAGTAATGGTTTCTACTATACAGTATGGTGTAGTATATTAGATAAGCCACCACGCACCTCCACTTTCATTTCAGCCGCCTCACACACACACACACAGACACAGACAGACACACACACACGCGCACACACACACACGCACACACACACGCACACACACTCTCTTACTTCTTCAAGGTGTGTGTTTCTCAAGATGCACCAGTGTTCTATTCCTGTACATTTGCTGTTGTGTTCTAAATAGAGAGTAGATATTTATTGCAAAACAAGTGTGCAGTCATAATGTAGGTAACCACACTTAATCTTAGTAAATCATTATTTTCCCTCAGTTTCTTCTTTAGGTACAAGGCAAAAATACTGGTGAACTAATAATATGCCTTATCTAATGGAGTTGTTGGTTTAGCTGAGCCCTTCACAGGTGAACTGAGGGGACTGTGTAAGAGACCAGGGTGTGCAGTTGCGTTGGAAATGGCATTTTGGATGTACAGGGGAGAAGAAGCAGCAGCTGTATTCACTCCTTCACTCAATAAATATGACTATGTTCTAATTATGATGACATGCTGTCCTTTTCTATTTGTCATTTTGCTATCAGAATGATTACAGATCAAGATATCGGACAATAGTATGTGGGTATTGTCAGGTAACCAACCGTTAAATGGTACTATGTGATGAAAATGCATGAAAAACCACCATCATGTGACAGAGAGACGAAGACTTGGCCACAGTCACACTCAGGGCAGCTTTCGGCCATGGTGGTGGCGTTGCCAAGTGACAGGAGAGACTTCAGGGCGGGGTCGTCCACTCGCTGGAACACACACAGACAGCTCGTATCACTGAGCCAAGGCTAGCCTGGCCAAGGGCACATCAGACGACAGATGAGACTTCAATGTTTACTCTCGAGAATTCATTAGTAAGGGAGCAGTCTAATTATGTTCAGCTAGGTCCATGCAATATTATTGACCCCCCAGTCGATAGACTCTATCACTTAACCCTCCTGTGAACTGCCTTCACAATGACAAAGCTTTTAGACTGTACCTCAGGACAGCGATACTGCGCAGGCCTCTACCCTCTGCCTGGGTTTGTGCGCACAGGTGATCATACATACAGGCCAGACCAAGCCTATGATTTGATAACCCTCATCTTCAGGAATACAAAACAATATGTAGTGCAGTACTGCTCTTTCTAAATCCTGCTGGTGTATATTGACATGGTGATGTCACCCAGATCCCACCACCTTTTATATACCTTTTATTTTTTAACTGAAATGACAAATATCAAATAGCATCTGCCGTCTTGCCTCTTCTTCTACTTGTTATCGGCGAGTCAGCGCTCTATTTACTCCTACTGCAACTTACGCTGTGAGGAACCAGCATAATTAACTATAACAACAATGGCAAATGAAATATCTTTAGAAGAGACATTGGACAACATTTCTTTACAATTTCCCTTCAAAACAGAACAAAGAAGAGTACTTGGGAAATGGAAAAAAAATGTGTTTGCCCTGTTACCGAGCGGTTATATGATATTAAACTACATCCTGATTAATGGAGTGCTCTTGAGTGGATAATGTTAGTGATGGGGGAAACAAAGCTTTCTGACCCACGGACACATTCGACAGAGTTGTGTCGGGAAAAGTGTTGTTCTATTGATACAGTCGATACAGCAGCTCATAATGACATCTGCTGGTCAATTCATGGTATGGCGGCTGTATCAACTGATTGACAAGTCAAGTCCCAGAGGAATTTTGGCCAAAATACAAATGAGCCCACCATCATGTGATGTCTCGTTCAACACGACCCAGATAGCAAGCGGATCTGGGCCATATACAGGCCAGATCTGGCCCTTGTGGCTTAGTTCCGGCCCATATATGGCCCAGATCCGCTTGCTATCTGGGGAGTAGGGTGCTTGCGTGACGTACAAAGCTTCGTTTTGACGCAAGCATCAATGCATATCGACGCGCATTGCGTCGGGAGGTCGACATGTTGTGACTACTGTGTCGAGTGTAACAGCACTAGATAATGTAAATCACGTGACAATGATTGTAAATTATAATTCAATCATATCAAACACGAGATGAACAACAACAAACTACAGAGATATTGCAATTGCACGGTGCGCCAATGATTCTTTTTCTTTTTTGGCTCTTTTATTTAGGGGAAGGTTACAGAAATCTTGCCCAATATGGTGAGCCTACTAAATAGTTTTTCATCTCTGCGGAAATGAATCTACAGCTGAACAGTTTTTGAACACCACTGGCTGTAATGCAGGCTTGTATGTAGCCTTTGACCATCAACATCTAATCAGTTAATCCATGAGTGTAACTGGACATTCTGGACAAATGTGAACTCATTCCGTCTAGCCGTTCTTGAGATATCTTGTTCACAAGAATGGGACAGACAACCTGGAATAATGCCATCCGGCCACAGCTGCGCCGGGCGGAGGCATAAAAATGTGAATATTGCTCTTACTCTGATTATGAGAATAACTCGATTACAGTAGGCTAAACCTTGTAAGAGACAGCATTAATGTACTTAACTCAGATAATGTTAACTGCATCGCTACAGTAGTTGCATAAAGCTAGTTAAACTGTGATAGTAACTTAAGCCTCAAGACAACATTCCATTTCATCAATGATGATGCAGTCTGCCCTGACCAGTCTTGAATAAACTGTTTTGTTAATAGGCTATAGCCTATACAATAAATTATTGGATAGGCAATAAGGTCTAGAATTTAAAAATATTTATTAGGGCCCGAGCACTGGCGGTGCAAAGCCCTATTGAAATTGTAAGGATTATTATTATTCTCCCCAAACAAATGCCTTTTTGGCGGCCTAAACATCGATGAAAACGCATGAAACTTTGCAGATACATCAGTCCCGGTGAAAAATGTGATATTTCATGGGTGACGGAAATGGGCGTGGCAAAACGGCTCAAGTGCGCCCCCTGGAAAATTTTAAATGGCAAGCCCCACCTTTCAGTTTGATGTAGGCGAACGAAATTCGGTGGCCATATGCAGTTCATCGAGACACACTAAAATGTCTCTTGGACCTATACCCAACATCCAACAGGAAGTCAGCCATTTTGCTCTTAATGTGCCATTTTTTCCTTGTTTTTACCATTTCCATGTCTCGTACTTTAACAAACTCCTCCTACAGATTTCATCCGATCAACTTCATATTTGGTCAGCTTCATCTTAAGACCTTTGTGATCAAAAGTTATCAAAAAAAATGAGTTTTCACCAAACACCCTTGCCGTGGCGCCCCACCAAATTTTGACATTTCGCCATAAAACAGGAAGTCCTCATAACTCCTACATACATTATCCGATTTGCACCTAATTGCTCACGCTTCATGAAGGTTGCATCCTCAAGACATCTATGCATCGGTATTGAGTCAAACTTATAGCGCCACCTACTGGTGAAACCACAAATGCCTTTTTGGCGGCCTAAACATCCATGAAAACGCTTGAAACTTGGCAGATATGTCAGTCCCGGTAAAAAAAAAAAAAAAATTCATGGGTGCTGGAAATGGGCGTGGCAAAACTGCTCCAGAGCGCCCCCTGGAAAGTTTAAAATGGCGAGCCCCACCTTCCAGTTTTTCGTAGGCAAACGGAAGTTGATAAACCTAGCTAATTTATCCACACACACACAAAAGTTTCTTGGAGCCATACCCTAAGTCCAACAGGAAGTCCGCCATTTTGCTCGATTTTGACATTTCCATCCCTCGTACTTTAACGAACTCCTCCTACAGATTTAATCCGATCAACTTCACACTTGGTCTGCTTCATCTGAAGACCTTTCTTATTAAAAGTGATCAAAAAAAATTTACGTTTACTAAACACCCTTGCCGTTGCGCTGCGGCGAATTTTGATGTTTCGCCATAAAACAGGAAGTCCTCATAACTCCTTCATACATTATCCAATTTGTCCGATATTTCTCACGCTTCATGAAGGTTCTGTCCTGAACACATCTATGTGTCAGTATTGCGTCATACTTATAGCGCCACCTACAGGTCAAGCAGGAAGTCATCATAACTCCTACATACATTGTCCGATTTACACAACATTTCTCATGCTTCATCAAGGTACCGTCCTGAACACATCTATGCATCGGTATTGAGTCACGCTTAGAGCGCCACCTACTGATGACAGGAAGTTTCTCTCAGTAGGATGATCCTTCCCCGTGGGTGAGAGGAATGAGGAATTCATGCATTTGCCTGCTCTGGCTTGGCCTGTAGTAGACCTGGTCCAGGACGGTATAGTGATCGAGGCTATGCCCTGCCATGGACCATTCATTGCGCCATAGACTTTTTATGCCTCCGCCAGGCACAGCTTAACCATTGTTGTTAACGCGATATCTCAAGAAACGTTTGACAGAATTTCTTCAAATTTGACCAGAATATCCAGTTGGACTCAAGGATGAACTGATTACATTTTGGTGGTCAAGGCTAGGTTACTGTGAGGTCACATAGGCGTTTTTGGCCTGGTGAAGGTAATATCTCAGGAGGGCTTGAGGGTGCGCCCAGGGCACATGGAATATTCAATGGATATATAGTTGTTATTTTTTTCACATTTTCATGCACTCTATGATGTCTAGTGTTGGTTTTGCTTCAGCTTAGATCCACCAATCAGAGATAGACCTCTGTATCGCGTCTGTCACCAATCAGAGTGCACTGTGCTTCTATAGATATCCAAACGCTCTGCAAAGTGGGGTAATATGAGACTCTTCGTGTCATATTTTTTGTAGGTCTATACTACATAGCTGAAGCCAAAATTATATATATTATGATAAAAAGCATGTGTACTTTCATTAATATGTGAATAGTTTTTATTTTAGGATGTCTAGAGTGTTGGTTAGGCTATTTTTTCCTGATTGAACTGTTTTTCAAATGTATGTTTTCAATACAAATTTATGAGATTCAGTTTCCATTTAGTTTTTCTATTTTGTCTTTATGGTCATATACATTCATTTGGCATTGCAGCTTTCATATTCTGAAAGCCCAAGTTGTTCTGAAAAGAATGATGCATAATCAAGTAATATATATATATATATATATATATATATATATTATATATATATATATATATATATATATTACTTGATTATGCATTAGAGGGTTAAGGTTTAACAAGCATTTTACACAAGGAGACCAGGCGAGCTAAAAAGCCTGAAAACATGTTTAGTCCTCAGAGGTTACACCCTTGTCACATATGGATTTGCTTAACGGCTCCAGTGGAAATATAAATTAGGCTACCTCCACATCTCCCCCACTGCGACATCGAGAGAACTTGGTGACACACTGGCCCAGCACGTTGCTCGGCAACGAGCACCTGCCCCCGGTGACCCGCCGCTGCCGCGACGTTCCACCGTGAGAGGAGAGGAGAGAGGGGCAGAAGAGCGCAGTCTCTCAGAAGGATTCAGTAAGATTACTCTCCCTTGGTTATTATAACAGAATCAGTGGTGCCCATGGGGGACCCTCGGGTTGTAGGACTACACCGTCTCTTTCGCTATGCGTTAAAGCCCAGGGGATTTCACCACATTGGGACATGTCAGAAAGGTAGGCAAAGAAATTAGGCTAATGCATTAGCCTATGTAATGTTTTCAAACTATTAAATTAACTTGGCCTAATTCGTTTGTGTATTACCCTATTTCAGAATAATAGAAACAGCCTGACCATAGTCGCCTAGACTAGACCCTTTATTGTGGATTAACCCGTGTAAAACATAAAATAAATGTAGGCCTCGCGATCTCACAGCTGACGGCAAAACCAAGGGCTACTGTACTAAATAATCAAATATGCAATTACAGAATAAAAATAGACGATAAATTATCCAAGTATCTCTGTCCAGGCTCCCCTCCATGCAGCTATTGTAGACAAGCTAATGACACCTGCTCGGGTGTCCGCTGTTATGGCGACGGCTCTAATCTGGTGGGCGAGGCCGAGTTCACGGTAACCCAAACCTGACAGGTCAGAGTTTCACCGTGGCGGATGTGCCGGAGAGGTTTCGTTACATCAGGCACCCTGCAAACGATTTAAATTCAATTCGACTAGCCTAGAATCTGAAGCATGGATTTAGATTAGCTCTATAGGCATGATAAGAAGCTGCATCATCCCTAATCTGGATAGGGGTGGGAATGGTCTATGATAAAGCCATTCCTGGACTCACCTCTCCCGCTCCTCTTAGTAGGCTAACATACTCACAACAACAGCGATGCTTACGTGGACATACATAACGATAATGTAACACTGTAACCCCCTTCCCTTGTCTGTATTATGATTATGATTATGTTTTTGTATTGTCACACTGTTCTTCTTGTCTTGTCTGCTGTGTTATACTTAATAAAATCTAAATCTAAAATAAAATAAAAGATTAGCCTTTGCAAAATTCCAATCCATTGAAATAATTTTCAAATAAAGTTCTATTAGGAGAACAATGAATCTAGGCTACATGAGCAAAAAACCTCTGAATTGTGTATTTGGAAATTGTTTGAATCCAATGCATTACGCCTTCTTGCCATGAACTGCTCATTCCGTGTGTGTGGTACAGGAGGCTGTGTTTGGTGTGTTAGTACTAGCGTTGTTAGGCTACTGTAACATGTACCTGCTGTCTCCTGCTCCTCCCTGTCATCTGGTCCCTGTCCTCTAACCTTCCCCTATCTCTCATTTTCTTGTTGCTATTCTCTCTCTCTCCAAATATCCCTCCGTGGTCTCTCTCGTTCTGTATGTCTCCCTCAGCTCCTCAGGTGTGAATACAAGCAGCGGCAGCTTTCCCAAATCCCTCTCTTCCCAGTACTCCGACCTCCGCGTCACACACACCCCCCTCTCCGTGGACCAGAGTCCGGATTCTGGAATCGTAACCACCCCTGTGAGTGTTGTGTATTGACTCCAACGTGTGAATACACACCACGCACGCACGCACGCACACACGCACACACACACACCACACATACACACACATAACCAAATTTCCTCTCTTTATCTTCACCGCTTTATCCCCTCTTCTTCTCCTTCCCATCATCCTCCTCACCAATCATCCTCCTCGCATCCTCTCCTCTCATCCTCTCCTCTCATCCTCTCACCCTCTCCTCACCTCAACCAGACTTTCTGAGCACGTGTGCCAGGGCTCAGCTCCTGTGTCAGTCCACGCTAGAGGTCACCACCGGTAGTAGGTGGGGTCATCTGCGAGTGGTTACTCATGTGGCTATAGGGTGACAGAGGAAGAGGGTAGGGTTACAGTGACAGAGTCACAGACAGGGGGATTAGGGTCAAGAGGTAGAGAGAGGAGGGATGAGGATGAGGAGGGAGAAAGAGGAGGGTGAGGAGGGAGAGAGAGGAGGGATGAGGGAGAGGAGGGATGAGGGTGAGGAGAGAGAGAGAGGAGGGTGAGGAGGGAGGAGGGAGAGAGAGGAGGGATGAGGGGGAGGAGGGAGAGAGAGGAGGGGTGAGGGGGAGGAGGGAGAGAGAGGAGGCATGAGGGTGAGGAGGGAGAGAGAGGAGGGAGGAGGGGGAGGAGGGAGACGGGAGGAGGGATAGAGAGGAAGGATGAGGGGGAGGATGGAGAGAGAGGAGGGATGAGGGTGAGGAGGGAGTGAAGAGGGAGAGGGGGATGAGAGAGGAGAATGAAACTGAGAGGGAAGAGAGGGAGGAGACAGAGAGAGCAGGGTGAGAGGGCAGATAGATACAGTAGAGTTCCGGAAGCTTCCTGACTACCAGGTCTTTACTCACCAGCAGGACACCGTGTGTTAAGACGCCAGGTGGGATTTCATGTGGAGATACCGCACCGTTGTCGTGTAGCTTGGAGGGCTGTGTGAGCTGTAAGATGACACGGCTAACGTCTGATATTTTATCTTTTTACATAGTTAACCTCTCCTCTTTCCTTTGCTCCACTCTACTCCTCCTCCTTGGTCCCCCGTCCGCCCCCCTGGTCCAGCTGCCGTCCAGCAGGTTCAGATTTGCGTCGTGGCACCGCCTGCAGGACACCGACGTCACCGGAGACCAGCTCACCTGCCCCAGGGTCAGAGAAGGTCAGAAAGCGTGACCTTTTGAACACGTGTCTAATTGTGATATGTTATGAACGTATTCGAGGCATTTACACGTACACCGAACATATTATAAACCGATTAAATGCAGCTGCTCTGCACATTGACACATGAGTGATGATGTCATCAAACAGGGCCATCAGAGCAGGAGTTGTTTCTGAGAGAGGGGGGTGACATCCGGTTGGAGAGGGGGAGGAGCAGGAGGAGAGAGGAGGGGCAGAGATGGGAGGAGAGACTGCAAGAAAACTGGGAGAACTGCCTGGTAAGGAAGCACACAAACTTGATAGGTACTCCGGCTCTTCAAAGATACAGTGTCTCTAAAGAGAGAGAGAGAGAGAGAGAGGGAGAGAGAGAAGAGAGAGAGAGAGAGAGTGTGTGTGTGTGTGTGTGTGTGTGTGTGTGCACGTACTACACGACATCCATGTGTGGATGTTTATCAGTGCACGTGTGGTGTGTGTGTATGTGTGTGTATGTGTGTGTGTATGTGTGTGTGTGTGTGTGTGTGTGTGTGTCTATGACAAATGAATAATATTTCCTCCCTTGTATCTCTGGTTTCCCCAGGATCTGAACCTGTCCTACCAGGACTTGGGCGACCCCTTCCAGCAGGAGAACTTCCTCAGGATCCTGAGGAGACTGATCCGTGTGGAGGAACTACAGCTGGTCAACAACGCCCTCACTGACCTGAGTTCTATACGCCTGCCAAGGTACTACACTACCCACAGTGCACCCACCAGAACTCCTTTATTAACATGAGCTCTCCATAAACCTGCTCAAGTGTAACTGAAATTGGCCAACAGTGCTAAATAATAGAAGATATAAGCTACGCCGAAACAAATCTACCCACAGTGCTTCCTGAAGTAGTTGGCCTACATTTAGTACATGTAAAGCGCTACAGTACCGTCATTCTTGTTAACGCTGTCCAGGTGCAGGAGTCTGAACCTGCACCGGAACCACCTGACATGCCCGCGCCAGCTGCCAAAGCTCCCGGCCGTGGAGCACCTGTGTCTGTCTGAGAACGCCATCGCCACACTGGGCGGACTGGGAGCACTGGGGAACACGCCCCTCCAGTCCCTCACGCTCACTCTCAACCCAGTCACCTTCACACGGGACTACCGCTCACGGTAAGAGACATGCGCAACACATAGCTCACACACGGACACACACTCACACACGGACACACACTCACACACGGACACACACTCGCAAAAAAATGGCTATTTGAGGAACGTTGGGAATTAATAGAGAAGACCAGTATAAAGAAGAACCATGCTGGGCAGTGAGGTAACCCATGTTCTCCCTGTTCTGTTAGAGAGGTAACGCATGTTCTCCCTGTTCTGTTAGAGAGGTAGCGCATGTTCTCCCTGTTCTGTTAGAGAGGTAACGCATGTTCTCCCTGTTCTGTTAGAGAGGTAACGCATGTTCTCTGTTCTGTTAGAGAGGTAACGCATGTTCTCCCTGTTCTGTTAGAGAGGTAACGGATGTTCTCTGTTCTGTTAGAGAGGTAACGCATGTTCTCCCTGTTCTGTTAGAGAGGTAACGCATGTTCTCCCTGTTCTGTTAGAGAGGTAACGCATGTTCTCTCTGTTCTCTTAGAGAGGTAATGCATGTTCCCTCTGTTCTCTTAGAGAAGTAACACATGTTCTCCCTGTTCTGTTAGAGAGGTAACGCATGTTCTCTGTTCTGTTAGAGATTTAAAGCATGTTCTTCCTGTGTTCTGTTAGAGAGGTAACGCATGTTCTCTGTTCTGTTAGAGATTTAAAGCATGTTCTTCCTGTGTTCTGTTAGAGAGGTAACGCATGTTCTCTGTTCTGTTAGAGATTTAAAGCATGTTCTTCCTGTGTTCTGTTAGAGAGGTAAAGCACGTTCTCCCTGCTCTATGGGAATGAGGTAACGCATGTTCTCTGTGTTCTCTTAGAGAGGTAAAGCATGTTCTCTGTGTTCTGTTAGAGAGGTAACACATGTTCTCCCTGTTCTGTTAGAGAGGTAACGCATGTTTTCTGTTCTGTTAGAGAGGTAACGCATGTTCTCCCTGTTCTGTTAGAGAGGTAAAGCATGTTCTCCCTGTTCTGTTAGAGAGGTAACGCATGTTCTCCCTGTTCTGTTAGAGAGGTAACGCATGTTCTCCCTGTTCTGTTAGAGAGGTAACACATGTTCTCTCTGTTCTCTTAGAGAGGTAATGCATGTTCTCTTAGAGAAGTAACACATGTTCTCCCTGTTCTGTTAGAGAGGTAATGCATGTTCTCTGTTCTGTTAGAGAGGTAAAGCACGTTCTCCCTGCTCTATGGGAATGAGGTAACGCATGTTCTCTGTGTTCTCTTAAAGAGGTAAAGCATGTTCTCTGTGTTCTGTTAGAGAGGTAACACATGTTCTCCCTGTGTTCTGTTAGAGGTAATGCATGTTCTCCCTGTATTCTGTTAGAGAGGTAACACATGTTCTCCCTGTGTTCTGTTAGAGAGGTAACACATGTTCTCCCTGTGTTCTGTTAAGAGAGGTAATGCATGTTCTCTCTCTGTTCTCTCCTCTCCCTGCAGTGTCTTCTCCTGTTTGCCAAAACTCCAGGTTCTGGATGGAATCCCTAAACTGCCAGAAGATTGTGTGCCTCCCAGACTCCAGCTCCCAGAAACCACCAGGTTATGTAACATTTTGTGACATCGCTGATGGAGAAATGTAGGCCTATAAAGTAGAT
The DNA here is from genome assembly GCF_949987555.1 of Borostomias antarcticus. Lineage (NCBI taxonomy): Eukaryota > Metazoa > Chordata > Actinopteri > Stomiiformes > Stomiidae > Borostomias > Borostomias antarcticus. The sequence continues at coordinate 43,910,990 of NC_140234.1, read as the reverse complement.
ATCTTATTTACAGTATATTTGTGGATGTACAGTATTATCTGATATTTGTTATACAATGTTGTTTTATTTTGTACATTTGAAATCAGAATAATTAAACAAAAATAGTTTTTTCCTTTTGTCTTCCTTTACTTTTGTTCCCTGGCACTGTGTGTGTGTGTGTGTGTGTGTGTGTGTGTGTGTGTGTGTGCCGGGCGTTTTGAGGAGGAAGGAGACGACAAATGACAAATATATCAGGGTCTCTGTCTGGACCTAATTATTTAAAACTTCTTAAATTAAAAATATATTATGTTAAAAATATCTTTAAAATAATGTGCCTGAAATCCAAACAGTACAGTGCCTGAATAGGCATTAGCATGTTTATTCTGCATCATATGGGGCTTGAACTCACAACCAGACACCAAGGGAAGGTCATGTTCTTGTTGAGCCAAGTAAGAAGCTAGCGGTTTGGCCTTTGCTTGATATAATACAACTTAAGTTCTACAAAAGAACATTCTCAAACAAAGTTAAATCACATGAGGCATGTGGCAGTTTGGCTTGTCTTCCTAATTGCAGAGTAACTGAGGCTGTACTCAATCAGTGACCAATCAATTTGGCCGGATGTCGTCTTAGGCGGGGAGTCTACCATGTCTATGACGTGTCCTTTTTTCTTGAACAATTGAGATTTTGCAGTAAATATGAGGAGAGAATGGCTTCAGATAGCTCTAACTAAAAATGTATACATGTCACAGCTTATTTACAAAGTAGGAATCCTGGATAAATACTTTAGTAGGCCTACATACTGTGATGCGAATGAGTTGTGGGACTCTGGACTGCGCATAGATTCAGTGACTGCATTGAACTTTATTGAAATTCATTGATTGGATTGAACACAGGTGGGACTGATTAGCAGACAAGACAAGACTGGTCCGATGAAGAGATGCAAACAAGATGAACAACTATGGGGAAGTGTGCATGAGGTAGAAGGAGGAAGAGGAGACAAATGACAAATACGTTATAAGATCACACACAAGATACGATTGTTTGTGGAGGACAGTCTCAAGATGTAGAGTAGTAATTGAGGTGTCAATTGACCAAAAAATGTGGGAAGAGGAGGGTTTGATTGTTTTTCTCAGAAACTGTAAAACCTGAGTGATGGACTTCATAATTCCTGCCAGCTCAAAGCTTATGGAAGTTTCTGCTCACTTGGGCCTACATGTTGGAGGTGGTTGCAAAATGATAGCATGTACTGCTGATTTGTTATGTTTTTTTTTGTTGTAAACTTTAGACGGTTGCTTTAGTGCCACCATCAGACCTATTGGCCCACAATACCAGTTGAGGACTTCTGGCATAGGACTGAACCTATGTGCAAAGCTTGGTGATTTTCCATGCATGGGAAGTCAGACTTCTGAAGAAGAAGAAGAGGGAGATAGAGGTGGAGATGGAGGAGAAAGAGAGGGAGAGGAAGAAGAGTGTGTGTGAGAGAGAGAGAGATCAGATAGTTACATGACTCTGTCTTGCTGATAGAAGATAGTGTGGTCAATATGTGAACACGGCTACACTGAAAATACAAACATTCCACACACTACTAAAGACAGTACTGTAAGTCTCAAATCAGTTAAACTCATTATAGGGTTTTTCCTTTTTCTGCCATCTCCTTGACTGTCTGACCCACTGGTCTCTCTGTAGTCCCTTGTGCTTGCTTTTGACTGACTCTTAAAAGACCTGTGTACCTAATGTGACACATGTACCTAATGCACACACACACACACACACACACAGGGTCACACTGAGAATGTCCCATTCATATGCAGCACTGTATTCTCTATTAATAATGGTGTTGATTTCACTTCCAGCTGAAACCTGGACAGACACACGCATGCACACACAGTCCTGCAGGCATAGTTTACATCACTCTCTAGCAAGCATTAACAGATGCAAATGTCCAGTTATAATACTTCATTAGGTGTGTGTGTGTGTGTGTGAGAGAGAGAGTGTGTATGTGCTTGTGTGCTGATGAGACAGTCCTCCCCTCACGGAGGAAGGAATAGGAGCTTTTATCTTAGTAGTGAGTGTCCATTTACAGTTGGTCCATGGCCTTAGCCAGCAGTCACACTACTGACTAGACTGGGAGCACAGCTGGCCCTCTCAGCCCTCAACCAGATAACCAGGCAATATTATGTGGATCCCACATTCTACGCAATTTGGTACAGTATTGTGGCCAAAATATAGTCTGAGATTACATTTTAATTTAAATTGTAGTAAGGACTGAATATTCATTTGAGATTCTGGCTTGAAGTTTTAGTGTCTGGATTTCTGTAAATAGAGGATGTAAGAAAGTACTGTGATTCTGTGAGCATCTCAAGAAATATTGTGGCTAAAAAAAGAACAAACATTAAATGATGCACACCTGATTATTCATCCGTGAAATGATGGAAGGCAGCCAATATGAGAGGAACCACAAAGAGTGACAGAGAGAGAGAAGAGGAGAGAGAAAAGAGGTGGTAGAGAAAGAGAGGTGAGAAAGTGTAATCTCTTTGGAAGAGTGCCATCTCTAAAACTCCCTTGTGGTGCCATTAATGTGTGTGTGTGTGTGTGTGTGTATACACTTAAGCATCCCAGTCACCATGACTCTAGCAATAATAGAGAGCTAGCAATAATGACACCTCTACAGTGCAAGGGGAGCGAGACTGAGAGAGGAAGGAGGTTGGGTCAAGTGGAGGTTTAGAGAATACTGTTTATTTGAAATCATCTTTCTCTGCCCTTCTCTTGATTTAATTTCATTTAATTCTCTTCAAAAGTGGTTAATTTCTCCAGGGAAAGATCTGACAGACCCAATATTCTCTGCACTGCACTGCTCTGTTCGGAAGCCAAACCACGGTCTTGATGCTCTTTAACTGCTGTAAAACATTATTTAGTATAAAATGGAACATTCAAATACAAATGAATACCTGTTCCTTTGTATTTATATTTCTTTACATTGTACAGTAGTCTATGGATCGTTTGGAGAGTTGTCTGTGGATTTTGAACCGTGAACCGTGAGAGGGTTTCTAGAATGTTAAACACTATGTAATGGACTCACCACTCGGTGACAAGGCAGACATCATTGAGACCAACCAGTTAAAGAATAAAAACAGGATTTTTTTTCTGATTAGGATGTGCAATATGAGTATGCAGTGATTACATCATATCAAACCATTCCTTTTATTCCTCACATTTTCCTATGGGCCAAACTGACTGACAGAAAAAGACGTACTACACCTTTAGATTGTCATACTTTCCATACCAACAATAAATAATAAAAGAGTGTTCCTATGATTGGAATGTGTGACCTACTGGCCCACAAACAGGAAGAAAGAAACTTGCAACAGAAACCGAAAGATAAAAGATAACGTTTGAATAAAAAC
>NC_140234.1:43872607-43902607 GCF_949987555.1 Borostomias antarcticus | reverse complement strand
CTGAGCAACAGATAACCACAAACTATCTAAAACAATTCAAAAAGACAGTTGTGTATGATCGTAAATAACCTTATTACAGGGCTTATAATGCTAAATACCTAGTCCTAATAACTAGTCCTTTAAGGCATAGTTGAGATACTTTACTTGGTTAATGGTAAAGATTCACGAGTTTACATTTACAACATGCTGTATTTTCTCATGTATTTCTGAAAGTGTCTTAATGTTTTGTGTCTTAATGGGGCGGCTGTAGCTCAGTTGGTAGAGCGGGTCGTTCAGTGATCGAAGGGTCAGTGGTTCGAATCCCAGTCCACATGTTGAAGTGTCCTTGAGCAAGACACCTAACCCCAAATTGCTCCCAATGAGCAGGTTAGCACCTTGCATGGCAGCTACCGCCATTGGTGCGTGAATGTGTGTGTGAATGGGTGAATGAGAGGCCATTGTAAAGCGCTTTGAGTGCCGCTAAGGAGGAAAAGCGCTATACAAGTGCAGTCCATTTACCATCTTGAAAAGCGCAATACACACAAAATGTATTATTATTTTCAAACCAGCAGTTCCATTACAAGCCCCCGCAACCTCCACATGACCTTTGTGTGACCCCTGGACGACCCTGCGGTCCCCTCTGACCTGAGCTGCTCCTCCCTGAGCGTCTGCTCCCTCTGGTCGGCCTCCCGGTTCTGCTGCTCCTCCTTCTGCCGCTGCTCCCTCAGACGCTGCTCCCTCTCCCCCTGCTGGCGGGCTCGCTGGGCCTGCAGGGCCTCCTGGCGCAGCTGCAGCGCTCGCCGCTCCTGCGACCGCTGGGCCTCCAGGCGCTGCTGCTCCTGCTGCTGCTCGTAGGCAGACTTCACGCGCGCTACCTCGGCCTGTGCCTCCTGGTGGAGCTCTGCCTGGGGGCCCTGCGGAAAGAGGAATGGTAACATGGTAACAGGACTGTACTTGTATAGCGCTTTTATCCAAAGCGCTTTACAGTGAAGGCCTCTCATTCGCCCATTCACACACACATTCACACACCGGTGGCGGCAGCTGCCATGCAAGGTGTTAGCCTGCTCAATGGGAGCATTTTGGGGTTCGGTGTCTTGCCCGGCAGGTGGACAGGAGAAGGCGGGATTCGAACCGCCGACCCTGCGGTCATTGGACGAACCACTCTACCTCCTGAGCCACTGCCATCCCACAGGAAGGCTCAAATGATGTGAAAACCATCTGGGTAACTTAGAGAAAAGAGAGATCCTATGTCATTAGTAGTTTTAAGAAGTGTTCTCTCTAATCTCAGCAGTGCAATATTCTAGCAACTGCATGGTATAGTATGTTGTGATATGGTTCATATCACGTTCTAAAGACGTTGACACACAGTTCTAAAGTGGCTCCAACAGGTTCTAGTCCAGTTCTAGACCTGTTCTAACCAGTTGTAAACCTGCTCTAACCGGTTGCGGTTGGCGTCTCCGGCGTTCCAGAGCGTTCTCGTCCGGCTGCTTGGGCTCTAGCTCCTCCCGCTCGTCCTCGTCATCCTGCGGTTGGTCGGATTCCTCCTCCAGCTTCTGGGGTTGGCCTGCCTGCTCCATCTCTTCCTCCGCCAGTTCTCTCCTCCGCTCCGCGTCCCCCTCCCCCTCCGCATCCTCCTCCTTCTCCAGCAGTGCATTGTGGGACACGGCCAGGTGAGACTGGAGGTCGGTCTTGGGCACCTCCTCTTCGTCCTGGAGGTCCAACTTCGGAAGGGAATAGGGGTGTTAGTGTGTGTGTGTGTGTGTGTGTGTGTGCAATAACATGACCGTGTTTCATTTGAGACAACTGTACCCTGGATAGTGTGTCCTGGTGGTCTTCATGGGCGGCGTCTTCCTTATGGGGCTCAGAGACTACGGCTGCCGGCAGGGCAGGGGGCGGGGCCTGCACGTTGGGCTGGACCAATGAGGCTGCAGCCTGGGCCTGTTGCCGGCCGTGGCTCTGGTCAGCGTGTTGCAGGCTGGGCATTCGGTTCAGGGTTTCCTTCAGCTGCTTGAACTCATCCACCTGCATCTGTGGCGAGGGACCACATAACAGCCTTCAGTCCACCTTCAGAAAACCTTCTGACAACATTCAGACAACTGTTGCTGAATAGAAGTCCCTCAACACATTGAATGCTAGTGACAACTGTACCTGCCTAACATTTCTTTGTTCTCCGAGTCACATTTAGAACAAGGAACCTCTCTATCCATGGTTTAATAGTAAAATCCTCTCCCCCTAGTGTTCTTAAAATGGACCAGACCAGCGAAGCTGGCAGAGTCTATAACATCAAACATCCCCTGGTTTCCTGGCTGACCTGTTTCTAACCCTCACCCTCCTGACTGAACGGAATTCGGATATTCTTTCCAAATCTCTCTCTCTCTCCCCATTACATGTTTCCAGTTGATTGGCTTGAGCATGTGCTTGATGTAGCGCTCAGTACTTACTGAACCCCCCTGGAGCAAATGATAGAGAAGTGTGTGTGTGCGTGTCTGCTCAGTGTGTGGGGTGACGGTTGAGAGAGAAGGGAGGGGGTTACCCTGGCGTCGCCAGACTGATCTCACCAGCTCACATTCCATTTCACTCTGCAGATCAGTCTGGACATCCAACCGTTATAACAGAATCCGCTCAAACAGAATTTATTTTGTGCCAATCACAACCGTTTATCTAATATGGGGCGGGTTTAATAAGATGACGGAACAGAGGAGCGCCGTAGAGGCATTTTTGCTGATTGGTTGTAGGTCTATCCAATGTGTTGCCCCATTTTGAATCTGAATTAAAAGGTCCAAATCAAAAGGTTAGTTAACAAACCCACTAGGTTTGTATACTACACCTTTTGGGAAAATTTGCTGATGGTATTTCCTAGACTTAGGAAACTACCTAGACATAGAATTCCTGTTTGGCTGTGAGTTGCTGTGCCAAAAGTTTGTTTTAATCCAGTTTTATACCATCTCTTTGCGATCGCCTTTCATTGGTGGTTTCCATCTATTTATTTTAACGAAGTGTAATTATTTTAACAATATGACATTCGTATTTCGTACGTACTGTATGTAGTTGAATGGACTATCTAGGATTAGCTAGCTAATGCTAACACTATGGCTACGGAGATACTGCTAACAAAACTGGCTAAGGTGACATTGGCTGCCTAGCCTGGGAAAGTTCAGAAATGGGATGCTATCACTGCTGTAAACCTGCTTACTGGAGGTCGTTCCACCGTGGCAGGCCCACTTGTTGGGCCTTTGCCGGTAAGTCTCGTTCCCATCTGGACCCTACAGTACACAGTCTCCTCCCCAGCCCCATGCCTCTAATCCACGCCCCTCCTTTCGGCCGGCCCCTCCTTGCCCCCTACATGTTCAACTTCGACCTGTTCTGGGAGAGGCCTAGCCTACTGAAACGTGATGGTGTCGACCCAAACTGGCTGAGGGCCAGGCTGCTCTCTGACAACATGGCTTCTTCCCTCAGGCGCTGACATTGTGTCGAAAATTCGACCAATTCCATCTCCCCTAGGTCCCGACCCTTTTGACACAGTGTACACAAATGGATCTGGTGGGATTTTCGACATAGTAACTGCCTCTGATCGGTCAGTTTTTAGTGATCCTAGTGTCTCTAGTGGTAGGCCTATAAACACAATTACACAATGCCTTTCTGTTACAAGATCCTACAGAGCCAGTCACAGACCAAATGGAATATCTACACACAATTTGATTTCTGTGCCTCTAACAAAGTGTAGCTCGAGCCAGTCCCTCTATCCAGAGAATATATCAATGGCTATTACTAAATATTAGGTCCCTAGCTGGGAAAACATTTCTCATCAACAATCTTATATGTGGATGTAAATTAGACCGTATGTTTTTAACTGAAACTTGGCTAAATGTAAATTGATCAGCAGCCCTTAATGAAGCCTCTCCTACCAACTATGGTTTTTTTCAGTCTACTAAAGTGGAAAAAAAGTGGAAGTGGGGAAAAAAAGGATATACTATAGCTGCCACCATAGCTATGGATGCATCATTTCCTTTGATGATTTTACCTCTTTTGAATATCATGCTGTAATTTTTAAGTGCCAGCATCCAGTTCTGATAGTAACTGTGTATAGGCCACCCAAGCAATGTCAAATCTTCTTAGCAGATTTTTCTGAACTCCTGTCCATTATCCACACAACCTATGATAATCTTATCATCACATGCAATTTTAATCTGCATGTTGATAATGAGGGTGACTCGAAGGTCAGGGACCTTATCACTAACCACTTTTGTATTTTTGACCTAACCACTTTTGTATTATTTTTTTTTACAGCATTGATACCTAAATATGAGATAAGTACACTGAACACAAATAGAGTAACAACCGCTGAAGTGGTGTTTTCACATGTTAATGACCTAGTGACCAATTTGCACCTATGAAATTGAAAAAGGTCATGGCCAAACAAAAAGCTCCATGAGAAATAGGGAGATAAATCAACTTAAGAGAACATGTAGAAAAGCTGAGCGCACATGGAGGAAGACCAAGCTGCAGGTTCACAAAACATACCTTTTTAACATTGTTTTTACCACATAATTTTACTTGTTTAATTAGCATTCCGTTTTTATAGTTTATTATATTTTACACTATCTTTTAATTCTTAATGCGTTTACTTTTGTTCCTTTTAAATCTGTTCTCACTGTGTTTGTATGATTTATGTTTTTATCCTTCTACTTTTATGTAGGCTATGTATGAATGGTGCTATATAAATAAAATGACATTGACATATTTCACCAACGTTTTGAATGTGAATCCCAGGACTGTTAGGAAGAGAGGAGGCCATGTTGAGATCTAGCCACCTCTCCTCCCTGGCCTCCCCTCCTTCCTGGCCTCCCCTCCTTCCTGGCCTCCTCTCCTCCCTGGCCTCCCCTCCTTCCTGGCCTCCCCTCCTCCCTGGCCTCCCCTCCTCCCTGGCCTTCCCCCTCCCTGGCCTCCTCTCCTCCCTGGCCTCCCCTCCTCCCTGGCCTCCTCTCCTCCCTGGCCTCCTCTCCTCCCTGGCCTCCCCTCCTCCCTGGCCTCCCCTCCTCCCTGGCCTCCCCTCCTCCCTGGCCTCTCCTCCTCCCTGGCCTCCTCTCCTCCCTGGCCTCCTCTCCTTCCTGGCCTCTCCTCCTCCCTGGCCTCCTCTCCTCCCTGGCCTCCCCTCCTTCCTGGCCTCTCCTCCTCCCTGGCCTCCTCTCCTCCCTGGCCTCCTCTCCTCCCTGGCCTCCTCTCCTCCCTGGCCTCCCCTCCTCCCTGGCCTCCCCTCCTCCCTGGCCTCCCCTCCTCCCTGGCCTCTCCTCCTCCCTGGCCTCCTCTCCTCCCTGGCCTCTCCTCCTCCCTGGCCTCCTCTCCTCCCTGGCCTCCTCTCCTCCCTGGCCTCTCCTCCTCCCTGGCCTCCTCTCCTCCCTGGCCTCCTCTCCTCCCTGGCCTCCCCTCCTCCCTGGCCTCCCCTCCTCCCTGGCCTCCCCTCCTCCCTGGCCTCCTCTCCTCCCTGGCTTCCTACCTGAGCTGCCGCCAGCGCACTCTTGTGGTCCTCCAGCGTCAGTGCTAGCTGGTCATGGGCTGCCTTCAGGTCCGTATGCTGCATCTGGAATCAGCGGGTTTGCAACTGTTAGCGAGCACGCGCGCACACAGGCGCACACACACACACACACAGAGGACCCTGTCCCTGTACTCACGTGTGCGTCCTGCAGCTGGAAGTGAATGTCCTGGTGGGCTTTCCTCAGCTGCTTATTCTCCTCCCTCAGGTTATAGGCACTCTCTACAGTGTAAACAGATGACACATGTAAGTACCACATACCGCGTATAGGTGCCAAACAACCTGCAGTACTGCTCGCGGCCACAAGGGGGCAGTGAAAGACTCATTTGCCATTGGCCATACACTAGCTCCAATATGAATGGGAGTTTCATCCCCAAACCCTATGGGCTTGATTTATTAAGACCACAGATAAGAGTGTGCTAAATTGCATGTCTATTCCAACTGTTTGCACGTATTGTTAATTTACACTGTTATGCAATTACTGGGGGTAATTGCATTTGCGCACACACTCAAGACAGTCCTGACACACACTCAGACAGTCCTGACACACACTCACACAGTCCTGACACACACTCACACAGTCCTGACACACACTCAGACAGTCCCGACACACACTGAGCGCGGCGCTGGAAGGTTTGTGGGCATCGCTGGGATTGCTTGGCTCCTTCTTGTGATTGGCTCTAAATCCGTCTCGTATTTCATCCAGAAGCTTCTACCTGGCTGTCCCATGCTTGCCTTCGGGCTTTGTAAAATCGCATTACACAAGCTAAAGTCGGGTATTTCAAGTCCTGTTCTCTGCCCACTATTTTACACACTCACGTAGAAACGCCCACGCTTGCTCATTAAAGCCAACATGCACAAATGGGCAAGGAGTGTCTCTGAGACACGTGAGAGACTCGAGTCTCAGCCTCAGTGCACACAGTTAGTAGATCAGCAGACATTTTTTGGCATGTGGTTTTTCGCACACACGCACACACGACGCGTGCACACACGCGCGCACACACACACGCACACACACGCACACACACGCCTATATCAGATCTGCCACCTATAGCACACACTGCACACACGCGCACGCACACACACACACACACCTTTAGTAGATCTGACACCTATAGCTACCATTTGACATGTGACTGATCTACTCTTGAAATCACTGGGGGCAAACAAAACTGTTTATTACAAGAGCCAATGCCATTTTCTAAGATGATTATAATATTACAGAATCTGTCCTCAGTTGACCACTGACTTATCATTTTTGGAATGTTTGTTCAAGAATGCAGAGGTTTGTCTGTGTGTCTGTGCACATGTGTGTGTGTGTGTGTGTGTGTGTGTGTGTGCGTGCGCGTGCGTGTCCGTACCCTTCATCTTGGAGAGCTCACTCTCCTTGGCCTGGGTGAGTTTGTCGTAGCGGTCCTTGTGCTCATCCAGAGTCCGGCCGTGGTCCTCTCCCTGGAGCTGGTTCTGCTCCTGCAGCTCGTAGTACTGCTTCTTCAGGTCCTCATGCTGGTTCTGCAACAGCAGGCACACAGTTAGGTGTGTGTGTGGCACAAACTCTTGAGTGACATCATCTCTGATGTGTGGGCATGTGTTAAACTATGTGTTTCCTCAAGTGTCAGAAATGTGTGTGTGCGTGTGTGTACTGGGTACATACTAACCTTCAGCATCTGATGCTGCACGTGGAGGGAGTTGAATCTGCTATTGGAATCTTGCTGTTCAACAACACACCAATAAACACATCAGCCAACCATCACGGCAACCATTCCTCATGATGAACCCCAACTTACAACCAGACAGCGCTGACTCAGGCCTACCTTCTCCTTGTTCAAAGACTGCTGTGTCTCCATTTTATATACCAGGTAATCTGATGAGAGAGAGACAGAGAGAGAGGAAAGACAAACAAACAATGGATTCACTAACCAAACACAAACAATGGCTTCACTAACCAAACACAAACAGTGGATTCACTAACCAAACACAAACCGTGGATTCACTAACCAAACACAAACAGTGGATTCACTAACCAAACACAAACAGTGGATTCACAAACCAAACACAAACCGTGGATTCACTAACCAACAAACAGTGGATTATCTATCCTTTTTAGCAGATGTACTGTAGAGTTTCCACTCTGTGACAAATGTGAAATTCCATGATTTAAAACTAGAAAAACCGTGTAGCGGCTAAATGCCTCCGCCCAACAATGCCAGTTGCAGTTAACCTAACTAACCCTAATCCTAACCCTGACTAACTGCTAACCTAACCCTAACGCTAATGCTAGTTAGCTAAAGCTAGCATGTGTTAGAATTAGCATTAGCTAGCTAGCATTAACATTATCATTAGTATTAGTATTAGCGTTAGCTAGCTAGCATTAGCGTTCAAAAGTGCCTTTTGTGATGTCACGGTGACCTTGACCTTTGACATTTGAATACCAAAATCGAATCCAATTAATCTAATTAAGTCCAACTGGACATTTGGCCAAATATGTACAAATTCTGTCAAGCCGTTCTTGAGATATTGTGTTCATCAGGCCAAAAACACATTTTGTGAGGTCACAGTGACCTTGAACTTTGACCCCCACGATCTAAGCAGTTCATCCTTGAGTGCCACTGAACATTTGTACCAAAGGGGAAGAAATTCCGTCATTGCGTTCCCGAGATATTGCATTAACAAACATCGGACGGACGGACAACCCGAAATGCCGCTATCGCCTGGCGGAGGCATAAAAATGATCCATTCTAATTTCCATGACCATGAAAATGCACAAAACACAATAGCCATTTATGTTGCCTGTGCATGGACACCTGTGACCACACAGCTTCAATATCTGCCAGGCGGGTTCGTCTGTTTTCAGGCAGTTAGCAACACAGCATCATTTCAGTTCATCTGATAAGTGAGAGATTCATAATTGGGGCATCAGTAGCTCGGGAGGTAGAGTAGCGGTCTGGGAATCTGAAGGTTCCCGGTTCGATTTCAGCTCCTCCCGGCAACATGTTGAAGTGTCCTTGGGTAAGACACTGAACCCCAAATTGCTCCCAATGAGCAGACTAGAACCTTGCATTGCAGCTGCCACCACTGGTGTGTGAATGAATGGGTGAACGAGAGGCGCTTTGGATAAAAGTGCTATATAAGTGCACTCCATTTCCCATAATTCTTTAAGGGAAAAAAACGAATCATCTTAAATGGTAGAGATGTGTCTACGGTGAACAGGCTCTATGGCGTCCTCTCACGGGACTTGCCAAGCTACAGTGAAACACCAGTGTAATAGTATAGTGTTGTCTGGTGGTTAGTATAGTGTTGCATGTAGTTGGTGCTCATGTAGCCTACATATTCACAAGAATAAAAAACACTAGTTGTAAAATTATTTGGGGGCCAATATCTCTAGCCAGCTACGTAAAAGATAATCTCATAATGAACCGAAAATGTCCGCTAGCCGTGATACTCATTTTCACCATGTTGTTGAAGGAAATCGGTCGTCTTCTGGTCGATCTAGCTGTCACGCAAAATGACCAAATGTCAAGACGTGGCCGTCATTGGATTCCTCTCAGTCTACAGAATCCAGCTATCTGCTTTTGAGCAGTGTTGAGTAGATTCGTGTTGTCATAAGAACAAAGAATAACCGCCCATTGACCACCATTCAGTTGGGACTTCATCTCATGAGCGAAATACATTTGCCCTTTCATTCTCTATGGCGGACAGTTTGATACCTGTATCTCGGGCTCTGGGGGGGGCGACGAGCATATAATGGAAGCAACCATGTCATGGCAAGTGCATTTTTGAATGGGTATTAATCAAAAACTTATCTACAGTCAGATCAAAGTTGGTTGTTCAACGCTGTTGAAACTTGAGTTGTATTGAGTTTATTCAGTTATGGGTGCATTTGTTTCGGTTTGGAGCATGAAGGAAAAATAGTTTGTTTCAGTTTGTGGTGTATGCCGGAGGTGATGATTTGAATGGTGAATTTTAACTGATTGTCGATTTATCTGCCCCTGGTGTTGTGAGTAATGCTAACCCTGCAACCCCCAGAGTCTGATTTAGGCTTATGGGTCGCAGATTTAATCAGGCAGAAGAACCACAGCCACTTTTCACTAGTGTAGAAAGATAAATAAAGTGTTGTTAAAATAAAAATTGCCTGATATTCCAAGACTCCACCAAAAACTCTGACTGTATACAAAGCACATTTCAAAAGTCCATGATATTCCAGAAATTCCATGTCTTGTGGGAGCCAGGGACTCTGTTGGAGGGTCTCTCCACTCATCTACACCAGTGAGTGACGGAGAGAGTGATAATCAATGGGATTAGTGGAGACTCTCTCACCTTCTTTGGCTTTCTTGTGTTCTAGTCTCTCCTTCTGCAGAGACTTCTCTAGTCTGGAGCGATGCTCGTACACCACTGAGAGAAGACAGAGAGGGACAGATGGGTGGATAGATGGAGGGATGGAGGGAGGAGGGAGAGAGAGAGAGAAAAAAACATTGACATGGTTTAGTTATGGTTACCATGAGATGATGTTCTCATGGAGCCATCTGGAGTGCGAGCTAAATGGGAAGATGTCTATGATCATGTGTACACTGTATCGCGCGCACACGCGCACACACACAGGCGCGCACGCACACACACACACCCCATTCCCCATCGCCGAACAACGGGATGGGAGCAGATGGCGATGGAGATAAGCGAGGGATGCGCCATGTGACCTCAGCATGCCGCTGGGATTGGCAGACGCATTCCGGCCAGGATGGTGTGTGTGTGTGCTTAAGAGGGACAGAAAGGGGTAGCTCCATATTTGCTCAACATGTGTGTGTGTGTTTGGTGCCCATGCTCCATCATTGACAGGCAGGTGTGGTATTCCGCACCGTAAAATGACTCGACATTCATTCAACCTCCGCTCCTACCTTTACCTCCCTCTACCTGTCCCTCTCTCCCCTCCCCTGCTCTCTCCCTGTCCCTCTCTCCCCTCCTCTGCTCTCTCCCTGTCCCTCTCTCCCCTCCTCTGCTCTCTCCCTGTCCCTCTCTCCCCTCCCCTGCTCTCTCCCTGTCCCCCTCTCCCCTCCTCTGCTCTCTCCCTCTCACCTCCTCTGCTCTCTTCTAGTGACTCCTCCCACTATGCCTCTTTCCTTTGATCTCCTCTGGACGTCCACCTCCTCTCCACGGCCTGGAGACAAGGGAGGCCTAGAATATCCTGCAAACCTTTTATGAGTATGTGTTTGTTTTTGTGTGTGTATGTGTGTGTGTGTGTGTGTGTGTGTGTGAGTGAGTGTATGTCTACTTGTGTGTGCGACAACGGTGGAAGGCAAGAAGAAGATAATTTGAAAGAAACAGGCCAGGTCAAGCCTGGCTTATGTGCGTGGCTGGCTTGTTTCTGTGCAGGACTGGTAGGACAGAAGCTACTCATGCCACTGAAATAACTGAAATCAAATTAATGTCTGATAAATTAAGATAGGTCTTGTCACCTGGACACATCCGTTCCAATGCTTTCAATGCTAATCCATCACATAGGAGAGGTAGGAGAGGTAGGGGTACAGAGGTTTCCCGTGTGGAGGTGAGACTCCCCCTTGGGACAGAATGGGTCAGGGGCAGGGCAGAGCCCTCTGGGCAATCTCCATGCACCCACCAGATCACTCAGGGGCTGTGTTGTGGGGTCTGTAGTGTAGATAGTGGCGTGGTGGCGAGACTCCACCCCCTCGGGTCAGAGCAGTTCAGGGTTAGTCCAGTTACTTCTGGGCAATCTCCATGCACCCACTGGTCAATCAATCAATCAATCAAAGCTTTATTTGTATAGCGCATTTCATACCCAGAGGCAACACAATGCGCTTTACAGAGAACAAGGGAGGTGGGCATACGACCCACCCCTACATATTCCAGAGGGAAGCAAAAAAACAGTAATCACCCGGGAGCCAGAAAAGTGAGCTGTAAAAATTCTTCCCTTACCCCTCTCAACAAAGCTCCTGGAGTATGTTTGTCTACCAGATAAGAACATTTATTAAGCAATAAATAACATTAAATTAGATTTTCAGAGTAAGAGAAGCTAAAAAACAACATAGGAGAGACATGGCAAATACTGGTGCGTGTTTGCTATGGCCCAGGCCTAAAGCCGGAAGTGGGCTGGTGTATGTCTGTGTGTACGTGTGTGTGTGTGTATTAACTAAATGCTACGACATCCACAGCAGACACAGGGGTATCTATCGGACTCAGGGAGGTCTGCTGGTGACAGTGGGGCATCCACTGGACCTGGTTAGAAGATAGGAGGGAAACCGTGTGTCTCTAGCCCGCTCAGGGAAGGAAGGAGGGAGGGAGTGGCAAACCGGACATTTGCCATCATTGGTGCGCTGGCTTACAACCATGGGATTTCTCCCGTCCGTCTGAAAAAATGAAACATTTACCTGGTAAATATGTGCAAAGTATAGCCTAATATATAATGGGTAATTACTGAGACACCTATACTGTAGGTATAATTTCAAAACAGGAGTGATTATTTCCAATGTTCAATTACTGCACATAAATTAAGGGGAGACACCCCAGGTGAATAGGAAAAAAAAAATCCTTAATAGGTATCACCATCAAACTCCCCCAGTTTGTTAGGTACATTAAGGAGCATCTTTTTTTGTATTACAAGTTTTCTGAAATCTTATGGATTAATATGCAAATAAGGCATTATATGCGCTAAATATGCGCTAAATTGCATAATTTCATCCATTTTTTTAATTGGTTCGAGCCAGATTCAAAATTCTTGTTTCATTTTGTTCACATATCCCTATTCAAAACTTTGGCCAAGGGGGATTTTTGATATCTCTTTTCTTCACTTCAGAAATCAGAAAATACTGTCAACAGTCATAAAAAGACCAATTTCTGCCATGTTTTAGGGATAAACTGTTATATAAATCAGGCTATGAATTAAATTTAAAAAATCCCCCTTGGCCAAACCCTTCAGAATATGGATTGGAACAAAACTGGAAAGTTAGGTGTATGTAGGTGCTACTCAAGTGGTGGTTCTGATGTCCCAAAGATGAGAAATAACTCATTTTGAGAAAACGGGCTTTGAAAATTTGTATTGTAAAAAAACATACATTTGCATTGTAAACCAATATTTACAAACACAATATCCAATCACATCATCAGTAACAACATTACACAACATCTGAAAACACATAGAAACTGAAAACTGAATAACACAGCATGTTGTGAATTCAAAATAGTCCAGGAGTAGACATTTTGTATAGAGAAGCAAGACCTGTTTAGTTGGAAGCCCACTCACCACGTCAAGGTACAGCCCACGAGTGGGATGTTAGTAAGACGAGACTACAGACGAGACAATGTTAGTAGGGAAGAGAACATTCCCTTTTAGAAAGCTTGTATTATTTTGTTAAACAGATCATGGACGTCACATTTGACGAGGACATGCATGAGAAAACAGATTATCTAGTTTTTTGTGTTTTTTTTAAGCGTTTTACATGGAGAAAACATGAATGAATGAATGAATGAACATGACGAGTAAGCTGATTGATAAATACACAGGACAAGATGTGGTAAACAATGCAGGGTAAACACCAATAGAAGCTAAATATAGATTGCCAAACAAACAAGTGATATAACCATCGTCAAAAGCAACACCATAGGAGACATCAAGCTACACCGTCATAGGTCTACAGAGTCACTCCTCAGATGGCACCACACTAGCTATCCACAAAACTGTTCTAGGCAGCTAGTTTGTAGAACCCACTCAGCTGGAGTTCACAAAACTGTTCTAAGCAGCTGGTCTGTAGAACCCACTCAGCTGCAGTCCCCAAAACTGTCCTAAAACCACAATATGTTCCTGGTGCGCATGGGGTTGTCATCAGTGAAGCAGACTACCCCATATTGCCGCCTTCATGTTGTCCACTGAACGCTGGTTACTGAGAATTATTGTAATAATTATCAATAACTGTAATAATTTTGTAACATTTTGCATTTATTGGCAGTCAGCTTACCTACCTCTGGGTCCACATCTGCATATGCCTGCCTAATCTGCTCTCTGCTTCTGTGCAAGGACTCCAGACCTCTATTTCAGCTACTGAAATTAAAAGTTTATTTGGTCAGTTTATGGATGCATGTAGAAATGCCACAGGTAGAGAGAGGGAGACTACTGTGCATATGTATAGGCTTCTGATATTGGCTAGAGAGAGAGAGAGAGAGAGAGAGAGAGAGAACACGTTTCAATAGCCTACCTGTCACCCTCTTGTCATGTTTCTGATACGTTTTCAGATGAAGCCCTGGGATCCAACACCTTACAAATCTTTTGGAGAGCTGCATACCCCAACCCTAACTCGTGCGCTAAGAGGACCATCCTCACATTGACATCAAATGCAACATCATTCCTAGTTGTATCATGAAGCCGAGTCGATGTGTAGACACTTTTGCGATAGCCATTTCTCACAAAGACTGCACTCTAAGAGCAAAGTACTACAGAACCCACTATTCTGAGGATCTATGTTAATTTTAAGACCAGTCCCTGCACAATTAGGACAAATCAACCCAGTTATCAGCTCATTCAAACGCGCCGCATCTCTCTGCTGCTCACTGGACATGCTAACGCTAGCCTAATCTCCCTGCTGCTCACTGGACATGCTAGCACCGGCTAATGACAACTTGCGCGAATAGGCACTTTATATCTCATAAATGTAAACCTTTTCATTTAGTTTCTCTTGTTTTCTGTTCAACCTTGTGGGCAAACACTGTTGTCGTTGTTGCTTATTACGTTTAGAACGCTTCACAGACGGCATTGTTTGGATTAGATATCAAGAAGTGGAAACGTGTCACATGACGCACTGAACCAATCACGTTCTCAGAAATCAACAACAGCCAATGAGATTTCACGCTTAGCATCAAACCCGCCTTTGTATTTCCACGATTGGTTGCTGATACAAATGAAACTATCAGGTTTGGTTGCGATAGCATTGCGCACGAGAGCCAGATCTTTCCAATGATATCTCACATGAGCGGATCCAAAAGACAGCCGCGGTCTGGTTCGTTGCGAAAAAATTGTAACTTTTGGTGATTTTAGGAAGAATCTACAGACGCAAACAGACTAAATGAAGTAAAATAAACATCTAAATGCATATTTTTGATGTTTTATTTCCACTAGTATGAAATAAGACGTTATGGAAGCAAACTAGCACAAAATCTCAAATTTGACCAGGGCGTTGAAAAACGATGTTTTCACCTACCGTGTCTCCCCTTAAATAACTGACATAGCACCACCAGGTAACCGCATTTTTACATAGCTTCTATAGCATCCAAATATTGTCCACACCGAGGCTTGAACCCACGAGGCTTGAACCCACGAGGTTTGAACCTGCGACCTTCGGCATGGGAGGCGAACTCCCTAACCACGACACCGCCACTTTTTGTTTTGATGTTCTGGGACCACTGCCTCTTGTGGTAGCAACATAGAACTGCAGGTCAACAACACGACGGAGGAAGCCAGGGAGGGAGGGAAGGAGGGAGGGAGGGACAAACGGACATTTGCCATCATTGGTGCGCTTGCTTACAGCCACGCACAAAAATCAGAGCCTTGGGCCAAACGGTGTTCAGCCAGACAGGAAATGCTGCCAAACGCCCAGCTGAAGGATAACTACTCTCTTCCAGTATCCCACTCCTTCACTCTTTCCTGGATTGCTGGGTTTGCCAAACACAGGATGAGGCTATTTCTGGGGGCCTAATCAACACATTGAAATGTTTCACACAGCATTGTAGTCAAAATCTCTACAGCATTACAGACCTGTGAGAGAGATGGGGGCCGGCCGGGGCGTAAGGGTGAAGGGGAAGAGAGAGGAGGAGGAGGAATTGAGACATGGGGGAGAGAGAGATGTAGCCTTTTTAGAAGTGCCACGCCTCACGGCCAGACATGAGTAATCCATTAGTATGCCTGGAGTGGGCACAGGGTGGAGAGAGAAGGACAGATAAAGGAGCGTATTATGGCACCTTTATAGCCTATCCTCGGGTTTTACTAGGGAGTTGTTTTATTCTGTCAGTTATTAACCGGCTATCACTAAAACGGGTTGAATGTCCATCCGGAGATTTAACACCGCCATGTCAAGTAAGTTCTAACCAGCATAGAACTGCCAAGTTGGTGTAGCAACTGTTAGCTTAGCATGCTCGCTTAACAAATGATTACACAGCCACTTTGATGCAATCTGGCATTGACAAATACATTCTGGCATTCCCAAATAAAAGGTTCTGGCGGGAAGAGCGAGTGTATTTTGAGATGTTTAAAGAGGGAAGCAACACTGCATACAAACCACTGTAAATAAATACCCACCCAACCTGTTCCACTTATTATACAACCTGAGCCTGCTCCAGTTCTCTACACAGGCATGCTTAACCAAGATGGCCTGTCTGTTATTCAGATGCCATCAGTCACTTGTGAACAATAAACGCGCCTAAAGCATGTCTGAAGACAGCAAAAAATGTACTTATTAGTTCAGCGTTCTCTAGTATAATATGTCTTCATAGGAAAGGTTGGGTGGAGTTCTTTTGACTTCCCTACCAAGTGTACATCCTAGGGAAGTGGGTGCATCTCAACAGTCTAGCGTGGCCTCCTTTCTTGATCTACAGTACTTTATAGCACAACGGTAGTCGTTCATAGATACATAACTGGGCAATTGATATAGGATAAAAGTCACAATGGTAAACGTGTGATGGGCATGTCCTAACAGTGATTCTTGTTTATCTTTACTTAAAGTGAAAAGAAAGTGAAAAAAACAACAGGTGAGGGATTAGAGATCCAACAGAGACAAGTTTTCAGATCCTAATTCTAGTGTTCATCAGCATTTCGACAGTGATGAAGCCCCCCCCCCCCCCCCCCCCCCACACACACACACAGTGTGAGTCTGAGATATCAATCTCAGCCACTAAAGTTACACAGCACTTCAAAACACACACAACCGTTCATTCATTTTCTAGCCATTCCAGCCCCTTGCACATTTCAGTGAGCATGGGAAGTAGAGCACCAGGAGGGAGCATGTCCCCTGCAGTCAATCTGGCTTGGCTCTTACTGGGGATAAAGTGCATGGTCCGAGAGAACAAAGGGACCCCAGTAGGATGGTGACCTTTGCTGGGTGAGCTGGGGATTGAAGTGCTGGGTCATGGTTGGGCAGTTGAGTAGACCGAGCCCAGTATCAGGTCTCACACACTGCATTCGATACCAGATCAGTGTGTGTGTGTACATGCGTGACTTATGTGCGTGTGACTGCATATGTGTCCGTCTGTCTGTGTGTGTGTGTGGTGTGTGTGTGTCTGCATATGTGTGTGTGTGTGATGTGTTTAATTTAGGTGTAACTGTAACCCGCTGACCCGACCCAACCCAAATGAGAGCAGCATATCTCGAGGGACAGGTGGAGCTCGGGAGAGGAGGGGAGCTGAAAACAGAGAGGGAAGAGCAGCTTTGGCAAGCAGGAAGTGACATATGCCAGAGGGGATGGAGAGAGGGGGGCGTGGGGATCTGAATGGGAGGGCAGCTGTGTGGCGGTGTTGTTGTTGTTGTATGGTGCAGCTTGGTTCAGAGTGATCTTCCAACCTGGCACTGGAAGTTGACACGGGTGTGTGTGTGTGTGGGATGGGTGGGCTAGCCAGAGTTCTGCTGTCTTCTACTGTAACTCACCTGAGCAACCCTAGACAGGTGTGAACCAGCACTCACCTGATCGCGGAATGCGCACGCACACACACACACAAACTCTCTCTCTCTCCCCCCCCCTCTCTCTCCCCCCACCCCTCTCTCTCCCTCTCTCTCTCTCATCGGCTTATAGGGAATGGCCTTTACCCATGTCACTAATAATGAGCTTCACAGAATCTCCAAAGCCCCTTGTAAGTTGTCTATTGCTGTCTATTCAAGTTTTATTCAAAGAGGAAAACTGTACGTTTACAGCAGGACAGGGTGAGAAGGGCGGGGTACAGCATCAGGGATCTTCTTACACCTGTCACCCATCTCTCCTTCTCACCCATCTCTCCACGCCCTCTCTCTCCTTCTCCAGGTGACCCATCTCTCCACGCCGTCTCTCTCCTTCTCCAGGTGACAACTCTACACCTGCTGCGTGTCACACCTGGCCGCCTCTGACAACCGCTGAGGACCGCCGGAGAGGAAAGAGGACAGAGAGGCTGTAATGATGTAGTACTTCATTTACCGTGTCTCTCTCTCGCTCTCTCTCTCTCTCGAAAGTGTGTGTTAAAACTGAAGTACTTTCATTGTGTCTATTTCAAGAGTCTGCAACACGACTATACTGTAAGTGTTTATGTAGCCTACATATATAGAGCATGGGTCACTGATATTCTAGTCCCTAGAACGCCTGACAACTGCGCCGCTCTGTCGTTAAAACCAGGCAACAGTGAATTGATACCCATCTTTCCCCCAGGCTACGTGAAACAGCCCATCTCTAAATATAGGTCACAATAATGTAATCAACAGTCCGGAAAGATATCAAATAACAGACCTATAGAGCAGGGGGGAAACCCTCCCTTCATGACAATGCAGTATGGGTGCGGTAAGTTAGCACGAATGTTAAGTGCTTTCTGGTAATAGTTCTCTCCTTTGTGTAATTTTCAAACATGAAACGAGCCAATTAATGTGCCATTTTTGCCATTTTACCTCAAGGAAAACTGTACCACTATCGAACAAAGTCTTAACCTTTACTTAGCACAGTCAGTGAGTAAGATCAATCACAAAAGCGCTCTGTGAGCTTTTTATTTGCAAGCTTTTGAAAATCAAAAGCCTTGTCCTAATTGACTGAGGCAGCTGTTTTAGGTGACCTCTGTCAGCTTGAGAGTGCACTTTCAAATCACACACCTGAGGACGCACTACCAGGTATGTGTGTGTGTGTGTGTGTGCGCGTGAGAGAGAGAGAGAGAGAGAGAGGAGGGGGTGACTTAAATGATCTCATGCGCAGGGGCATAATTATGGTGACTGAGAAGAAGCCTAATGTAGGCTATTGCAACCTAACTAAAGTTGTCTTCGATCGGCGATAGACAAGGCATTCGTGGTAGGCTACAGATTCACAACATCCGTTAGTCCAGGACGTGTCCCGAGAAACTCAAATCAGTGGAGGAATTCTTTGCAGAGTTGTGACACTGGCCACATTGTTTCAAAATCGTCGCATCTGTTACAAATACAGTGGGTACGGGAGAGGGGCGTTCTAGAGAAACAAACCAACTGACGAATTTCTTTTTGCAGCAGACTTCAACATACAAACACTATCAGAATAGCCAGCGATTGTTCGTTACCTTGAAGCTGCGCCGAGAGCGATTCTTGGTGCTGCTGGTACTTCAGTGCCATGGCTTCGGTCCTCTTCAACTGCTTGTGCACCTCGTACGACACCATCCCCCCGTAGATCATCCCGAAGACGACGGTGATCAGCAGGAGAGACTGGAAGATTCTCCGCTGTCTCCGAGAGCACACTCCGTTACCCATGATGGACCCGCTACCCTCCCCGCTGCCGCTATAGACAAGCCCCGTCACTTCGGTGGAAACTTCGGGGAAACTTTCTATGGAAGTCCAAATGAGTAATATTTTCGCTTTAGGCTACTCCCCAAGCATTACGGCATAGAGAGATAAAATAATAGCCTACCTAAGTGTTGGAATAAGTTAAGTCAAGACACATTCATTATTCAGCTCACAGTAAATCGCCACATCCACGAATCCCCGGTTCTAATAGCCTAAAGGCACTTCAAACGCCGTGGTCAGATTTTCGCTTGACTTGCCTACACCCCAACATAAAACTGTTTTCAACGTTCCTTCCCAAACTGAACTACAGTCGCCTACCTTACTATCGGTGCAGGCTACTCCAAAGTTATTAAAATTACAGAATCCCAGTGTAAGGCATCACACTCGCGTGAGGTGTAGATCCATAGATCTGCAGAAGGCCTACAAGACACCTTTAATTTTAGTTACGTGTCACCTAAAAGTCCGCTCGCTGCCATCAAAAAGCAACCATGAAGGAAGTCCCTCCTTTTTCCCAAATTTCCCTAATACCGCCCTCCTCGGAGTAGACTTTTCCAGTTGGTCATCCCCCTGTTCAGTCAAACGCCTTTTGGAATGTGAGGCGGGGCGGTAGAATGGACGTCTCCCCCGGGTTTAAATCAAACACACGCACTCACACCCCCCTCTCTTTCGATCCATCAAACATTACCTTGACAGGGTAGGCTACCCCTGCGCCTACAGTAGAAGGGATCATCTTCCTTGCAGAAAATATAGGCTACTTGTAACAAGCCTTTTTGTTTATCTAAACGCTGTAACGCAACAAACACACATAGGATAAATATAGCATTTTATTGAAATGTTTAAATATCTGTAAATGAGACATCAAACAGGAATGCTGAATTTTCCTATAAACTAAAAATAGTAGGTTCGATTATTTGCATTCTTTGAAAGTAAGATTTCTCATGGAATCTTACGTTTGAATACAGATAATTCGTAGTAGTGTCAGCACTCAAGTAACAATAATTTCGTAAATATGACTTCTTGTGACATACATTTTCATGAATACTCAATGGAATGCAATGGATCAAAAGACTGCAATTCAACAGGTTAGTTGCAAAAACCAATTATCCCATACAAAAAGAATATGCAATACAGTATAAGCTACTTAAAAGTTTCATTATAAAATTAAGTGCTACTGTGAATGTTCCTCAGTTCTCTCACTAACACATGTATTGCTTTCTCACCCAATCACTTAGGCCTCATTGTGCTAAAAACTCTCTAAGCTAAAATATCAATAAATACCTCCAACAAGTTCCTAATTTTCACAAGGATTGATTATTTTGGCACTGGGTGACTGTGGTTCAGCCTGCCCAGGGCACCGGGAGGGCAGTGTTCTGTTTCATTTCACCTAAACTGCAACCCTGCACACAAGGAAAGTGAACCTATACTGAGAGATGAGGTAGTGGCAGCTATGCGGGTTCTTGCCAACCAATCACCTTCCTGACTGACTAATGACAGCTGTCATCACAAACAAACAACATTCACTCACAAGGCGTTGCTAACGAATAGCCACTTATAAGAACAACACCAATATAAGGAAACGTTTTCTGATATTTTGTTCTAGGTATGAACTAGGAGGGAACCCCCCATTGAGGGGTGTAGAAGGCTATGTCTTGTCTCTCGAAACCCAGAATTAGACAGAACTTCCAACTACTGCAGCACATAGTAGTCTTAGCTGCAGATAAAAGGCACTAGATAGTCCGTTGTCAGTGGACCTGGGGACTCAAAACACCGTAACACACTTAGCCAGAAGAAGCTGGACACACCCTAGTTTTACTACTAACGGCCAGGGACTGAATTTCAGGGCGCCAAGGTTTTGCTGGCCTTTAAACACCCTAGGCACCATGCTCTACCTGTTGGCACTTCCATCAGTGTTAGAAATACTTGTGTTCAGCCCCCAACATTGGCTCTGTAAAGTGTCTGTACAATACTAAGAACATTGCAGACATCCCAATTTTTTCCTATACCGACACACAATAACTACATTATGCAATTGACACGTTTTATCAACATATGGTTTTCAACAACATGGCACACTGCGCCCTTATGAGCTGCATGAGGCAGATCCAAAGACATATATATTATTATTATTATCAAAAGACATTTTCTTTAACAAAATAACACATAAATAGCTTTGCATCACCATGTAATATTACACAACCCTGTCACTCTGTGGCATGGACTAGTAAACATATACAACTGACAGGAAAAACAGTTCAGTTAGGAAAGTGAAAATAAATATAGCAGTCATAGAATAATTTTGCATATTCAGATTTCCTATATTTAAATAAGGTCTGTAAAGTCTCCATTCAGTACACATGCACTTTATGGAAGGAGTATTGGTGAAGTTATCACATTTGTCAAGATTGAAAACAGAATGTTTTTTGTCTCAGTCAACTCGTACCAGGAACCACCATACTCCTGATGGTTCTTGATTCGGATGGTTCCTGTAACTATTTGTACAGTGTGAAAAGGGCTCCAACATCTTCTACATGGAACTTTTGTAGAACATTTAAATGTTACAGAATGTTCCAAAAGTTCTGAATCTAGAATGTGTATGTCTCTTGAACGTCTCTCCCTCTATAACACAGACAGCTCCTCCTCTTCACAGAGAAGAGGTTCCACCTCTGGAATCTTCAGCACTGCATCGCTCTTAGTGGAATGGTTCTTCCTGTACATGATGAACTGGGCAGTGACCTGCAAGGGTTAAGAGCCATACGGAAAGCAAACGAACACGTACTATAGAGTACATGCATGCTACAAAAGAGATCCCTAAACAGAAAACTTAATTTTTCATTAAATTCAACCATACGGTTGGTCTTACGTGATATTGCTCTCAACACATCATGAATTAACTACTTAAAAGTCATCAAATCTAAATACCAGAATATCAAATAATCTCCACTGTAAATCATTTCAGATAAAAGTGAAGAGAAATTGCAATTTACTCCATTATTATCCCTATCATAGTGTAATCACATGCTGTCCATCCCCCATACCCTTTGAGGATCGTCCCGTTGAGAGGTCAGGGAACATTTTTTACAGCTCACTTATTCGGCCCCTGGGTAAACTGTTTTTTTTGCTTCCCTCTGGAAAGAAATGTAGGGGTAGGACCATGTCCATCCCCAATGTGCTCTCTGTAAAGCGCAGCGTTGCCTCTGTGTATGAAATGCGCTATACGAATAAAGTTTGACTTGATTTGACTCCCCCCCCCCCCTCCCTTCTCAGAGAAAGGATACCAGGAAGTCGAGCAGCAGGACCCCCAGACTGCCTATGAGCCAGGCCAGGTGTTTGAGGATGAACGTCTGCTTGGAGCCCGTCAGGGCAGGGAGGACCACCATCACGCTGAGCCCGTACGTCCCGTTGCCCATCATGGCCAGGGCGAACAGCATGTAGGACGTGCCCTCTGTGGACTGACGCTTAAACTGGGCAGAGAGAGGGAGAGAGAGAGGGAGGGAGGGAGGGAGAATCAATTGAGAACAAATTCTCCCTATCTGGTTACATAAAGGTCAAATAAAATAAATATATCACTCACTCACTCCTTCTCCCTATTCTCCTTAATCTCTCTTTCTCTCTCTTTCTACACACACACACGCGCACACACACGCGCACACACACACACACATTCAAACATTAGCTCTTTGGGTATGCATTCATGATTCAGAAATAATCCCCACTAAGAAGACCAACATCTCCACAATCTTACAGTATGTCGCCAAATTCCAAGTCCACATTGGAATGTCGGATAACATCTCTCACACACACACACACACACACACACACACACACACACACACACACACACACACACACACACATATATATATATATATATATAGAATTAAACTGTACCGGTCACTCACATTTTTGTGGAGCTGCGGGAAGCGGGAGGAGAGGTAGAAGATGGAGGCCAGGTATCCACACACATAGCCAGAGATCTCCACAGAGGCAGAGGTACTCTACACAACAGAGCCAGGTTACCATTTAGTCCCGTTTAGTTAGCTACAATAATACTGATTAAAGGTAACCAATGGAGTATCAATGTGCCATATTATATGATACACTTAAATATCCTATTATGGCCTACCATGTAGGCAACATCTCCGTAACTAGTTATCTACTCTACTGCTAGTCACCTCTCTCCTGTGAAGTATTTAGCCCATGTTTATTGCTTTGTAAATGTTCTTAGCCTACAGACAAACATTTTCCAGGAGCTTGCTTGATCGTCTCGTTGAGAGAGGTCAGGGAAGAATTTTTACAGCTTACTTATTCGGCCCTTGGGTAAACTGTTTTTTTGCTTCCCTCTGGAAAATGTAGGGGTCGAATCTATGTCCATCCCCCTTTGCTCTCTGTAAAGCACAGTGTTGTCTCTGTGTATGAAGTGTGTTATACAAATACATTTTGATTTGATTTGATGAACAACTCGTTTCAGTTTACAATCAAATTTTCTCCCCCAAAAATGTATGATTTAATAGACATGATAAATGTAGTTCCTATCTGATAATTTGTTCAGAAAGTGATCTTTTTAGAATATTTAGAATGCAACACACGGGAAAAAACTGTCCAACGCACGCACGCACGCACTGTACATACATACATACATACATACATACATACATACATACATACATACATACATACATACATACATACATACCTGTGTGTCAACTGAGGGGTTATTGACTAGGAGGAGTTTGGGTAGTATCAGGACAACCAGAGTGACAGATACAAACCATAGGAAACACAACCACTTCAACATAGGATTCTCTGGGGGTTGGAAAAGAGAGATATATCATATAACACACACACGACTGTGTTCTGTGCTGAGTCATTGACCTATATCCCGATGCGTATGCACACACACATGCATGTACGCACACACATGCATACAGTACACATATACGCACAGAGTATAGTTTATGTGGCGTCCAGTTCTCTATAAAGGCCTGTAATGTAACACCTCAAAAGGAGATTGAAATGGGAGGAAAACACACAGAGACACACACACACACATCTGACACACCTAGACAAAGCAGTCCTGATTCATTACTGATACAGTTGAGTAATTTAATACTGGCTCCAACACAGGGGCTTTACAGCAGGATAATATGCTAAGGTCACCAGCTTTTAGTGCAAACTGTTACACTTGAGTCCAAGTACATGGATAGAATGAAAGCGCAGTTAGCTGTGTGTTTGCTGTGTTACTGTTAAATCCAGCATAGTGGATAGGACATATTGGGACATAGGACATACTGTAGCAGTTTATGTACAGACGTATAGAGCACTCACACACTCCAGTGTCATCATGAACAATGATGCTAATCATATACTGTATATAATCATACAGTATACTGTATTATGCACAAACAGAGAACATGCTTACTTCTGCGGGAGCTGTTCTTGATTTTGTAGTAGAGGAACTGGGAGATGAGGGTCATGTCCGTGAAGATGTAGAACACCACCGTGATTATCTGACAGAGACAGGGAGGGAGAGGGACAGAGAGGGAGGGAGAGGGACAGAGACAGGGAGGTAGAGAGACGGACAGGGAGGGAGAGGGACAGAGAGGGAGGGAGAGGGACAGAGAGGGAGGGAGAGGGACAGAGACAGGGAGGGAGAGAGACAGACAGGGAGGGAGAGGGACAGAGAGGGAGGGAGAGGGACAGAGACAGGGAGTGAGAGGGACAGAGACAGGGAGTGAGAGGGACAGACAGGGAGGGAGAGGGACAGACAGGGAGGGAGAGGGACAGAGAGGGAGGGAGAGGGACAGACAGGGAGGGAGAGGGACAGAGAGGGAGGGAGAGCGACAGAGACAGGGAGGGAGAGGGACAGAGACAGGGAGGGAGAGGGACAGAGAGGGAGGGAGAGGGACAGAGAGGGAGAGAGAGGGAGGGAGAGGGACAGAGAGGGAGGGAGAGGGACAGAGACAGAGACAACGAGAGAGACGGAAAATGGGAGAGCTGTTTAACAGTGGCACCCTCTACAGGAGATACGCCTACAGGCCCAAACTACAGTCTGCAGGCTGGGAATTCTACACACAAAAAAAGAGAAATCTATGGGTAACACTTCAGCCATGCCGACAGCCAAGCCTAATCAACAACAACGTTGAAAAGCAGAAAGAAAGTACCAGGACATGTCTATGCCCTGTGATGACAAGCATTTTAATTACCTCCGCCCCAGGGGCAAAGTTTTAGCCCCTGTCTGTCTGTCTGTGTGTGCGTGCGTGCGTGTCTGTAGGCGGACAGGATTAAACAAAAACTACCAGCCCGAAATGCATGAGACTCGGTGGAGGGGTGCAGCATGGGCCAAGGAACTCACCATTACATTTTGACCATGATTCATTCATAGGTGGCTCTACAGTACCCATATTACTGTAACTTCAGTGTAGTGGGGGATTTAGGTTTCAGGTTCTTGGCGCCACTTGCAATACCGAGCTTGGCCACTACGCCAAAAACTGGCTATTCCTGGCCATGGTGGCTTGCTTCATGCGCCACTGAGCAACTTTCATTGGATTGCATCTGTGCATGCCTTATCCACTTCTTATAATACATCCATGATCCAGCCATGATCAGTTATGCTCGCGTCAACAGGCTGGTGTCCATTTACTTTTTCAGCTCGATCCGGAAGGTATAACGCTAGAGCCCGCCATAATTTTTCCGTCCGGCGGATGGAAGATGATGCTGCAGCAGTGTTATTATTTGAAATTGAGAGTTTAACATGTTTTTGAATGATTTTTCCCAGTGCCCACCCACATCCATTGTATGACCAAAACGGTGGTAGAGCAATTATCAGACTTTCTCAAAAGTGCTAGTTTTGTCAATGTTTTGATCTGAACCATTGTATATTATCATAAGTAACCTTAAAACAGGGCTAAACATGCATTTTCCCTTTACTACTCCTTTAAGGTTTCCGAGATAAAAAAATATTTGAACTGGAGATTTTCCCTATTCCCATTCAAGTCAATGGGGAATTTTAACTCACTAATAAATTAATATAAATTAAACTATCAAAGATATTGCTTAGCAATGAGGAAGCACACGATTCCCGATGAAGCCGGTCGATTTGACATATGACTCGTATGTGTGCTGTTAGAACTGTGGGAGGAGTAGCGTGGCAAACTTTTGGGGTTGCTCTAGATCCAAACCAACCAACCAAACAAACAAACCAAACAAACAAATAAAGTCGACCAAGTACTAGAGTGTGTTACCCCTCGGGGCAACCACACTAACTACAGGTGGTGCTGCAGTAACCAATTCAAAAAGCCAGTAGGAGAGCACAGCACATGAGGTGGTGGTGGGAGGTGGGAGGAAAGGTAGAGGAAAGTGTGGGGAGGGGCGGAGATCTGCACTCTGAGTGTAAGCCCCTCTAGTTACTCTTATGTAATGGAATAGATTAAAGTTACTGTTTATATTCTGAGGGGAGATTTGAGGTGATCTGCAGGGATCCCCAAAATTAGACAAGGGTGTTGTCAATAGAGGCCCACATTACTGGTCTTGGGTATTAGTGAGTTAGATAATAGATAAATAGATAAATCTAATAGATAGATATTTTAAAAATGTACAAACATTCAGTTTGTATAAATAGATAATGTCTAGGAGTACACATATATACATTCAGGCTAGATATATATAGTAACTAACACACACACACACACACACACACACACACGCACACACACACACACACACACACACACACACACACACAGAATGCTCAGGTACTGTTATACAGTCTGATGGCTACTGGGTGGGTTGAGCCTGTGGCTGAGAGTGCTCCCCATCTGCCGCAGCTCGTCATAGAGGGCATGGGAGGGGTTGTCTAGGATAAACTTCAGTTAGTCCCTCATCCTGCTCTCCACCACAGACTCCAGGCTGTCCAGTTGTCTCACGACAGAGCCGGCCCTCCTCACCAGCTTGTTTGACTCCCCAGACCTGACGCTGCCTCCCCAGCAGGCCACGGCAAAGAACAGTGTGCCAGGCCAGCTGCAGGGATTTCTGCTTGTTTCTGTAGCCTATATAGGCACTTTGTTGATTTATTGATCACCAGGGGGATGTTGTTGTGCTACAGCAGTAAGGACAACAAAAAGGCACAATTGAAGCCTCGCGTAATTTCATACAGGACATGGGTCAGGCGCCTCAGCTGTAATCAGCTGACAGCCAGCTGAGCAATCAGCATTTCAATCATTCAATCATCTATTATCCAACCACAGCCCTCACTCACAGCTAGGCAGTCTATTTAAACAACTTCCTGGTAGCCTACACTGCTCTCTGCTCTCGCATGATACGTCTTACCTGCTGGCAAGCTTGACTCCGCCTCCCCGTCCCCCTCCCTCCTGGTGATTGGGCGGTTCTGTCTCCGGGTGCGCCCGGTGGCGGGTGTTCCCTGTTGCCTGTTACTGGGATTTGTGCATGTTCCTTGCTCTGTTTGCTATGTATCTTTTGCCCTCCCTAGGTACGTGCATGTACCAGGTTGTACTGTAAGTTCCGGCTTGATTGATTGATTTTTTGTTGGGCCCACTCTGTGTCCCTGTGGGGGGTTCGTAGCTCGCTCCCTGTTTTAGCTTGGCTTGCAGTTTGGCTAATCCAGGGAAGCATTTAGAGCGGAGTCATCAGCGCCAAACTTAACTGTATTCCATTTGTGGCAATAAATGGTTAATCAACCTCTGACATGAGTGTTCCTGGATGAATCGGGACTAACTGCAAATTTACAGTTTATACACAAAATATACAAAAAGGCTGTACAAGACATACACAACTCAATGTGCATTTGTGTTACCTGTATGGGGAGCTGGCTGGTCAGGTAACAGCCCATCAAGCTGCTCAGATCTCCACTGAAGAGGAAGAGCAGGAAACCGAATGACATGGCCTCCTCCACATTTCCGTTGCGATATGCCTCGTAGACTTGACTAGGGATAGATGGGCGGCAGCGAGAGTGAGAAATATCAACAAGCACTTTGGTGAGAGCCTATTCAGAACCCGATGAACTGGATTTGCTGGCTGTGTCCCACAAACCTATTGCTTCAAGGCTAGAAATAACATGATACACTGCTTCACAGATCGAATTATCTGGATATATCATCAGTAACTTAACATGGAAGGAAGAAGCACTGTAGGGCCTATAAAGATCTAATTTAGCCTACCAAGCAAACGGGGTTCACATGCATGCTTATAGTGGGAGAAAATCTCTGACTCTCTTTTGACAAATTGAATAATTCTAACTTTACCCTACGGGGTACTCTAAAATAAAACAAAATAAAACGTGGGCTAGGTTTACTCACGGTACAGTGGAAAGCAAAAAGCAGAACATGGAGATCAATCCGATAACCACGCTCCAGTATTCCCACATATTCTGTACGCATTCCTCGAGTAGATAGAGGATCCACGGTGTCCCATTCACGCACAGGGGTCGACCCAGGACAGAAGAGAGGTTGGCGGCGGCCACGTCCACACTCTTCACCGGGAAGCGGGCGTGGGCCATCGGGACGAAAGCGGCGGTCCCTCCTCGTCGAGCCTCTCGACTTCCGTGGATGAGTCCCTACTTGAAGCGCTGATGTGGACGTGTTCGTTCGCATACACTGGAAGCGTAGTAGTCAGTAGTAGAAGGCCAACGGGATGGATAAAATTTAATAGCTGACCGAGAAGCACCACACCTACCGCTTGGTGACGGCGGTAGGCTACCGTGCAGAGGCGAGCCTGAAAAAAAAGCGAGATACAAAAAAACGCTGGATAGGGAGAGACGCAGCGGATGGGAATAGGAACAGGCGTAGGGTAGGCTATTTAGGAAAACTTGAGAACCATATTAGCCATGCTATGCCTATTTATTTCATTGCTTATTTCACTGAACTGCGGGGTCTAGCCTGGGCTACTGCATACACAGTTACTCTCAACTTGACAGAAGCCTATTACTGAAGAACACAATGAAGTTGGTAAACTAGGACATTTTTGTAGGCTATGCTAAATCACTAAGCAGGCAAGTGCAGCCTAACAATAGGGGGTAATGCATGCAATTGATGTGATGAAACCAAACAGACAAGTCAATTATGTGGCAACTAGTCTGGAGCCTGTCTCTTACCTTGCATCCTGGTTTCTGAACCTTCGCGACAACGTGCAGTGTATTTCCATCTTCGTTAGCCGCAATATTGAGATATCTTAATCGCGGCGTTATTGGGCAGTTAAATGGGTAAGGGTCGGGATAGCCTACTTTGACGTTGCGGTTTGTTGTCTGCTGTCGCCCATTGCTCTGATCTCACCAGTCTCCCGGAATGGCAATAAAATCTCATTATTTCACTTCCGTTACAAGTCGCGATCTTGGTTGTGGTGCCCTAGCACCATCTGGTGGGAAAAGTATTGGCTAGTGATAAGGTAGTGCCTAGTTCCCATAAACGCAGAGGCTAAAAAAAGCTCGGGCTAGGTTTGGGGGTTATGAGACCGGTCTCTGCGTTTATGGGATCTAGCCACCACCATAGTGATAACGCTACTGAATTTGTTCTGATGTTTTGGCCTAGTATAGGCTACCAGCGAAAATCAGTGTAGCCTACTTGATACAGGAGCTACTACATGCAAACGAGACTATAGGCTAATGTATTCAAAATAATATGGTATGTTGGTCTTGAAAAACACCACGAATTTTCTATAATGTGTTAATTAAAATGTTTTTCTTAGGCCTAGGCCATATAGGCTAAATAAGGATATTATATCTCAATGATAGAAATAGTTAGGTTTTGATTTAAAATAAACTTTCAATATGTCAACATATCTACTTTTTTTTTTTTTGCCCGGATAGCCTACTATCTGCAGCAGACTGGGGATCTGCAAAACACCCTGTATTCATTGTAGTATACTGTTGTGATGATGAATTGTCATTGATGAGGAACCAGAACTCGAAATTTACTTTTGAAATTTACAAATGACATGAAGTAGTCTACTGCCCAGCACACTGGAACCTCTGCAGTTCGCAACAGACCCTACAAATCCACAGAGGATATTGCCA
>NC_140234.1:43865107-43867607 GCF_949987555.1 Borostomias antarcticus | reverse complement strand
GGCTGCATTCCTGAGCCTGCTGAGCCGTAGCCGGGTGATTAATAGTAACTAGCTGATTGTTTAAGAGCTGAATTCCTCAGACCTGTTTTTCTCTCCTCTTACACACACGGCACAGCCACACACACACACACACACACACACTAGAACACAGCATGTGTGACGAATATCTAGTGAGAATGACATTTACTCTTTTTGATATTTGTGTGTGTGTGTGTGTGTGTGTCCATAGTGAAAACAGGGCTTTCAGGTGGAAGAATGGGAGCTCAGTGTCTTAAAGGAACTACACTGGGAATTTGGGACGCTGAAACACTACCTCTTTCTCTCTCTCTCTCTCTCTGTAACTCTCTTTCTATAAGTCTCTCTCTCTTTCTCTCTCTCTCTGTAAATCTCTCTCTCTCTTCAACCATTTCCTGTGGGGATCAATAACATATGTAGATCTGTTTGTCTCTCTCTCCCAACCAAGCTCTCTCTCATCTGTCTTTCTGCTTTCATTCCCTCTCATCCCCTCTCTCCTGTGCCCCTGGTCACAGGCTATTTGGTCATATCCTCCTTACATCACCATGAGGCGCACACATCCTGCCTTTAGGGGTGATTGAACCTCACCCTGCTTGCATGGCGTGTCTGTTTTGCTCAAGAGATATAACGTACAGTAATATGTGTGTGTGCGTTTGTGTATGTGTGTGTGTGTGTGTGTGTGTGTGTGTGAGAGAGAGAGAGAGATAAAGCTGTCTGCTTCGTGTTTATGGTTGTTGCTCGGCCTCAGCTGGCATGGACCAATAAGCATTCCTAATAGTGTATCCTGGCGAGGTGCTGTCACGTGTTGCCATGGGCTCGGTTGGCAAGGAGAGCTGTAGGCTTCTCTCTCTCTCTATCTCTCTCTCTCCATCTTTCTCTCTCTTTCTTTCTCCCTCTTTGTCTCTTTCTGTAGTTATGACGACTCTCATTCTGTCCCCTCTCCCTCATCTGCTCCAATAGGAAAGAGAGACTGGACAGGAGTCCAAGCAAATTCCTCAAAGCAGAACACCACAGAGGACAGCATTGAACACCAGTCATTGTCCTCTGGGAATGAAGCATCCTTTGACGTCTTTTCATTTCCTAGGTGTTTGCCAATGCAGGTGTGTGTGCGTGTGTGTGTGTATGTGTGTGTGTGTGTGTGTGTGTGTGTCTATCAGTTAATGTGTGCATCGCTTTAGGCCTGTGTGGGTGTGTTCTGTGCAATATTATGCAGGTCTTTAGTTGGATAGTGCACACAGGTGTGTGTAAAATTCCGAAGGGGAGGTGTGTGTGTGTGTTTAATTGTTTCTCCCTCTGGCTGCCCTTCCTGGCGTGTTAATGTTTTAAGAGGGGCAGGTGGGATGGGAGAGTAAATGCTTAACCATTTCAATTGCGATTCTCAATCTCAAGAGCTCCACCTTCATTCATGCCATCATATTGGCGTGTGTGTGTCTGTGTGTGTGTGTGTGTGTGTGTGTGTGTGTGTATGTGTGTGAGCACGTGTGTGTGTGTGAGTGTGTGTGTGTGTGAGCATGTGTGTGTGTGTGTGCATGTCTGTGCACATGTGGCATTGCCATCAGGTTTAGTTGAGAATTCTGATCCCCATGTTATTTTAGCAGTAAAAATTCCACACATTTTAGGATATGTTTATCCAGTTTTTAACCGGCATCTCAGATCCCCAGAGGTTGACAGATGTTAGCATGTGAAATGTGTGACATATTAGTGTGTGCTAAAGTTATATATGTCACACATTAACTCTCCACTAACTCCACTTACAGAGCTGTTGCAGAGTAGGAGGGGAGGGGAGAAATGAGGATAGGAAAGGAGAGGGAGAGAGAGGGGAGTAGAGAGGGGACAGAGAGAGAGAGGTGGTGGCGGGGGAAGGGGCGATAGAGGGAGAGGGTGAAGGGAGAGGAAAGGAGAGGGAGAGAGAGGGGAGAAAGGCAGTGAAAGTGGGGGAGTAAGAAGGAAGTTGGATATAACTGTATGGATGTGAACTTCAGAGATGAGTCTCTAAACGACCACAGAGCAAAACGGTAGACTTGACTAGGACTTTGATCTCTCGACCCTCCCTTCTCCCTCCCTCTCTCCCTCAGGTGTCTTGAGGTGAGCCGGTCCACCCTCCACCCCCTAATCCAGAACATACCACATCTCCAACAAGGCAACGTTTGGCCCCCAGGCCTGAAGTGATCTTCGACCAACCCCCAGTCCCAGCTGGACGTCCTCACCTTAAACTGTATCTGATATCTATCCTGTGCTGGGTAGTGATGCTGGGCGCTGCCCCAGCCTTGGCTAACCTGCGTGGGCTGAGCCGGTGCTGAGCCGTCCGGAGAGAGCCAGCATGCACCAGCTGTTCAGCCTGGTTCTGGGGCAGAGGGACCTGTCCCGGGCTGGAGACCTCTTCTCCCTGGACGACGCGGAGATCGAGGACTGCCTGTCACAGGCCCTGGACCAGATCAAGGCCATCTCCTGCACGCCGGTACGTAACACACATGCGCACACACAC
>NC_140234.1:43770107-43860107 GCF_949987555.1 Borostomias antarcticus | reverse complement strand
GCTAGCCCACAGTGTCCCAGTCTCAGCCTGGTTAAGACTACATTGTCCTTTCTCCCAGAGTACATCGTATTCTTCCTTCTTTTGACAGATGGTTGCACAGAAAAATACTGCCTGCCCCTTTTCTCTTCTGTCCAGTCTTTTTGCCTAGTTGCTCTAGTTGTTTTCTGCAAATGCTCAGACATTCACTTTTTCCTAACTGCACCTTCAGATCTATAGTTTCCTTCTTCAGAGCTTTTTTGGCCACACTGTCTGATATTTCGTTGCCCTCAACCCCAGAGGGCCCAGGTACCCATAAAAACACCACACGGCTGCCCATATTTTCAATCCTGTACATACAACACAGAATCTCGCAGATCAGGTCAGACCGGGCATTTGATTTCCCACCTCTCAGGGCCACCAGGGCAGCTGCAGAATCTGAGCAGATGGCACTTTTGGGGGGTCTGACCTCCTCTACCCACCACGGCCCACAGGATCGCCAGCGGTTCAGCTGAGAAGACAGACATGTTATCAGTTATGCGTATACTCTGCTGCATCTGAAGCTTCTCCACATAGATCCCAAACCCAGTTTTCCCGGAGGCTGGGTCCTTAGAGCCATCAGTAAAGATCAGCATGTGTTCTTTCTTAATCTGACCCAGGTCACATGGTCACATGGAGGCTCTATTTTCTGGTCTAGCAGAGAGAAGTCCACTTCTGGCTCAGGGAGAAACCAGAAACAGACAGAAACCAGAAGTCTGATAATTAGGGCCCGAGCACTGGCGGTGCGAGGCCCTATTGTATTTCGAAGGATTATTATTCTCCTTCTCCTTCTCCTTCTTCTCCCCAAACAAATGCCTTTATAGTGGCCTAAACATCAATGAAAACTCACGAAACTTTGCAGATACGTCAGGCCCGGTGAAAAATTTTATAATTCATGGGTGACGGAAATGGGCGTGGCAAAACGGCTCAAGAGCGCCCCCTGGAAAATTTAAAATGGCGAGCCCCACCTTTCAGTTTGATGTAGGCGAACGAAATTCGGTGGGCATATGTATTTCATCGAGACACACTAAAATGTCTCTTGGAGCTTTACCCAACATGCAACAGGAAGGCCGCCATTTTGCTTTTAATGTGCCATTTTGACCGTGTTTTGACCATTTCCATGCCTCGTACTTTGACGAACTCCTCCTATAGATTTCATCCGATCAACTTCATATCGGGTCAGCTTCATCTTAAGACCTTTGTGATCAAAAGTTATCAAAAAAATTGAGTTTTCACCAAACACCCTTGCCGTGGCGCCCCGCCAAAGTTTGACATTTCGCCATAAAACACGAAGTCCTCATAACTCCTCCATACATTATCCAATTTGTCCGATAAATCTCACGCGTCATGACGGTTCTGTCCTGAACACATCTATGTGTCAGTATTGCGTCATACTTATAGCGCCACCTATTGGTGAAACAGGAAGTCCTCATAACTCCTCCATACATTATCCGATTTGTCCGATATGTCTCACGCTTCATGACAGTTCTGTCCTGAACACATCTATGTGTCAGTATTGCGTCAAACTTATAGCGCCACCTATTGGTGAAACAGGAAGTCCTCATAACTCCTCCATACATTATCCGATTTGTCCGATTTATCTCACGCTTCATGACGGTTCTGTCCTGAACACATCTATGTGTCAGTATTGCTTCATACTTATTGCGCCACCTATTGGTGAAACAGGAAGTCCTCATAACTCCTGCATACATCATCCAATTTGCACCAAATTGCTGACGCTTCATGAAGGTCACCTTCTGAACACATCTATGCGTCGGTATTGAGTTACACTTACAGCGCCACCTACTGGTGAAACAGGAAGTCCTCATAACTCCTCCATACATTATCCAATTTGTCCGATATATCTCACGCTTCATGACGGTTCTGTCCTGAACACATCTATGTGTCAGTATTGCGTCATACGTATAGCGCCACCTATTGGTGAAACAGGAAGTCCTCATAACTCCTCCATACATTATCCAATTCGTCCGATATATCTCACGCTTCATGAAGGTTCTGTCCTGAACACATCTATGTGTCAGTATTGCGTCATACTTATAGCGCCACCTATTGGTGAAACAGGAAGTCCTCATAACTCCTGCATACATCATCCGATTTGCACCAAATTGCTGACGCTTCATGAAGGTCACCCTCTGAACACATCTATGCGTCGGTATTGAGTCACACTTACAGCGCCACCTACTGGTGAAACAGGAAGTACTCATAACTCCTACATACGTTATCCGATTTACTCCAAATTGCTCAGGGTTGATGAAGGTCACGTCCTGAACACATCAGTAAGTCAGTATTGAGTCATACTTATAGCGCCGCCTACAGGTCAAGCAGGAAGTCATCATAACTCCTACATACATTGTCCGATTTACACAACATTTCTCACACTTCATCAAGGTACCGTGCTGAACACATTTATGCATCGGTATTGAGTCACGGTTAGAGCGCCACCTACTGGTGAATGGAAGGTTCTCTCAGTACAGGACACCGAAATAGCACAGCCTTTAATGGCGCCGCACCCCGACATGCGTGGGGTGCGAGGGCCCGCTCAATGCTGCTCGCAGCCCTAGTTGCTGTTTGAAATTGAGAGTTTAACATGTTGATTTTTCATGGTGCCCACCCACATCCATTGTATGACCAAAACAGTGGTAGAGCAATTATCAGACTTTCTCAAAAGTGCTAGTTTTGTCAACGTTTTGATCTGAACCATTGTATATGATCATAAGTAACCTTAAAACAGGGCTAAACATGCATTTTCCCTTTACTACTCCTTTAACGGTGCCTCCCCCATTTCAACCAGCAGGGCCAGGATAAGGGTGGGTTTGAAAGCTCCACTGCAGACTCTCAGTGCCTTTGATTGTATGCGATCTAATTTGTCAAGATGTGTTTTAGCAGCTGACCCAAACACAATACTCCCATAGTCTAAAATGGATCGTATCATGGCCTGATAGATCATATGCAAAGTCTCTCTCTCCACCCCCCAATCACTCCCCGCTAAGCTGCAGAGGATGTTTTTCACTTTCTCACACTTGCTTTGTATTTTCTCTATATGAGACCCCCATGTCAGCTTTTCATCCATCCACATGCCCAGAAACTTGAAAACCTTTACTTCCTCTAGGGGATGGCCATTCATAACGAGATTCAAGGCAGGGGTTTTTCTTTTCGAACCAAAGATCATAAATAGACTTTTAGATGTAGATATCCTGAACCCCCACTTATCTGCCCACTGAGCAACCTGGTTCAAGGCCTGGTTTGTCTGTATAACAGTGCAATGTTTTTCCCTCTCCTCCAGATGGCGCCATCGTCTGCAAATAAAGACTTGCCAAATCGTTTCTCAACTTCTTTGAATATATCATTTATCATGACATTGAATAGGATGGGGCTGATGACTGAACCCTGGGGCGTGCCATTTTCAATGTTAACAGTTTCAGACACAACTCCTCCAACTCTAACTTGAATAGACCTATGATTAAGAAAGTCCTTTATCCAATAAAACAACTGACCTTTAAAGGCGCTACGAGGAGTTTCGGCAAGCGGAAGTGTTTTTCGCCCAAAAAGACCACATTTCCCATGAGCCTCCCCGCGCACTGTCGTAAACCTTAGCTACCTGAGCCGGATGTTTTGAAGACGGAATGATCGCCACTGACGAGGTAATTACATAGGTCTTACTAGTATTGTTACTTTTGACAATATATAACGGTCATACTTAAATTATTCTTCGTCTTGTCGGCGCCGTAGGCTACTGCAGTAAATCGTTTCATCATTCCAAGGAAGTTCTGGACGACCCGACCATGAAATAATAATCTAAAAAGAAACTACATACAAGAAACGACATTTGTCGAAAATGGACACATAAACAAGTGTGGGTAATGTAGATTCACCCACATTAAAATGAGACTGTTTCGTAACCAAAAATAAACTCCTCGGGGTACCTTTAATGCCCACATCATGGAGTTTAATGAGCACACCCTCCCTCCACATTGAGCCATATGCTTTTGCAATATCCAAGAATACCGCAAGTACTGCTTCCTTATTGATATAGGCCCTCCTTACTTCCTGATCCAAGACTACAATGGACTCCATAACGCTCCTTCCAGTTCTGAATCCATTTTGGTAGTTCACAAAAACATTGTTAACTTCTAAAAAAATAAGTCAGTCTATTTGTGACCATTCTTTCCATCACCTTACACAAAACTGATGTTAGCGCTATCGGCCGATATGATGCCGGAAGAGACGGGTCTTTTCCTGGTTTCCGAAATGGAATCACCACTGCGTGTTTCAATTTTTTTGGTAGCTCACCTACCTCCCAGCTATAATTAAATAGGGTGAGGATTTCCTCCAGCACCATATCATCCAATTGTTAAAGCATTTAATAACTTATCCTGTCTTGGCCTGGAGTGGTATTTGACCCTGCCTATATTGCACCCTTAAGTTCTTTTAAAGAGAAATACACATTATATTGGATATTTTCTTCACATACCTGGTTCAATTTCCATTTCTCCACTTCCAAGACTTCCTCCCTTATCCTTAATCCCTCTTCTCCAAGCGACTCAGAGTTATGAACACTCTGAAAGACTCTTACACACGTCTCAACACACGTCTGCCTTGTCTTTACTATTTACTGCTTCTCTACTCCCACCTTTAGCACCGGCATTATTGGTCTCACAGTTTTTCCAGACATATTGTGTATCCTGGCCCATACCTCCCCAATGGGAGTGTCTGGCCCGATCGTCCCACAGAATGTCCTCCAGCATTTCTTTTCTGCATGCTTGTACCCAATCACATTTGCCTGAGTAGGTGCTTTACGTAGCGATCTAAATGCTTGGTTTCTCTTCCTCACTGCCTCTGTACAGTCCTTCTTCCACCATGGTACAATAACTCGGCCCTTAGGGGGCTCTTTGCAAGGGATTGTCTCTGCTGCTACACTAAGTATCATTGCACTCAGCGATTAATTTTGCTCATCAGCTGTCCCTGCACTATTGACTTCCTCTACTCTGGCCCTTGTGCCTTCCTTAAACGCACCCCAGTCAGCCCTGGTTAAATCAAATCTCTTCTATCCCCAGGATCCAGAATAAGTGACCTTCCAAACTGGCTCACAACGGGGAAATGGTCACTCCCCATTGAATAATCATCCAGCACCTCCCATTCCCCTACTCTCGCTAGGGCTGGTGAAGCTAACGTCGTGACAAGACAATTTACCTGTTCTGATGTCAAACCGAGTTGGTCTATCATCGTTCATGATAACCAAATTACTATGTTCTAAGAGCTCCTCAACTACAGCACCATTTGCATTTTTCTCCGGACTTCCCCACAGGGGGTTATGAGCATTCAAGTCACCTACCCAAACAACAGGGGAGCCAGCCTCTCTTGCTATAATCTCAAGGTCAGGTAAAAGTAAAGGCTTGCACGGATTGTAGAAGTTAACCAAACTCAATTTGCCCTTAGAGATCCACACTTCCACTATTAGGCATTCCGATGACACCCCACATTCTCTAATTTTATATTGTACCCCAGTTTTAACGAATGTTGCACATCCCCCACCTTGTGAACCAGGTCTATCTTTGCGCAGACCTACCAAGTAAAAAAGTTAAAGGGGTCGTCTGCAATCAGCTGACATCAGTCTGTGGTACTGCAGTATGGGTGTCTCTGAACGGTTCCTCATGTCCCGGTGAAGCAGTCTAGCCTTTCCATTTTCTGTAGGCCCTTCAGCACTGTCAGTGGTGGAACTGGAGTTTGACACATGGGGAGGCCACGGCTAGGCTACTGGGTCAAGTTTAGGGCTGCCCCCTGAAAGTCAATAAGTCAAATCATCAGTCAGAGACCCTGAAGTCATCTGAGATTCTTCAAGTCAAGCAGTTGTTTTTTTGCTCCACCGAGAGGATGTGCTGGTGGGCTAAGACAACTCACCTGCCTTGTGATTTATGTAGGACAGGCCAATCATTCGTTTTAAACCTAGGCTATTATGGTAGCTATTTGTTGTGCAGTAAAAGGAGACTTAAGACTGATAGCGGAGGGATGCAAGCAGGGAACCCCTCTCCCCTCCACTATAAACCTAGACTACTGTGCACCAGCAATCACATGCATTTCCCAAATGGAATATCACCACACAAAACTGCTTTCCAAGATCAATCTTCTTGTATTACTAAGATATCAGCTGGATTTTTTTTTTTTTTCCCCATAGACAGATTGGGCTTTAACGTCTGCGAAAATGCTTCTGTAACAGCTAAAACATTTCCTTGTTGCCTGCTGCTCAATGCATTCGTGCACGCTTTCAA
The DNA here is from genome assembly GCF_949987555.1 of Borostomias antarcticus. Lineage (NCBI taxonomy): Eukaryota > Metazoa > Chordata > Actinopteri > Stomiiformes > Stomiidae > Borostomias > Borostomias antarcticus. The sequence goes on along the minus strand of NC_140234.1, from coordinate 43,853,805 downwards.
ACGTGCAGTTGAGGAGCCTTTTCGTCAAATCGCCCAACGCTAATGTAGGCTAGTCTATGGGAAAACCTATATAAAAACATGGGGGCATCTGAAGTAGATGGACAATGTGGGCTAGATGATTCATATTTAGCAAGAAAAACAGGCGTCTTTTTTGTGCTGCCTGAGTTTGAGTTAGTTTGACAGTTGTCCCGACACCCGCGGTCTCCCCTCAGCCTAACGTTAGACATATGGGGGAAAAAAGGAGGAACGAATCGTTCAATCTCTGGTTTGAATAGGCGGATTCGACTCACAAAAGTCAGGGACAGCCCTAGTCAGGTTTTTAACCCTTATACCCTATTAAAATACACATACGTATATCAACCAGTGTTGTGATATGTTTAGACACTTCAAAGCTGCATGGGAAGGGGGGGGGTTGGGGGTACAGAGGCCAGAGCTGTGCTCCTGCTGAGTTATTTTGTCAATTAGAACCAGGGGCACTCTTTCTCTAATAAAAAAGTCTTAACAGAAGAAGGCATGGTGTCTGTATGACCCGGGCAGCCCACACCTGTCTCTCATAACCCCCAGACTGTAGGCCGTGCTGTAGGCTACATTTAACCGAGTGAAACTGGGTTCTCGTGAGTCCATAGGTAGCGAGTTGTTGGTTAAACTCACCCCCCCAGTATGAATACCGTCCACCTGTGTCAACAAAGAGCTAGCTTTTCATCGGTGTTGCCGGGTAAAACGGTTATCTGTCCTGCGGGAGACCCGGGTTTGAATCCCACCCAGGACTTACCGGAAACGTATGGTTACACATATGTATATACACAGAGACCATGACAGAACATTCGTGCGTAACCTTTAGGGCTGGCCCGTGTAATTTGAGTATTCCACTTCATTCAGTATGTTAGTAGCCTATTCGGAGCTCGATTCAGTATTCGGAGTATTCGTTTTTTGTCCCGATACTCCAAACCGATACCAACGTCGTCATAAAGTTACACTGAGTGACTTGCAAAAGCGCAACTGAATAGTGGATTTCATGCTTGTGTTTTCTTCCTCAAAACAGTGTCTGTGGGTCTGTCGCTCCAACTCTCGCCCCACCAACGTGCTTGTGTCGCGTTTTCAAAGGAAAAATAATATATGTTTATTATATAGCAAGCTAGTAGCTTGGTTAGGGCTGTCAATTTAAGAAGCATTTTTGCCTCTGTCTCTCCTCCGCTACTGTACAGCGGCTGCCACACACACAAACACACACACACACACACACACACACACACACACACACACACACACACACACACAGGGGCTTTCCACAAAATTCTTGGCCCTATAGAGGGGGGGAAGGCTGTCGCGGGGGGTGGTGGTGTTTGTGACTAAGTGAAAAATCTCACTCCAAACAAAATCCAGGATTTTCAAGGGCTTTCTCCCTACTGGGGCCCTGGGTAGTTAGTTCCACACCCCCCCCCCCCCCGTGACGCCCATGCACACACATACACACACACACACACCTGAGCGTGTGTGGGGCAGCAGCAGAGTGGAGGAGAGGCTAAAATGCTTCTTAAATTGCCAGCTCTAACAGCTTGCTATTTATCAAGCATATATTATTTTTCTTTTTTTAACGCCAAACAAGCACGTTAGTGGGGCAAGAGTTGGAGCGTGCAAAGCTGGACTAGGATGCTACGTTTGGTAGGCCTAGCAAACAGCCCAAAATGTTTTTTTTAAGCCATTTCGGGTTTTGATTGATTTTGGTACGCTACTATCAACCTCTAGTTTATTGAGGTACAAAATAGATTTTTATGAAACCGAATTGGAAGTGGTTTTCAAGAGTTTATGGATGTAGCCAGAATGCGAAAATTAAACCTTGTCAGAACGTGAAAGTGAAACCTAAACTTGGGCAAACTGACACAGTCACAAATCATGATAAAATAAATCCACACCTGATTAAATCATGAACTCAGCTAGCGTGCTAAACAATCTAGCAACAATCTATAAGTAGCAGAAGGAAAAAGTTGGACAACAAGGGAACGACTGTCTGACGGATTGCTCCACTTGTCACCGGTAGATGTAGACTAGCCTATGCAATGCTTCCAAGGTTCAGGTTCAAGGCTTTTATTGTCATGTGTATTTATAAAATACAATGAAATGCACTGTGCCAAGCACTCTCAGACATCAAGTCATGACTTAACACATAAGACAGTAAGACATTACAACAATATGACAGGAGACGTTTACAAAATAAGACATTAAGACACTATAGACACTACGAAATAGGACAATAAGACATTAAGACATTACAAGAGACATTAAAGTGCATAGAGCAGACAATTAACACAAAAACAAACAACGAAACGAGAGTGACTCGGAGCGTGTCGCCATAGTGCAGCGCCATCTCTGGTATTTTCCACCTAGGAGTTGAGAACGAATACTATTTGCTATTTGCTCGTTCCCACCAACGAGTAGCCTACTCAAAGCCTATAAATGGTATTCAGGACAGCCCTAACTTTAACCTGGCACCCTATCCTGGCATCTCGTCCTCGATTTGAAAAAGGCTCTATTCAATCAGCATCAACTGCCAGTGATTGTGAATGAAATTTTGGGGGCAACCAGGGGGTTTCAATCAGATATCAGGCCTGTCTCCAGTGCCACTCAGGACACACCCGTCTGTCTCCCTGCCAATGTGTGTGTGCATGTGTGTGACGTGTGTGTGTGTGTGTGTGTGTGTGTGTGTGTATTTGTGTGTCATCAGCTGATCTCAGGCTCAGAGGTAACTGTCCATGGAGGCCGTCCTTCCCGGAGCCCAGCTGTTCTCAGTTGCCCTGCATAGATAAGAATCTCAGCCCGCCACTCGCGGCTGCGTGTACTATTTCCAACACAGGGGACCTGTGTGTGCATGTCCGTGGGTGTGTGTGTGTATTGGCAGTGTGTGTGTGTGTGTGTGTGTGTGTGTGCGTCAGTGGCCCGTGTCTGGGGGAGTGAGTTCGGGAGCAGGTTGATTTGGACATTAAGATTAGCAGAGAGTTTGGCCCAGACTTGGCCCAGATTTGGCCCAGATCTTGAAGCCGTCCATCCGTTCCACAACAGTCCATCCCACAAAACGCCAGATAAAGCCAGCAGTCGTCCGCACCAGAAATAATAGCAGGAACCCACCAAGTTCAATTCATCTTCAAACTTAACCGTGAGCGGATGGCTGGAACAGCGACTGTCAAAACACCAGAATATATGGTCTTAAACAGGAACTTAAGTGTATACTATAGTATATACCATATGGGACGACGTGCGCTTCCCCTCTGAAGGAACCTGATTCTGCAGCTAGCAGCATGAGCCTCCTGTAGTGTGGTTGTATTACTGGGGCTCATTAGCAGTTCCCTGAGGGAGTGTAGTTAGTGGTGTTCGTTAGCGTCCCCGCCCCCCCCCCGAGACCCCCTGGTGGAGCCTGGACGGTTAATTGGCACGGAGGGGGTTTAGTGTTGAGGGAGTCCTGGAGAGGATTGGTGGGATCTTATTGACACAGAATGATTATTCCCACTGCAGAGTCCTAGTAGTGTGTGCGTGCATGTGTGTGTGCATGCGTGTGCGTACGTGCAGAACGTGAACATAATGTGCTCCCCACTCTAATATCCTGTCCCTCCCCATCTAGCTCAACCCCTGGTATGAAAACAAGCCAGTTAATGAAGGTTAACCGTTTGTTTTTTCTTCGAGACGATCCCGACTCATGTGAAGGCGCGCGGGTGTGTGAACTGATCCTGCGCCCGGCCAACACGGCTCAGCTAACACCACATTGTCACCGCATGTGTTTGCGTGACTCCGCTCACCTCGTTCATGGGAAGTGTGTGGCACCCACCTGGGTGACGCCCCCCACTGGGCTCTCAACACACTGGCAGTGTGGTGAAAAGAACTTTAGCAGCCATTAGGATTTGTGTTTCACAAACACACATGCACACACACGTGCACGCGCACACACACACACACACACACACACACACACACACACACACACACACACACACACACTCATTTGCTGTTATATATCCTCTATTATATTAACTATTTAATTCAAGTTCATAAGTTACTGCATCTTCTTAAGGCATTCCTTTCAACTTACTTTTAATGTACTTCCTCACATAACTGTTACAGTTGAATAAATAATAAACCATCTTGCTCAAACTCACCCGGCTGATTTCCGTCAGTCCGTCGTTCTGCGGCAGACTGCTCCCCACATGTGCACAGTTGAATTCTTGGTGTGTGAGTCTCAGTGGTGTTCTCGTAGCTGACGCTCTTCCTGCCCTGTGAGGGTCGGGGTTCTGGGCTACAAGGATAACTCAGCCATGGTCTGGAGGCCATTATGCAGGTGTGGGTGACAGGCCAACACACACACACACACACACACAAACACACACACACACACACAAACACACACCTACTGGAGGATATGCATGGACACACTCACATGCCTATAGAGTGTAAAACGTGCCACCGCACCGAACTATAGTCAAGCGCCTCACTAGCGCCTCTTGATCAGACCGAACCTCTGAATGCACGGTGTTACGTTCCCTTTGTGGACCTGTGTGTGGCGCTGTTCCCCTTTTTGGCCGGTGTGGCCCTGTTTTTCTTTCTGCGCCAGGTAAGCCACCAGGGCCCCGTACCACGAAGCTCGTTCAACATATCCACGATAACTTTTCCCTAGCTCGCTCGAGTAAACCGGACAACCGCAATCTTGGATAAACGGTACTACGACGGTGGCTATCAAATCGTTAAGATGGAAAAAGTGAAGCTCGAGGTGGAAAAGTAGGCTATAAGCCTACCGGGAAAATATTATTTCAGTAGGCCTATATAACGTTATTGATTGTCAGGCATTGGCGCTATCACAATTCAATTAAAATGTAGCCTACTTCTTTGTTCCTAGGAACGGAAGGCTAGTCTAATAAATCAACATTAAAGACTTGAAAATTGAATAATAATGAGTGTTTTTACTTGGTTCTCCGCATCTCCCACAGCCTACACGAAACTGCAGGTAGACTAATAAAACGCAAGCCAGTGCATAGCCTACAGTCTACGACTGTAAATGCACAAGGCAAAATATGGCTCAAGCAGCTGTCATTCTGCAATTTTTCATATGATATCGGGGAAATCCAAAGAGGGTTTTGTCGGTTTGTAAAAAGTCTTAAGAACCTCTCGCTGTTCGCGCACTGCAGATTATTGTTTATTTCGCACACTGAAGTTCCAGGGCTGCGCTTGTCACCAATCCTGTTTGTGATTTTCATGGACAGGATATCGAGGCGTAGCCGGGGGGAGGTGGGTTTGCAGTTCGGTGAGCTGGGGATCACGTCACTGCTTTTTGCAGATGATGTGGTCCTGATGGCATCAGCGGCCTGCGACCTCCAGCACTCTCTGGATCGGTTCGCAATTGAGTGTGAAGCGGCTGGGATGACATTCACCTCTAAATCTGAGGCCATGGTTCTCAGCAGGAAACCGGTGGCCTGTCCGCTCCGAGTACGAAATGAGTCCTTACCCCAAGTGAAGGAGTTCAAGTATCTGGGGGTCTTGTTCACGAGTGAGGGAACCATGGAGAGGGAGTTTGGCCGGAGAATCAGAGCAGCTGGTGCGGTTCTGCAGTCGCTTTACCGCACTGTTGTGACGAAAAGAGAGCTGAGCCAAAAGGCAAAGCTCTCGATCTACCGGTCTATCTTCGTCCCCACCCTCACCTATGGTCATGAAGGATGGGTCATGACCGAAAGAACGAGATCACGGATACAAGCGGCCGAAATGAGTTTTCTCCGGAGGGTGGCTGGGGTCTCCCTGAGAGATCGGGGGAGAAGTTCAGTCATCCGGGAGAGACTCGGAGTAGAGCCGCTGCTCCTTTGCGTCGAAAGGAGCCAGTTGAGGTGGTTCGGGCATCTAGTGAGGATGCCTCCTGGGCGCCTCCCTAGGGAGGTGTTCCAGGCGTGTCCGGCTGGGAGGAGGCCGCGGGGTAGACCCAGGACTAGGTGGCGGGACTACATCTCCGCACTGGCCTGTGAGCGGCTAAAGATTCCCCAGGCAGAGCTGGTTGATGCTGCTAGGGAAAGGGATGTCTGGGGCCCCCTGCTGGAGCTGCTGCCTCCGCGACCCGACCCTGGATAAGCGGATGAAGATGATGATGATGATGATGATGATGAAGTTCCATATAGAATCTTAATGTCCATATGCCTTTTTCCAAGATAATTGATCGGTCAGCGGGCAGTGCTTCATACGTTTTGATCCACAATCTGGAACTTAACCTGCCCCGGAGCAGGTTAGCTCGGCAGCATAAGTTACCACGGCGATAGCACTGTGAAAAGTGAACCACCTTCGTAGTGCAGATAAACCAGGCTTGAACCTGAAGTTATCGCGCTAACCCCGTAATCCTGTTTCGTAGTACAGGGCCCTGGTGTCACTGCATGCCAACTAAAGAACACAGCACAGACCCACAGCTTATAATATAATAATATAACCCATGTTATTGTTGGTTATAACCTAAAGACTTGGATGCCAGAGGATAAATAACATGGTGGATGTGAGTCCAGCCATGGCTAGTTTCATCATAGCGATTGGGAAAATTCACGGACGGGTTTGGAACCAGTGATCATTTGTTTTAAAGGCAGGTGACTAATCCACTGACCTACATGTAACACGTGTAGCCGTTCATACACATATATCCTACACGCACTTACACATATACACGTGCTTACTGTATACGTATACATGCACTTACATGTCAACACACACTTATACAGTACATACAGTATACACACACTTACACGTGTACACACACTTGCATGTCTACATGCACTTACACATATACATGCACTTACACATATACTCACACTTGCATGTCTACATGCACTTACACATATACTCACACTTACATGTATACATGCACTTACGCGTGTACACACACTTATATGTACAGTATACTCACACTAGCTGTAGCGGTATGCGGTGACGGTTATGTGCGTTAGTTTCACAGGCACGGATTACACCCTGTACATGCCACTGGAGACACATACACACATGCATGCACTCACACGCACGCACACACACACACACAAACACACACACAAACACACGCACACACACACACACATGAATGTACATACTGTATACACAAAAACACACACTTTCACGCTTACAGTTACACAACAGCCCATTGGAAAATGCCTCTTGTCATCCTCCAGTTAACGCTGGGGTACTTTACAATCCCAGGTTTGCTTGCTTTGGGGGTCGCTGCTGGGAAGCACATACAGTGCTGCTGTCTTTGTATATTTTCAAAGCAATATTCACATTTTAACAGGCCTCTCTCTCTCTCTCTCTCTCTCTCTCTCTCTCTCTCTCTGTCAGGTCCAGCCCCCCCCCCCCCCCCCCCGTTGTGTCCTGTGTCATTTCAGTCCAGTCTCAGTGACAGTATTTATGGATGTGTGTGTGCTCATGGTGCAGAACTGTACTGATAGTTGAATGCTCCGTTCAGCTGCTCACCAAGATGTCGGCAAAATCACTGACTGACAGGTGTCCATAGTGGTATTTTGGCTACACACACACCAACACATTTGGTTGCACATAGTATAACTACATACTCGCTCAGCCTATCACCATCTAGTATAAGTGACGTGTGCTGATCACTTCGGGTCCAGGTTGGGAGCGGTGTGGGAGGGGGGGGGGGGGCAGGTAGAGAGGAGCTCCTCTCCATGCAGGGAGAAAGTGAAACAGAGAGATGTCATTCTATATATATATGTATATATATATATATTAGAGAGAGAGAGAGAGATGGAGAGAGATGGAGAGAGATGGAGAGAGAGAGAACTGTTAGCATTGCTTGCCTTTGCAAAATATAGCTGTGTTAGCATTCAAGGTCTTCTGCCTTCCCCTCTCTACTCCCCAAGCCTGTTTTGTGTTCTCTTTGCCCTGTTAAGTCCCCCGCCCCCATCCCGAAAACCAATAACAGATGACCTCTCTCCGAGCAGCTTCCAGTCCAGGAAGTGAGGTGATGTAATGGGGTTCGGGTGAGGTCGGGGGTGGGGGGGGGGGAGGGGGGAGCTGACTGCGTGCTTTTGTGTGGCGACCAGGCTAGTTGTGGGTGCAAGCCTTTCATGTATTTAAGTGTGTGTGTGTGTGTGTACACTATACACACTTCATGTGCCCATGTAGCCTGAGGAGAGGTACAGGAAGCTACTGCAGCAGCAGGATACAGTGTTAGGTTTTACAATAAACCCTACAGGGATAGCTCATTATCAGATACATGCCTATGCACATTATGCACACACACTTACACACACACACACACACACACACACACACACACACACACACACACACACACACACACACACACAAACAGGGCAATGAAGTAATAACTCCTCTACTAAAGTTAGGAATGCAGCAACAGCAGTCATGAAGCTCTTTTGCGGCGTTGGCTGTGTTCCTCTATAAATCAGTACAGTCTCTATCACTAACCTGCCAAAACAATTAGAGGTTTAGTAAGGCAAGTCAGGAATGCTACTGCTCTGTTCTGATTTTCAATCCAGCAAGACCACATACTATAACTTGTAGCTTTATTCTTTACTCGTTTTACAATCTTAATTACATTATGCAGAAAAAACATTTATGTACAAAATACATTCATTTTCACTTCTCAACATGACAAACAATTTACAGTATAATACATGTTATTACAATATAATACGTTACAAAACATAGAACAGATAGTTGTAAAAGACGCTGTAAACATTGTCCACAGTTCCACTTTTCAAATTGTTCTGCCACAAAACGATTAGGTCCACCCATTGCTTAATCCATGTACAAACTTTAAAAAGAGGAACACAACATTAATATTGGAACAAGGCACATATTTCAACAAATAAAAAATGAAGGAATGAAATATCATTGTGTTTGAAATGCACACATGTAAACCCACAGAGTACAAAGATGGAAAATGATCTCAAAAGAAAAGGTTAACTTTTTAGTTAAAAAATACAATAATTAGAAAATTGAACTATGAAAATAACATAAAACCTCATAAAACAACTTGAAGACGGTTGTCAGTAGCTGGTCATGCTAAAGAGGACAATAAAGTTCTGATGCTGCAAAAGTTACTATTTAATTTAGCTGCGGTATAGATTTCAGAGTAGCCATAATTGAACCCTCTTTAACCTCAACCATACCCTAGACCTTATTGTAACCTGGAGTGTAACTCGGAACCCTAACTCTCAATCTCTTCTCCAGCATGTCGGTCTACTGATCTTTACACAGTGGTGCAGTGAGAGTTTGCCCAACGTCTCCCTTGTTACACACAATAGGTTCTTTGTCCACCCCCCACCTCTCTCTCTCTCTCTCTCTCTCTCTCTCTCTCTCTCTCTCTCTCTCTCCTCTTCTCCTTTTTTATTTTTCTTCATTTTAAATCTTTGGTAAATGCCATTTCCTCCACCTCTCCACCTAAGGCTATGTATGCTAATGCTTCTCATATTGTTTGCGTGGATGCGTGTGTTTGTGTGTGTGTGTTTAAATTCTAAATTGTCTCTAAATAGGTGACACGTCAAATAGCACAGATTTGCCTCAACCTTGAGTCTCTAACCATTGAAAAGAGCTTTCAGCTGTGTGTGTCATAGTCTTTCTTGGCACTGGCTTGGTCCTTTCTCCATTTTGGCCTTCCAGTATTGCAGGTTTCATGGCAGCATTAGTCTTATAATGGTGATGATGGCGATGATGATGATAATTATGAGAATGGCGATGACGAAGATGACTTTCCAGATAGGCTGTCCACAGCTGCTGGTGCAGCGGAGACATCCGAGTGTGACGATTAGCGCTGGTGATGACGATGAGGAGGACGAAGAGCGGTTTTAGTTGATGAACTGCGCGCCGCCGTGCGGCACCATCTCCGTGGCGGCCCACGCCACCACGTTCCCTCGCCACTCGCAGCCCTCGCCGCTCGCCAGCCGGGAGATCTCCTCCTCCGCCAGCACTCTGTCCCACGCGTTCACGCCCGTCATCTTCCCGGCGAACGCCAGCTTGGCGTCGAAGCCGCTGTCGAAGCCGCTCCCGCCCCCAGCCAGACCTCCGGCCCCAGGGCAGCAGCCGCTCCTCTCCTGCCCTAGCTGCAGCGAGCCGCCGTCGGGTAACACGTGTCCCTCGGCCACCCCCGGGCTGGAGGCCACCATCCTCCCGTCAGCCCACAGAGACGCCAGGCCTTGCTCGGAGCTCCACGCCCCGCACAGGTGGGTCCACCCCGGGGGCCCCTCCGCCTTCAGCACGCCCCGCCCCTCCACCAGGTGTGCCTCCCCGCCCACGGTGAAGAGGGCGGAGGTTCCGCTGAGCAGGAGCTGGATCTCATAGGGGTTCTTGTGGGTTCCATAGGAGAACAGCACAGTCCTGTTGGAGAGGCTGACAGGCTTGGCCCACAGGCAGACGGTGAACGAGGAGAGGGAGAGAGGGAGGTCCGGGGTGACGGAGGTGTAGATACGACGGGAACGCATGGGGAAGAGGAGAGCAGTCTCACACCCTGGTAGAGAGAGAGAGAGAGAGAGAGAGAGAGAGAGAGAGAGGGAAGGAGAGAGAAGGAGACTATTGAGTTAAGTCAAGACTTAAACACGACTGACCTCCAAGTATTTACTTCACATCAAAGGAGAGAGAGAAAGAGAGAGAGAGAAAGAGAGACAGAGAGAGAGAACGAGAGAGAGACAGAGAGAGAAAGAGAGAGAGACAGAGAGAGAGAGAAAGAGAGAGAGACAGAGGTCTGAGCTGTTTGATTCCATCTGCAGCTCGTTTTTGGCCTCTGTGCCAAAAAGAGAGAGTGAGAGACAGAGAGAGAGAAACAGACTTAGCCCTTTCCGCAGTGCTCCCCAGACCCTCTCCAAACGCACTGGGGTTATAACCACGTAGCCTTTCTAGTACCAGGAGGGTCAGAGAGAGATTCTCTCACCAACCCACTTATTCTTTTTTTTTTATATCTTTATTTGTCACACAGTGAATACACATCACACAGTGGGAGGCAGCAATGCCGAAACACACACACACATGTAATGACAGGAGCGTCCACTTCTCTCCTGCTCTTCACCCATCCTTTCGTCCTTCCCCCAAGGGAGCAGACTGTAGGTAGACTGAGCCCCGCCCGGAGACCAACCAAGTGCTCCTGTCCGTCTTCGTCAGCTTCGACAGCGTTAGCGATCCGTTCTTCTGGATGTTTTTCGTAGTTGGGTCTTTTGGGAGGAAACCCTTGCAAACACGGGGAGAACATGCAAACTCCGCACAGAAAGGCCCGGAGACCTTCTTGCTGTGAGATGACAGTACAAGGTACAGTGCCGCACGTGAGCGATTTTAGGGTTCAGTGCCTTGCGCAAGGACGGCACAATGCCTTCGGCACAATGCCAGGAGCCTGGATCGAATCGGGGACCTTGCGATTCCCAGTCGGCCGCTCTACCTCCCGAGCTACATCATGTGTTTGTCTTTCAGAGCGATCTATCTTCTTTGATATTTGAGGAAGAGGTTTAGATACTGTATGTCGAAATGCGATTACGATTGGAAGAGAGGGAGACATGTGGCGGCTGTGGTTCGGAGGGTGGTCACGTGACGCCTTCAATGATGTCATAGACCATGGGGGGCCGTGTCATATCCTCTTCCCCTCCCCTCTCTTAACCTCTTAGCTCACTGGTTACTCCATCCTTCCACTTGGTTTGACAGGAAGAGTAAACTGTGGACGTGTGAGGTCAGGCCCACCATGTCTGTTTTCTATCTTACACACCTCTGCCTTTCTCTGAACCTCCCTCTCTTCTCTCTCTCTCTCTCTCTCTCTCTCTTTCTCTCTCTCTCCCTCTCTATCTAAGTCTCTATCTCTCTATCTACCTCTCCCTCTATCTCTCTCAGTCATATCCTGCATGGTACAGTATACGCATAACTACTACGCTACAAAAGCTTTGTGTGTGTGTGTGTGTGTGTGTGTGTGTGCGCATGCTGTGGTTTCTCTGTGTGGGGTCTGTCAGTGGATTAAGCTGCCATGAGATAATACATCAATTTTCTCATGTATCCCTCATTTTGCTCCAGATGTTGTGTTCAACTCTGCGGATGCGGATGACACAGTAATATACACATCTCTAAACAATGTATTACAGATTGATTCAGCTCTGCAGTCAGTACCTTGCAACACTTGGCTTAGAGCTAATAAATACTATATATATAATAATATAACCAAATCACACACTATGATTTTCGGTACTCGTCAAAGTATAAAATCCAGAATCCAAAGCCCATTCATGTGTCATTACCTGCCTTGATGGTACCCCACTGAGTGGAGCACACCAATACCTGGGAGTATGGCTTGACTCTGAACTTTCTTTTAATTATCATATTAGTTATGTTGTTAAAAAACTGAGCCTTGGTATTGGAATTCTTAATCGATCTAGAAACTGTTTCTCATTTACCGTCAGAAAGAAGCTTGCGCTTCAACTCATTTTACCAATATTAGATTATGCTGATGTTGTTTATCAGACTGCCTCCAAAACTACTCTTCTCCCTCTCAATGTCATGTATAATAGACTCTGTAGATGTGTTCATGTATAATAGACTCTGTAGATGTGTTCATGTATAATAGACTCTGTAGATGTGTTCATGTATAATAGACTCTGTAGATGTGTTCATGTATAATAGACTGTAGATTTGTTCATGTATAATAGACTGTAGATTTGTTCTTGGCTGTCCCTTTATAACACATCGCCGTATTATGTATGAAACTCTTAACTGGCCCTCTCCAGCTATAAGAAGACAGCAACATTGGCTACAGTTTACTTTTAAATGTATACACTTCAATTCCCCTTACTATTTAAAACAGTTGATGGTCCCATTCTCATCTACCTATCAATTGAGACACTCCATATAGCTCTTTTTTCTGTTCCTGCAGTTACTAAGTCAATCGCTAAGAAAGCCTTTATGCTCAAAGCTCCCTCTGATTGGAATAATCTACCTGTAAATATTTGATCGATATCATCTCTCCACCGTTTCAAAACTGCCCTGTCTTCTTATCTTTTGACCACTTGTACATGTCCTTAATAACATCTCTCTTTAACTATATGTTATAACTATATCTATAATGCTGTCACTCATCATTTTATTTCTATTTGTCAAATGATCCATCTACATGCGCTGTTTAGGGTAAGATCTCCTGATTTATTTTTAGTTTTGCATATGTATGTTTTGTGTGTGTGTGTGTGTGTGTGTGTGTGTGTGTGTGTGTGTGTGTGTGTGTGTGTGTGAGAGTGTGTGTTTGTGTGTGTATGTATGTATGTATGTATGTATGTATGTATGTATGTATGTATGTATGTAATCTCTGCATTTTTTTTCTTTTCTGTTTCTTATGTCAGTTTTGTTGTTAGTCTGTTCTTAGTCTGGTGTTAATGGTGTTAATGCTTGTCTATTGTGTTGTTACTTGTTGTTTAGGACCCTCTCGAAAACGAGATGGCACATCTCAAGGGGTTATCCTAATAAAGAATTTCAACTAATGGCAAGAAAGTCAGAGGAGGAAGAAGAGGAGAGGTATGACTCTGAAAGAAAGTCAGAAGAGGAGGAGGAGAGGTATGACTGAAAGTCAGGAGGAGGAGGAGGAGGAGGAGAGGTATGACTCTGAAAGTCAGAGGAGGAGGAGGAGGAGGAGGAGGAGGAGAGGTATGACTCTGAAAGTCAGGAGGAGGAGGAGGAGGAGAGGTATGACTCTGAAAGTCAGAGGAGAAGGAGGAGGAGAGGTATGACTGAAAGTTAGAGGAGGAGGAGGAGGAGAGGTATGACTCTGAAAGTTAGAGGAGGAGGAGGAGGAGGAGGAGGAGGAGAGGTATGACTCTGAAAGTAAGAGGAGGAGGAGGAGGAGGAGGAGGAGGAGGAGAGGTATGACTGAAAGTTAGAGGAGGAGGAGGAGGAGGAGAGGTATGACTCTGAAAGTCCGAGGAGGAGGAGGAGGAGAGGTATGACTGAAAGTTAGAGGAGGAGGAGGAGGAGGAGAGGTATGACTCTGAAAGTCCGAGGAGGAGGAGGAGGAGGAGAGTTATGATTCTGGGCAGGAGATCGGTGTGTGTGTGTGTGGGGGGGTGCTGGAATCAGTGTGTTTAGAAGCTTGGTGGTGGGTGGGGGACGGGGGGTTAATCAGCGTGCCCTGGCTTGCCCTTCCAACCTCCCTCTCCCTACCATGCTCCAATAGCTGAGGTATGGCACACACACACAGATTGTCTCTTCCTACCAGAGGGTAAATATTGATATTGCATGTGTCTCTGGTTTCCACCTCTCGGAGGTAACGGTGAAAAAAGGCTCGTGTTGAAAATGAGCTCCCATCTGGTTGTGGTTTCCCAGGGTTCTTTGGTGTGGTCGGAGTGCCGACCTGCTAATGATTATACCTCCCTCAGCTCAGTATTTAGGCCAGATGTACTTGGTGAGTTGTATAGTAGACAGAGTTTGTGTGTGTGTGTGTGTGTGTGTGTCTGTGTCTGTGTGTGTGTTTACTTGCATGTGTGTGTGTATGTTTACTTGCATGTGTGTGTGTGTACGTGTGTGTGTGTGTAATATAAACAGCATCAAGATTTTTATCTGATTAATTCTGGGAAGCCGAGCTGGCTCACTGAAAGGCTTGGCGCCTCCATATGACCAGACTTGATTTGGAGAAAGACGGCCTCTGCTGAACTCAACAATACCATTGTGTGCTCTTCCTCCCTCTCCCTCTTTCCCTCTCTCTCTGTCTCTCTAATGGGACGTGTTCCTTGGTCTGTGACGACAAGGGGATGTAGTGGTAGTTTGTTCTGAGACGGGGTGATTCCCTACAGGAAATGAGGGCTGGGGGTTGGGGAGGGTTGAGGGGGTATATTCTACGTTGAAACAAGGACCTTGTTATCTGGACACGAGAGACGGTAGACATCAGAGGGAGACTCGCTCACCTGCAGGCAGGTATCGCTGGTTGTTTGACTTCAACACCAGCTCCAGCTCCGTCCTCGCCAGTTTCAGCTCCACGACCAAGGCGCCCAGCGTCCTCTCCAGTGCCCCCGCCGACGTTGCGTCCTGTTTCTGGCGGCCCCCGCCTGCCGCCGGCCCGCGGGACTGGAATCCGACGTTGCCCAGGCAGACGCTCTCCATCTTGGCCAGCCGGGAACCCTGCGTGCGCACGGCGGCGAGCAGCTGCTGCAGCATCGCCTCCTGATGGCCGGGGAGCAAGGCCGAGTTCCCGCCCCCGTTGTTCCCCTCATCCCTCAGGCTGAGGCGCTCCAGGCTCTCCTGGAGACGAGCCTCCATCTGGAGGGACATCCTCCTCCCGGCGGCCTCCACGGCGACCCCGCATGCGGCGCCGTACTGAGCCACGAACCTGGGGGAGCGAGGACGAGCCCGAAAATATCCGCTCACCAAGACACTCAGATCTATCAGAAAAAACATACAGAATGCACAAGACGCAGGTGTACGCCCCCCCCCCCCTCACCCCACACCACCCCAACCTACCTGAGCATCTCACTACGCAGTGAGCCCAGCTCCACCTTGATGATGTCATCGGTGTACTGCAGCAACATGTTCTCCCTCATCTGGGAGTTCTCCAGCATGGAGAAGAGCTTGTCCCACTTGGTCAGGTCCGGAGAATTGCAGGGTGCCGGGATTGCCGTGGCTGGGGGGGGGGGGGGTAGAAAGGGAGGGGTCTGTTAGAGGGCTGGTAATCAGTTCTGTCATTCTTTCTTACTGGTCCTGTGTTCTGGCAGCTAGGGTCGCTGGCACACTCACTCACTCATCCTCTGCTGCTGTCGTTTGTGCATTTGTGAAGCTATTCTCACGTTGCCCTGTTTTCCATTTAATGACATTTAATCAAATCAAAACCTCATGCCCTGAGCGATGTTTGTTTTTCTTCTAAACTGTGGTTGGTGTACTAATCAACCACACACACACACACACACACACACACACACACACACACACACACACACACATACTGTACACACAATAACACAAGCATAGATGCATAATTTGTCATGTGCAGACAATTACACAAATGTGGTCAAGGACCCTGCCTCTCTCTCTGTCTCTCTGTCTCTCTCTCTCTCTTACACACACACACTCACACACACTGATATGTGATGATTATTATGGTATTGAAGAATAAATTGCCAAAGAGGAAAGTAGTTTGCTGGAACTGAATTGTAGATCAGATTCAACATTTATTTAGGCCAAACAGCAAACAGAATTCTAGGTCACGGGTCACACACACACAGATGTGCCTTCCAGAACGGCAAAGAAAAAAAATTCCCAATTAAATAGTATTTCTTTGATCGATGACCAGTGAGTCATGATGTGCTTTTCCCAATAGGAGGCTAAATCTTCAGTCTCTAGCTAAACAGCTCTGGAACTAAACAATTCTGCACAGACTCGTCCAGACAACTGTTCATCTGGCTTGTGGAGTCTCACAGCGCCTGGATACACGAGAATGTCACTCTATTCACTAGAATGTCAGCTCAGCTGACTCTTTGGCAAAGAACATCTTTGCATACCGTATATTTACCCAGACAAAACTGACAGAAAGAAAAAGAAAGAAAGAAAGAAAGAAAGAAAGAAAGAAAGAAAAAAAGATTTCTTTCTTATCTTATCACTGTCAGCGAGGAGAGTTTTACAAGCAAGACAGTTGTCCCATCAAATATCTCCACAAAAGCAAAGTTCGAACATAACATACTGTATACTGTAACTTAGATACAACCCATTCAACAACATTCATTTAGCCCATGTAAACATAGAATTTAAATCTTTCTTAACCAATTATTCAACAGTTTGAAGATACAAAGTGACAAGGCTCTTTTTTCCATTCAAATAAACATGTCTTTTAAAATAATTGAAATTGAGCGAAACTAATGTTGTGCATCAACAGTTCTGTAGGAGACGCCGAGTCACAGTCCAGAGAAGAATTTCTATGCAGCGCCTGTGTTACTGCGCATTGCCGGTAAACTGTTCCCCCCCCTTCATTGGATTGTTCTGTTAATTTCAGTATTATTTCAGTATTATTTACAGTAGGAGATTCACAAGAATTAATACTTGAATAAGCAACTTTTCAATGCTTTTTCAATGCTTGTTTTTTTTGCCTTCCAAGTTTGGAAATGATGTTCTCCCTACAATCATTTAGAGCCTTTATGAATGTCGGCAAAAAACTATTAATTGATTAATCGTTCATACTGTACCACCCACTGAGAGGTCGGCCATGAAAGGAGACACAGGATGTAATCTTACCGGTCTCAGTATGCTCTTGTGTGAAATATGTCGCAATCCGAATATTTTTACGTGCTTGGCATGGCTTGGACATAAGCATTCCCCTAATGCTTGTTCTCGCTGCACATTTGCGAACCATTGCTATTATAAAAGATTACAAATATAACACGTTACAAATAGTTAGTAGCTAGCTAGCTTGCTAGTAATAGCGAGCGAGCTAGTAAAGTCCAATGTGAGGTCAGGATTCTCGTTCTCATTCTAGATTATTTGGGGAAATTCAGGATTTACCCTCTCTACAGCGCAGTGCGGAAGTTAACATTTGGTTTGCGATAGTATACTGTACATTTCACAGGAGAGCATACTGAGACTGGTAAGATTACACCCTGTGCTTCCCGTCTCGGAAAAAACATTTATCACACATTTTGAGTGGCTCATTGAGTTCCATTGTAGTCAAGTGCGGGCTTGCCTGTAGCTAGCTGAATACTGAGGTGATCAGGGAAATTAACGTCTCTCCCTGTCAGGTTCGTGGAAGACAGACCAAGAATAGGCCCTAAAGTCCGAAATGGTGATCGTATCCTTTAACTATCTTGACATCCTGGTGTTCCCTTTACTTGATCCAAAGACACTAAGGATGTAACAGTATAAAATGTTGTACAAATGATACTAGTTTAAAGGGCAAAATGAACATGCTACTACACAGCAACAAGTGACAGTAAACATGTTCCCCACCCACGATGCATATTCCTTTGTGGTAATGAAGGAGTGGAGACATTATATTTTCTTCATGAATATGAATGTATGAAAAGTGTTATTCATTTTATGTGCATGGGATTTAACTCCGGGAACTCTAAATTCTGTGTGAAAAGTAGAAGGGCCCCTGAATGCTTTCTTTCAATTCTGGAAACCCAGAAAAATGAAATTACTCCTTAATTATCGGGCAAAGATGCAATGTGCACCATTCATTTTTGTTGTCGTGGCTACGCGAAGCAGATGTAGTTATGTTGTTCCTGCATTTGTGAAATGTCAGACTGGTCAAAGACAGACAAATCAAAGGATTCTGTGTAATATGATACATGTGTAGCTTCTGCCCGTTTATTTTCATTCAACCTGTTTCTCATTCTGAGAGACGCTCGTTCTGTCTAGAATGCCTTGTTCTAAGAGCATGCTCAGCTAACAAACATGAAATTCCACAGCAGAGCTGTATGAAGCTTCGCAGAGCTGGGATTTGTACGACGGGGCCCTGCTATTCAGCAACATTCATTCAGTCTCAAGCCCCAGCCTCAAAACGCGTACCCAACTACGATGGCGGAAGTCAAGAGCTCAGCGGTCCATTCTCCAACCGATCCCCACAGACTCCTCACCTAAGGGCATGATTAACTTTGTCACGGTTGGACATATGGCCTAGCCATACTCTTATCTCTGATCTATCCAACATGATCGAACTACCTAAATAAGAGTCATCTGATCTATGCTGTGAAATATCACTATAACTAATGATAATTTTACCCACAATGCACCTATGCACCTCGATACTAATCTATGAGAATCCTACCATTTAGCACCAGAAGAGCTATTAAACACCTCTATATCTGAACTCTGTGGATTTAGAAAGTAGACGGGCCCCTTAGTATAGATAATACTTTTAACTGAGACACCAAGCTTTGGTTTTTATGTAGAAAGCAAAATGTATTTGGAAATGGGAAAAATGAACAGTGGCACCCCAGGTGGCGGGCTCTGGTACATGTGTGACGGACTAGCGAACAAATGAACTAATGTACAGGGACTGATCTCAAGTCTCTTGTGGGGGGCAATGACAGAATACAATACAGTTTGATTACTTCCAGTACATTCTCTGAGACTATCAGAATGAAGAAGTCAGAAGAGTACTGGCTTATCCACTTGTGAATCCGTCTCAAGGTAATTAGTACAGTGTACTACTACAGTTGGAAAAATCCCACAGGCAGTGAAAGCAATGGTCAAAAGGTTCCCTCAAGTAACATTTCGTTGAAGACTTTACCTTTACCTTTACCTATAGGATCTATCTGGAATGACTTTGTATTTCAACTTTGGTAAGACAGACAGAATACAGGTATACTGGACACACCCCCTTCAAACATCCCAGATAAATCTCAGTACATAGGTTAACCAGAGTTTGGTCAATTAAGTCTTAAAACAGACACACATTAAGTCTTAAACACACACACACACACACACACTCACACACACACTTCACTTACGTTCGGGTGGCTCTCCCTCTGTGATTTCGTTGAAGTAAGCAGGGTCAGCGTAGGCAAGTTCAATATCATCCTCATACCCCTGAGACCGCCACACACACAGCAACAACACCAGTGCTCGGGGGAGACTCCACACAAACATGCTGCTGTCCGTCCAAGCGTGTGACAGAGTGTGTGTGTGCGTGTGTCTACCTGCCTGAGTGTGCGTGAGTGTGTGTGTGTCTATCTGCCCGAGTGTGCCTGTGAGAGTGTGAACACTCGTGTGTATGTGTGTGTGTGTCTGTGTGTGTATGTGTGTGTGTGTGAGTGTGTGTGTTCTCAGGATGTAAGAGTGAGCCTATATGCCCTCCTTCTCTCTCTCTCCTTTATGAACTGAAATGAAAGAGGGTCCAACACGCTCTTTTCAATCCCTCGCTGTCTCTGTCCCTCCTCTCTCCCTTTACTCTCCACCTCCCCTCTCTCTCTCTCTCTCTCCCCCTTTACTCTCCACCTCCCCTCTCTCTCTCTCTCTCTCCCCCTCCCCTGGCAGTGAGCCTGGGAGTGTTATGTTCTCCGGTTTAGGAGCATGGGGAATGGGCCAGAGAGGGTCTGCCTGTGCTAAATAAACACACATAACACACACACACACACACACACACACACAAATACAGTCTGACCCAACTCGGAACAACCAAACCTAGATCCAGATCTAGCTAAGCCAGACATCCAAGTTACCAGCGCACACACACTCTCCAGCCTAGCCAGGGGAGCTAGGCCGTGAGTAATGCTCCTTCGTTGGAGGTAGCAGTATGTGTGTCGTAACCAAACATAACTGCTGCTTCTGCTGCTGGGGGGGTGGCAGAGAGATGACGAAGAAGAGAGAGAACAGAAAAGAGGAAGTCCCCCCCCCCTTCTAACTTTCATAATTTTCACCCCATGTGGAGACTGTTGATTTGTTGGGTTGGGGGTTAAGGCATGGGTGTGTGTGAGGTGGCAGGATATGGTGAGGAATGGATAGTGTGTGCTTGTTCAAGCGCGTGTGTGTGTGTGAGGGGGTTGAATGGGACCCAGACCTTGGGGGGGGGGGTCACTTCTAAATGGTGATATTGTTCTCTCTCTCCTTGGTTTTGTTTATTTATTTATTTACCAGTCCGACTGACGTGTGTGTTTGTGTGCAGAGGATAACGTAATGACTTCCTCATGGGATTCTGAAAATGTACCCTCTCTCTCTCTCCTGCTGCCTCCACCACTACCCCCAGCAGCGCCACATTTCGCTCTGTTTGAGGTTTGAAACGAGCTGTATTATTGACCAGACCTCAATAGCTCTAGGTAGCTTTGGAGGGGACCTTCCTGTTTCGGAACCTCTAATAGAATGTGTTGTAAAAAGGGCAAAATAGGGGAACGTGGGGGGGGGGGGGTGACCTCAACACTCACCCCTCTCTCTACACACGGGCTGTGACCCCTGCTGGTTAACAGCTGGTTAACAAGCCCAGACGTACCCCCACGCGTATGCCGGGCCAGTTCCTATCACCATACCAGATGTCTGGGGAGCCCAGAAAGGCACACGCTGTCCTCGCTGGAGCCATTTCCAGTGTTACCGTCCCTGAACACAGAGAGTCATCCATCCTGGAGGCCACATCCAGGTGTTAATAATACTGCACTTCGGTTTCTCAACCAGGAAAACCAGAGGTTTCTTTGTGAGCGTTCAGGTCTATGGAGGAATGGGGAGAGCGTACCTACCTAGTACGCTTGTCGAGTTCGTTCCACAGCGTGCGTGCGTGCGTGCGTCTGTGTGTAGTGTGTGTGTGTGTGTGTGTGTGTGTGTGTGTGTAGTGTGGGATGCCAAGCCCTCCCTTATGGCCACCACCTGAGCTCTGGATCAGGCCAACAGGAAACAGGGTTGGTGCGTATACTGTAGTAACAATCAAGCCACAACAAGCAACAGTCAGCCGTGTGTGCGTGTGTGTGCGCATGTGTGTGTGTATGTGTGTAATGTACTGTACTGTATGCGTGTCTGGTCGAGAGCTGTCAATTCAGTGACTGCTTCCAAGCAGTGATTTCGGGAACATTTTCAATCATTTTTTGTGGAATAGACACTGAAGGTTAGGGATACACCGATATGAAAATGCTGACCGATACCGATAACAGATATTAATTGCTGTCATGGCCGATAACCAATATTTAACGATGTCGATATGATCTGTATAAAAACAAGTTTCTATGATAATCAAATGTTATACATACTGAAAAAAGAAAATAGATGACCCTGATGAAGGCCTAGCGCCGAAACGTTGGTCTTTTTTATGTCTCATTAAATCAATTTTTGCATCTAAGAAGCCAGAGTGTGCGCATCACTTTCTCTGTAAAATACATACTGAAAAACACACTGTCTCTATTTCCAAATCATTTGGAAAAGATGATAAATCATAGATTTACTGCATTGTTTCCTCTCAAAAACAACACACACAACAGCAGCTAGACAGAAATAATTATCGGTTGTTCACATTGGTCCTGTTTTGCACATCGGACCGATACCGATATGATTGCCGATATATCGTGTATCCCTACTGAAGGTATTTTAAAGGAGCCCAGGGAAGAAAGGTACAGTTTATGTACCAGAAATGTGAAGAGAGTGTTCTTGGGGGATGAAAAGAATGTTCCATGGGGGGGAAGAGGAGGAAGAAGAGGGCTACATCTGTTTTAGAAACGTATCCAACAAAAGGGAGAGAGGGATACATAAAAAGAGAGACCCAGAGGGGAGAGGGAGGGAGGAATGAAGGGTATCTTCTCTAATTTCTCTCTACAGAATTGCTGATGACTCAGCTGCATGACTACGTGTCACAGAGCAGGTCAGCATTACTCCAGAGTCACTCACCCCCCCTGCAGCGTGTGGTTGGGGAAGGGGGGTCTGACTACAACCGGAAAGAGCTGAGACTCAAAGATGTCGGCAGTGTCCACAGGAGGAGGAGGTGGGGGTGGAGGATGGCCCAAACTGTGAGAACTTTTAAGCAAGATCTTAAGACATACCTTTTTAATCTTGCTTTCATCATGTAGTTTTACCTATATTATTATTATTATTATTATTATTATTATTATTATTATAACATTTTTTGTGTGTGTTTTTTTTACTTTCTATTCTCTTATACCATACATCATATAGGGATGTCACAAGAACCGATACTTCAGTACCAAGTCGATGCCAAAATTCTGAAAATATGACGGTACTCGTTTTTGGTACCGTAGATTCCAGGGATGCAATTCTTCCGGACCTGATGGGCGAATATTACTCCTACTAGTGTACTGCTAGCATAGTAATGTTAACTAATATTCTTGGTTTGAGGAGACGCAAAACAACACAAATGATTTGTCTCATGGGAATGGATTTGTATGCGGCCGCTAGTCTAGTAACGTTAATGAGACCCGATCAACTTTGTCTTTCACATTAGCCTCACGTCATCAGGCTCTCCTTGGTACTTTCACATGGCTAGATATTAAAAAAAACATAGAGCTAGACATTCTAGGCTAACAATCTCTTGAAAATGAACAATTTCCAATTCGATTTTATGAATCTATTCTGTATAAACTAGAGGACTGATAGTAGCCTAGCAAAATGAATCAAAAACTCAAAATGACTTAAAAAATGTTTTGGGCTGTTTGGCTAGTACTACTTGCTAGCTTAGCTAGCGCTATCCACCATGTCTTGTTGAGGTCAGTTGCTTGTTCTATAGCCAGTCGATTTCTTAGATGCCTTTTGTCAGGTAATTAACATTTTTGAATAGATGCCTTTGTACCGTTCATGCTAGTGGCTAGCTAACCTTAGTTTACCATATTTGTCACACAAGCTGCAGGCCAACTGCTAGTTAGCCAGCCAGGTTGTTTTGCCAGCTCAGTCAGCTAGATAGAACATGCCAGCCAATGCAAAACATATGCAGATATATATAGCTAAGCTTATGATCGTCTTGGCTCAACATTTTAGCCCCAGGTCTGTGTATTTTGCATAATGCCAGGCATTTGTGTAGGCTTATACTGTATTCTTACAGTCACTGAGCTAAGCTACCTGATAATTGAGGTCTCATAATTTTCCTTTCACAGTAGCCTACAGTATCAGACATAAAATTATCTTTTAATAAAGTAGGCTGTATGTTGAAGTAGGCTACATGTGATTTTTACTTTTTTTCTGTGGTATTGAATTGGGTATCAAGAATCGTGGAATTTCACTGGTATTGTTTATCGACTACTACATTTTTGGTATCGTGACATTCCTTTTTATTCTCTTAATTTTATCTACTACTTTAACAGTTTTTAATTATTGTGTGAAGCACTGTGTGCTACATTTTGTTTGTATGAACAGTGCTATATAAATAAAGTTGACTTTGACTTTGGAGGACATAATCCTGTATGAATGTAGGAGGGCAGAGTAGGTGGGGATCATGGACGGATTATGGGGTGTGTGGGCCCCTGGGCCCCCCGCCCCCGCTACGGTCACAGTATTTTTCTTTAAAATTATTATTATTATTTATTATTATTGTTATTGTTATTGTTAGTATTATTATTGTTATTTCCCACCAGGATTTAGGCTACAGCATCAAAATCATTGCACTACTTAAAAAAAAAAGTAACAACACTATCGCTACACAACACAAGAAGGTAACAGCCCTGTGACTGCAAGAAAATCAACTGCTTGTGTCACGTAAACATAAATAATAAATCAGCTTCAGTATGCAGCCTATGCGTCCAGAAAGCACCTGTAGACATTGTGTCATGCAGGATTTACATGATATATTTACTGCGTATTTGGTATTAATATTTGCTTGTAATTGCCTATTATACAACGGCAAGACAAAAAGGAGGATGCGCTAACTGTTTTACAATATTTTTGGTTACTGTCAAGATACTGAATAAATGTTGCCTCTTGGCTTGACACAATGGTAACAAGGCAATCAGATGTTCTCCTACAACTGACAATTCAAACTTGATATTGTCATATCGCCGAACAACTGCGCTCAGGCCGGCTAAGCAAGTTAAACAAATTGATGGAGCGAGGCAGACTATGCTAACTACGTTACTGCATGCTGCAGATCTCTCTTTGGGTCTGGGACACTTAATGCAAAAAAAAGGTTTTCAAATCCTGGCAATTGATCGGAAGCACCGGATTCCCGGCAACACCAATCAGTGATGATTTCCGCAATCAGGCTCTCCCACCCAACCTGGCCCCGCCCATCTAACCTGGGCTAGCATCTCTCATTTGCTGCTACCACATCACTCTCTCAATCTTGACTCATCGATACGCCCTCAGAAAACCAGCTTGGGCGGCGAAGTGGCACAGACTCTTATGTAGCACATTATGCTGACTTCCTGTTGTGGTTTGTTGTCTGGGTATAGAGATGCACCGATCCACTTTTTTTTCAGTTCCCCGATCCAATTCCAGAATTTGGATATCTGCCAATACTTATCTGATACCAGTGGTCTTTTTATTTGCGGCCTTCTTAATTTAATTACTTATCATTAATTATTATCATTAACATACACTTTTTACACATCATATTCTTACTGTATTGCTACTGTACTGCATTGAATTGTTTTTATTATTAGGATATCTTGTATCTTGTTGATGAGGAGCCAAACATAATTTTACTCATCAATTTTACCCAACATATGGCTACTTGTATATTGGATGTAAGCCTAACAATTAAATAATCCTTGAATCCTACTTAGTCTATATATTTATTTTCTCATATCAGCACCTACTTTCAATAAATAAAAAGTACATTGTAAAATATAATGGATGAGACCCCCGCTCTGCGCTCCTGACTAGACTAGAGTAAGTTGAGGGAGAAATTGCTCTAGTTTACAGATTGCCTCATTAATGTTATCAGGTTCCCTATTAGCTTTGGGTTTAAATCTGAAATATTTCCAAATAGGCACATTTGCTTTTGTAAATCCTCCGCCACCGTCAATGTCACATTCTGCGCACAGCATAGAAATGGATAGAATAGTCTGGTTCCTATAGATCGGGCCTATTGCCACCGATATCCAATCTAGTTATTCATTCAATATCGGGGCCGATACCTGATCTAAATATCGGATCGGCGCATCCCTATCTGGGTATGGAGAAGATACGGGCTTGGGGGTGTCGTGCCACTTCCCAAGTTGAAAGAGAGAACAAAACGAACCTATAAAACTGACCAAACAAGAGTTGAATTCCTCCTGGTGGTTCTAGGGGACTCGCTGTCACAAGACTGCCATTGCGACATGCTTTGCTCACTCCTCATCCCTCCTGTGAAGCTGCAGTTAACGATTTGCCCTCCTTGAGAGGTTAGACGGTTATGAAAACATGGGAAATACGTTTTGCAGTATGACCTGGAGGTCATAATTCTGACTACCATTTGCATGTTTGGCTTGTAAAGCTCCCTAAGACCGCGTTCTCTCCGCTGGTGTTTTCGCCAGGGCTGTGGATTCATTTCCCACGCAAGCGCGGTCAGATCACAACCCTGAGCGTATGATTGTGTCCACCAGGGTTGAGAAAAAAATGTGATTTCTCCTTATGAATGCTGCTGAAAGATCGCCTTTGTTTAGTAAGAGAATAGAAGGTCACAGGGTTTGATATTTGGGTGAATACGATGGGTCAGCATGGAATGATGTCTTGTATGAATGCCATCCACCCACACCTGGGCTGTACCTCAGCTGCAGATGTCTAGCCCAGTCAGACAAAGACACGGGCAGAAGGGGAGTCCTTAATTGTGCAATACGTTTAACATGACGCACCAGATGGTTTGCTTCACATAACAAGCTGATAACTCCCCGTTGGAAACTATTTGGAAAAGGGTGGGTACTTTCAAAAATACTTGGCAGGCGATTGGATGAACCATCTGTCTATCACCGTCTGTCACCCGCTAACCGCTCCTCGCTGTCTTCACACCTAAACCTGCCCAGCGTAGCTGTTTGTATTTCAAATCCCTCAGAACCAATGCTAATTGGTGAGATCGTTTTCTGATCTGACACAAGCGGATCTCCATGGAGAGTATCCAGATCGATTTGCGAGAGAAACAGAATGTGAGCTCGCAAAATCAGGATGGTCTCATGAGGCTACAATGTGTTTCTATGAAATTAGTTGCCTTGGAAAACAGGCCCCGTTTCCCAAATCCTTGCCTAATAAGGCAACATTTGAACGTGATATTTCACCCGGTGACTTTGTTCTGCTGCTTCATTTCAGACTTAACATTTTTGGGAATATGTTACTGCTGTCCCCTACACGGCCCTTTAACCAGGAACTAGTGCAATACTGTTGTATCAGCATCTTGGCGTGGGTTAACAGATTACTCCCATCCTGGTTAGGGGTGATTGTTAAAAGAATAGACATATGTCTCAAGCTCTTGTTTGACCTCTTCCCCCCCCCCCCCCTTTTTTACCTCTTGTCCTTGCTGGCCAAACACAGCTGACCCTCTCTCCTTACCATAAAATAGGCCAGAGAGAGCCTGTTTCATTGTTCTATCATCCTGAGAACCATCTCAGGTTTGTGTGTGTGTGTTTCAAGGATCTCCTGTCCCCTGACTGGCTGTGAACCAGAGGTCACTGTATTCTCTGTGTCAGGTCTGTCTGTCTTGCAGTCAGGTCATGAATGGTGACGTGAAGGAGGAGTTTTAAAGTCTGTAAGCCATTGGTCAGAGGTCAGACGTCACGACTTCCTGGGAATTCTGACGGAGGTCCTCTCATCCCTCTGTAGAAACCCAGGGTTGTCGACGGGAGAAAATATGTTCTTAATAAACTTTGACTGATGACGGAGGACCAACGCGTTTTTCCTCTAAATTTTTATAGAGTGGAAATAAAATGCCTTTATGTGTGTGTGTGCGTATGACTGTGTGTGTGTGCATATGAGTGTGTGAGTGTGTGTGTGTGTGTGTGTGTGCGTATGAGTGTGTGTGTGCGTATGAGTGTGTGTGTGCGTATGAGTGTGTGTGTGTGCGTATGAGTGTGTGTGTGTGTGCGTATGAGTGTGTGTGTGTGTGTGTGTGCGTATGAGTGTGTGTGTGTGTCAGACTATGGGTTTGTCGAGTCTGCACAGGTTTACTGCCCTCTGAGAGATACATTTTCAGACTGTTAGACGTTTGTGACAAGTGTGCTCATGTGTGTGTGTGTGTGTATGTGTGGTGTGACAGGTTGATGTCTTTGTCTTGGTGAATGGAGATCATATTTGTTTGAGATACCACTAAATGGCTATAGTGTATGAGTGGGTGCAGCTGTATGTGTGTGTACAGTATATACTATGCATTCACGCAGAGAGCGATAGATGGCCATAACAAGTAAGTGTGTGTATGTGCGTGCATGTGTGTGTGTGTGTGTGTGTGTGTGTGTGTGTATGTGCGTGTGTGCATGTGTGTGTGTGTGTGTGTGTGTGTGTGTATGTGCATGTGTGTGTGTACGTGCACGTGTGTGTGTGTGTATGTGCATGTGTGTGTGTACGTGTGTGTGTGTGTGTGTGTGTGTGTGTGTTTGTGTGTGTACCTCAGGCCACAGGAACAGCGTGCATTCAAACAGGTAAATGAAAGCACCATAAATCCTTCCATGAGATTGAGCTTCTGCAGACGACTGACTCCTGGCTCAAGCATTCCACCTGACAAGCCAATAAATTATCCTCTCTCACCTTTATGGACTAACACTACCTCAATCTCTCTCCTAATGTCCCTTCTCTCGTCTTTCTTCTCTTCATTCTCTACTTATACTGATCTCGTCAGTGTGTGTGTGTGTGTGTGTGTGTGTGTCAACCGTTGCCATGGTTAACTTCTTTAGGAATGTTTTTGATGTTATCTTTTGTGCACGTGTGCAATATGTCCCAACATATAAAAGGCCTGAAATTATTGAAATGCAGTAAGTTATGATTATAACATGGAGAGGCCAACAAAACTGGCACATGCACAATTCAGACATTCACTGATTAGACAATTGGCACCAATCAGGTGCACTTACACGGTTTTGTCAAATATTGGCTTTAGAAAATGAAGAGATACCAGGGATAGCATACTAAACGGGGGAGATTGGAACCGCAATCAGTGCACTTGCAGATAAGATGCAGTAGCCTATTTTTAAGTCAGGTGATCTGCAGTCTGCAACTACAGGCCAATTAGCATCTTGCCTGTAGTGTACAAAGTATAGAGGAGTGGGTAGCAGAACAGCTCATTTTCCATTTAAACAATAGCCCCTTTTCACTGCATCACATGCAATCTGGTTTTTGAGCTCATCACTCCACAGACACCGCTAACGCTTTTTCACAGAAAAGATAAAAGCTTTAATGGACAAAGGATGCTCTGTTGGGGCAGTTTTCCTTGACTTGAGAAAGGCATTTGACACTGTAAACCATAGGGTATTACTGGCCAAACTGTCAAGGTTTAACTTCTCCGCCAATGCCCTCAAGTGGGTGGAGTCATGCCTAAATGACAGAAACCAGTGCATGAAAGTCCACAGCCACCAATCACCTGCACTGCCCTGTCCTACTGGTGTCCCGCAAGGCTCTATACTGGGACCAATCACACTGGTGTCCCACAAGGCTCTATACTGGGACCAGTCACACTGGCGTCCCACAAGGCTCTATACTGGGACCAGTCATACTGGCGTCCCACAAGGCTCTATACTGGGACCAGTCACACTGGCGTCCCACAAGGCTCTATACTGGGACCAGTCATACTGGCGTCCCACAAGGCTCTATACTGGGACCAGGCACACTGGCGTCCCACAAGGCTCTATACTGGGACCAGGCACACTGGCGTCCCACAAGGCTCTATACTGGGACCAGGCACACTGGTGTCCCACAAGGCTCTATACTGGGACCAGGCACACTGGCGTCCCACAAGGCTCTATACTGGGACCACTTTTGCTTAGTCTCTACATCAGCGACCTTCCTTCTGTGTGCCCTGGCATTGAGATCCAGCTATATGCCGATGACAGTGATTTATGCTCATGGCAGCACCAAAGAACAGGCTTCAGCAAAACTCACTGATCCTATGGTCCATATCAGAGCTTGGCTAAACCAATCATGTCTTAAACTCAACATAGCTAAAACTATGTTTCTAAAAAGGCCTGTACCACTCTAGATCCAGACACAATGTTAGCAGGAAATTACAGATTGTCTCTTAGTTCAAATATCTGGGCATTCAAATCTCATATTAAAAAGATATGTCTTAAGGTCAAATTTAACTTGTCCAATCTCAGATTCATCCGAACCTCCATGACCAACGATGCAGCCAAGTTATATGTGAACTCAATGATAATGCCACACCTCACATATTGCCTGACAAGTGTTGCACAAGCTAACAAAACAACACTTAAGCCATTAGAAACACTGTACAAACAAGTCCTGGTTCACTTATCATCACTGCCTTATTTTACAAAAATACAATCTTTTGAGCTGAGATAATATAATAAATATGCAAATATCTGCCTTGTTTTTAAAATATTGCACAACACTGCCCTCCTCCACTTCGAACATTTATCACACAGAGGTCAAATATGTTCAGGGCAACCAGAGGTTCAACTCAAGGTGACTGTGTTGTGCTTATTAGAAAAAGCGCCTTCAGTCACTCTGCATTCTCTGTTAGGGCATCACAGGAATGGAACTTAGTGACAGAGCACATTAGAGAACTTAGTAATTACCGTTCCTTCACTGAGCAGCTTAGAATTATGGCTTTTTAACAACCAGACATGTGTACACTTATGTTGTAAATGTCCAGTGCTGCTTGCTTGTCCTGCCCTTAGTGTATGCTTTTGTCTTGTCAGTTCATGCTTTGCTTGTGCTGCTGTGCATACATTTTAAATGTCATTTTGCACTGTACCAAGGTGTCTGTTCTGTCTTACATGCATACATGTCTGTTGTCTGTCCTGATGAGCTTATTGCTCTGACCGCATGCTACACTATCTGTCTTAATATTGTCTTTAGAGTCATTCTGTCTTAACCTCTGTATAGGCTAATGTAATGTATTATAAATCTACTGTATTTCATATGCTTTTTTACAGGTTGCCTTTTAAATATCTGGCCAGGGACAGCAGACGGAAACAAGCCATTTGGGCTAAATCTGGTTCATTTATTGTGTTGTTACTATTGATTGATGTGCATTGTCCCTGTACAAATAAATACAGGAAACAAACAAACAAACAAACAAACAAACTATTCCCGGTGCGATCATCACGTTAAACTATCAACATGCACCATTGCACTAGACTGCGGACTGTAGGCCGTTGTTACCACGGCGCACATTACGGTTTGAGGGCGGTGACATGCGCTGGACAGGTGATGGGGCCGCAGGGTCGGTACGTCCAACATTAACTGAGGAGGCACAGCACTTGCTTCCAACATAAAATGAGGAGGCACAGCACGCGCTTCCTGCAGACCGGCTCGCTAAGGTACAGTAACAGTACATACTGTACATGACCACCGGCAGTCAGGTCTCAGACAAGGTGACGTAGCCACGGATACCTACTTCACTACACAGTAACACAATACACACACAAGCACACACCGTCGAGGACCATATGAACTGTTGGCTCCCATGAGTAAATGTGGGTTCCTGGTACGTACCTGTTTATGACGTACTCCATCCAGTCGTCTGGTCGTTCAACCTCTCACCTTGCTGTTCCACCACAGCAGTGTGGCGGACGTGGCCTCTCAACACTTCCTGTTTTCAAACATGTGTTCTTTATTACTCCACTTCGCCGTGGCACCGCCTGCTTCCCCAGCCAATCAGATGGACCACTTGGATGGATATAGAGTTCCATTCATAGAAAGACAATTACTGTGTGTGTGAGTGTATGTGCGTGTGTGTTTGTGCGCGTTTGTGCAAATGTATGTGTGTATTGATTATGAAAAAAGGTTCCATTCATAAGAGAGGCAATCACCTCACCGGGAACCTTGGGATTGTTTCCAGATGAGACAGAGGAGACCAAAAGACACCTCTCTCTCTCTCTCTCTCTCTCTCTCTCTCTCTCTCTCTCTTCATCTCTTTCTCTCTCTCAGTCACACACACACACACACACTCTCACTATTTTGGTCCACCCCCTTCCTTCCCATCTGTCCTTTAATCAAGTCAATTCTGTCCAACACACTATATTGGCAGGAAGTCGTAAAGACAATGCCAACCAGAGCAGAACGGTTAGAGGCGATTACGGCCGAAAGACGCTTTATCACGTACGGGAACAAATGAACATGCAGTCCGTCTCTTTTCCTTATCCCCCTCTATCTCTATGCTACTCTCTCTCTCTCTCTTCTCTCTCTCCATTCCTCCTTCACCCTTACTCTCTCCCCCCACTGTTTCTCAGTCTTAGTGATCCTCTCCAGTCCCAGCAGAACCATGTGTCCTACAGATGAAACCGTTGTTTGACAATCACAACCAAATACGTAGTTACAAAAGTACCAACCCAGAACCAAAAATGAGGAGGCAGGAAAGAAACCCGCCCCCCCCCCCCCCCCCCCTCCCCCCGGCCGCCCCAACATGAAAACACAGGCTATTGATCAAGAAGAGAAGAGAGTCTTCTTGTTTTGGCGTTGTTTGCTCTGCCACGCTTAATTCGTCATGTTCTCCCGCTGAGTAAATCACTACCATGTTTGGCCCGCTCGCACCGCCAACCCCCAGCCCGGTGCGCAGTGACCTCCATCACTCTCCGTTGGGGAGAATCCTGCTTACAGCCACAAAAGGAATTGTTCCAAAGCGTGATACGTCGTGAAAGAGGAAGTGACTAGAGTCTAAGACTAAGCCATTGTTCAAAGACGCAGCATCCTAAGGATGTTTTAGATAAGTGAGGGTGAAGGCCTCTGGGGAAACTTTGTCTGATTACTTTTAGCTTTGTTTGTTTGGATAAGGCAAACAGCAACATCTACTATTACATTATTTCAACTTCATTGAAGGAATACATTACATTACAGTCATCCAAAGCGACTTATAATTGCATTTAATGTACTGTAGGTAGTCAGTGTACTATACTCACCAGAACTTACAAGTGCATCGGTAACACTTTACAATAAGGGTACATTAATAAGCATTAGTTAATGCATTATTAAGCATTAAGTAACAGTTAACTAATGTCTCTATTAACTAAGGTTAACTCACTTAACCCTAACCCTACCTAAGGTATTAATTAACATTAGTAACCTTACCTAACCCTAAATAAGCATTAGTTAACAGTTAACTAATGTTTTTTGTGACCCTTATTGTAAAGTGTGACCAGTGCATCTCCTTTATAAACATGCGACTAATAGCATAATCTAGTCTTTAAGTCAGAGTGCAAGAGCAGCTAAATACAAATACAATAGGTGATTTAGAGGAATGGTTGAGGTAGGACTTCTTGAAGAGGTGAGTTTTGAGCAGCGACTCTACTGTCCTGGCGTTAGTGGGCAGTTCGTTCCACCACTGCGGGGCCAGGACAGAAAAGAACCCTGATCTAGTCGATCGACCACAGGGGCCTCGGAGTGACGGGGCAACCAATCACCTCAACCTTTTGTTTGACCACTGAGCTTGTATTGTCGACTCATTAGTTTGCAATCGTTTGGGTATTCTGTTCTTGTTAGTGTTTAGTTTAGTTATGTCTTGTCCTTTTTAAATCTTTTGTTATTTGTATTTTTACGTAAGCCGAGGGGTAAGTGAATAGGTAAGATACCCTGGGGTCTACATCTCTCCCGTAGGCTTACCTATGTTAAATACACCAGGTTAGGGGCGCGTGCCACCCACTGTAATTACATTAGTTAGTATAGGCCCTATATCACCAACAGGTGGACCGCGGTCCGGATCCGGACCCAGAAGCCGTCCAATCCGGACCGCGTCTTTAACCCGATAAATCAATGAGAATTTCTCCCTTTTGACGGAGCGTAGGCAACTAGTTTGAGCCTACGCAGCCTTTGTAGTATATTACTGCATTTGTTTACTATCTCACGCGTCGCTAGCCAATCGAATCTGCATGTTCATTGCCTGAAGTCACCCAGTCTACATGTGTCAGCCTAGCTATCGTTAACGTTACTGTTATCAGAGCGATTCCTTGCTAACGTTAGTTGGAGTTGGACACTGCATGACCGGAGAAACGTAAAGACAAATAAAGAGGGAAAGTGGGAGGGTGGGATGCTACA
Organism: Borostomias antarcticus; assembly: GCF_949987555.1. Classification (NCBI taxonomy): domain Eukaryota; kingdom Metazoa; phylum Chordata; class Actinopteri; order Stomiiformes; family Stomiidae; genus Borostomias; species Borostomias antarcticus. The sequence goes on along the minus strand of NC_140234.1, from coordinate 43,820,310 downwards.
GGTAGACAGAAAAAGGTGTTAAAGCAGTTCAAGTCTTAAAATGTGTTGAGCTTGTTAGCACAAAAGGGAAATTCAAGCTAGATTTTGTGTTGTATTTTTCAAAATTTAAGCACTTTAATTTCAGATGTACATTTTTCAAAAGCTACTTTGCTTTTAAATGTAAACCTCATTTTACTCAAGTTTATAGTAGCCAGCCTACAGTACTTTTTATTCATAATCCCTCCTAAATGTGAAATCCCTCCGAAATGTGAAGTGTCAATAAACAGGTTGAAATATTGTTGAAATGTAGCCTACTTTATTTGATTTTAAAGTATGTTGAGGACCATACAACTGAAGTGAACAATATTTTAACTTCACATGCATATTGCACAGTAACATGCAGCAAATACAATAATTTGATAGGAATATGCAAGGAACAAATGTGTTGAGGGCATAAAAAACGCATGCATCACCACCGGACCCTGGCTTGAGGCAATTTTGTCAAACTGGACCTCTTAAAACTTTACTTGATTACCCCTGATGTAGACTATATTATTGGATATTGTTATCCAGCACTAGTTAGGAGGGGTTACTTTTTCTTTATGAGTTCTTTGATTTTGCCCCGCTCGTAATTCTCTTATTCCCTTGCCGACTTTCTTTCGTTGTGTCTATTGCCCATGCTTTTGTCTGAATATAAGCATGCGGCAAGTAAACCTCATTATTTTGTAATTTAGTACATGTGTGGTGTCTCATTCTTTTAATTTGTTTGGTGTATTATCCTTCATGGTATGGCTTGTCAACCCTAGACTGAGACGAGCTACTGCCGGGTCGTAACAGCTAGTTTTTAACTAGATGCGAGCTGCTACTGGGAGCCAGTGTAGGGAACGGAGAAGGGAAATTGTGTGGGAGAACTTGGGGTGGTTGAACACCAGGCAAGCTGCAGCTTTCTGGACAAGCTCCTGAGTCCTTTCTGGACAAGCTCCCGAGTCCTTTCTGGACAAGCTCCTCTCTGATGGCAGACGCCGTGGCCTCAGCAAGGAGGGAGTTGCAGTAGTCCAAGCGGGAGATGACAGGAGCCTGAATGAATTTCCTCTGATGTTGTAGAGCAGGCATCTGCAGGAGCGTGTAGCCGATGCAATAAGTGCGGAGAACGACAGTCCAGTTGCAGTAATCCAGGGTCACACCCGGACTCCTTACAGTCAGAGTTGGCATTGTTGACTTTCAAGTGAAGTACCAGCACTCATGAGTTGTCCGATCCTTAGGATAATTTAATGGTTTCTCATCGCACGGGCAGACAGACAATGAACGTTTCAGCCTCACAGACTTCCTCAGTGTTGTGATGGCCAGGTCACGGTGCGGGCAACTCTTTCCCGGGAGCACTTTGGCACTGCCGGGAGCTGATATCGAACCAGGGATAGGGTTAGCCTTGCGATCTTAAGCCGGCCGCTCTACCGCCTGAGATATCAGCCAAGCACGCAGCAATGCGTGCCTCCACTTGTGTGTGAGAGGGAGGAAATGGCAAGACCAGCTGGGTGTCATTGGCATAACAATGGTAGGAGAAGGCATGCGAGCGAATGAAAGAACCCAGATATGTTGTGTAGAGGGAGAAAAGAAGAGGACCCAGAACGGATGCTTGCGGAACTCCCTTTGGCAAAAATCTGGCAACAATCTGGCAGATATTTTTGATGTGGGTAGACACGCAGACACACACACACACACACGCTTAGACACACACAGACGCAGAGAGACACACACACATACACACACACACACACAACACACTCACTCAAACATAACTAACCCTCTCTCTCTCTCTCTCTGTTCTCCAGGTAACCACATGCTCCTTCGTGTTCTGCCGTCAGTCTATACCAAACAGCCTGACGACATCCATCGCCACCTTGGCAACCTGTGCGCTATGATGTTACAGCTGGAGTCTCCCGAGCAACAGCACCTGTTGAGACTGATCCAGATGGTTGCTGAGCAACATCCACTCGTAAGTGTGTGTGTGTGTGTATGTGTGTGTGTGTCTAAGCGTGTGTTTATCTGTTTCAGTATGCAGCGTGATTGTGTAAACAATATGCCAGTAACCTAGAACACTGTCAGTGCGGGACCATGAAATCTAGCGCATTTGGAGAACTCATTAGTCATGAGGAATTCCCAGATTCCTCTTTATGAGAATTGTGTATGACGCTCCAGAGACTGTGGTTTCACAAGCGGTGTGCGGAAGAGAGGGGAAAGTACAGTTTGTACGCGGGTAGACGGGCACGTTCTCGCTCACATAAGAGGAAACGAGCCGAGTCATCAGAACTCCCTGCTCAGGAGGAGTGGCCGTGATAATGGGAGCAGTCAGAGAGAGGTCACCTCACTAATTGAGACACAGGGGCAGATGGTAGAATAGGCGGCCTCCTCTATTTCAGATTCCCTATCATCTCTTTATCTCTCCTTTTGTCTCTCTTTTGGTCTTTTTTGCTCTTTCTTTCTCTCTATCTCTTTCTCTTATTTGGCCTAGTTATGAAATGAGTGCATACTGTAACTCAAAAGATGTTTTGCAATATTCCCACCCTCCTCTCTCAACTCTCAACCACACACGCGCACACACACACACACACACACACACACACACACACACACACACACACACACCCACACCACTCCCTGTTGATGCTGGTTTCCCAGCTGAAGAGAGATAAATCAGGGGAAGCCCTATTGAATCTTTTAACTTTCAGTGTGTGTGTGTGTGTGTGTGTGTGTGTGTGTGTGTGTGTGTGTGTGTGTGTGCACGCTCGGGTGTGTGTGTGAGCAGGAGAGAGAGAGAAAGACTTCAAATGAAAAAGACAGAAATAGGAAGTACTCTAGTGTAGCAAACTCATGACGGCACCAGGGCCCAGTGCACACAGAGAGACAGACAACAATAGAGGACTTTGTGATGGTTCTGCAGTCTTGTTTTGGTCCGGTCCAGTTTGCCCAGCACAGATAATGAACTGGAAATAACTGGGATTTTGGCCCCTGGGTGAACTGTTTTTTTGCTTCCCTCTGGAAAATGTAGGGGTATGATCTATGTCCATCCCCCTTTGCTCTCTGACAAGTGTATTGTGTTGCCTCTGTGTATGAAATGCGCCATACAAATACAGTTTGATTTGATTTGGGATTGAGTTTCAACAGTATTTTATTTATTTATTTAGAAGTTTATTTCAGGGACAACATACAAATACATTCACTCTAGAGAGAAGATGCATTGTACTAGATTATAGCTTTTGCTATTTTCCATCTCCAGTCCCATATACATACAACAATACAATAAAAATGATGCAATAAAACATGCATTCATACAATACGATGACGATACATTACCGATTCCATGTCATACCCCTCCTTCCCCTCTCAACCCACACATACTGTACACACACACACACACTAGGGCTGGGAGTCCGAACTTCGGGATTCAAATATAATTAGAATATTGACAAAAATACTGGTATTCGAACGAATAGTAGGCAGCCCTTAATATTCGAACCTGTTATAGGCATAATTTTTTGTAAATGTGTTGGCTAGCGAACGTTGCTTTCGATTCAGATTCAGAGGGTTTTTCATGCCTGGTGAAGTTGCAAATCGCGAGCTCATTAGCAAGGCTATTGGCCACCTGGGCTCCTGTAGGAGGTGACGTTAGTTAGCACTTAGTTAGCAGAACAATGGCCGCGCCAACGCCCACAACCACGCTGGAGGAGATCGAAATCTACACCCCTGACAATTTAAAGAGCGACGTGTGGCGTTACTTTGGGTTCCCCAAGAAAAGAGGAAAAATAACTAGCAAGGACAAAGCAATATGTAAAATATGTAAGGCCTAATTTAAATATCACACGACGACCAGCAACTTGAGGGCCCACCTGTTAACATTACATAGAAGAGGAGGAGCTAGAAGAGGAGGAGGGGGAGGGATCGGGGGCGAAGCAGCCCAGAATCGACTCCATGCTACCTTGCTCTGATTCACGAGGCTTCCCAGCTGCCCGTCAAAGAAGAGCGTCAGAGATGCTGGCACGGGGCATTTGCAAAGATATGAGGCCTATTAGCCTGGTGGAGGAGAAAGGGTTTGCAGCTTTCATCCACAAGCTAGAGCCAAGATACAAGATCCCCTGCCACAAAACCATCTCTGAGAAAATAGCGAAGCTGTACGACACAACCAAAGAAGGAATAAGAGAAAGGATGCGTGAAAAATCGCACTGACCACTGATGGGTGGACGTCTCTAGCTACTGAGTCCTATGTGACGGTCACAGCCCATTTCATAGAAGAGGACTGGGAAATGAGAAATGTCGTTCTCGACACGTCTGAGCTTCAAACCGTTCACACAGCAGAGAATGTCTCCACGTGTATCGACCGTATTCTACGAGACTACAACGTGGACCGGGAGTCTGTGCTTGCCATCACAACAGACAACGCGACCAACTATGTCAACGCTGTAGAGAGGCACCTGGAGATCACCGATATCCCGTGCATGGCTCACACAATCAACTTAGCAGTGAAGAAAGGGCTTGCAGAGCGTGCCATTGCAACACCAATGAGTCGCCTGAAGGCTGCTGCTCAGCATTTCAAACACTCTGCTACAGACAGCTACCTCCTCGAATCCAAGCAGAAGCTCCTTGGTCTCAAACCTGTCCAGCTCATCAACGACTGCCCCACCCGCTGGAACAGTACCTTTGACATGATCTGTCGGGCAGCAGATCAACAAGCCCCTGTTGCAGCGGTGATAATGGAAAAGAAACTCAGCCGTCTGGAGCTCAGCAGTGTGGAGCTAGCTAGCTAGCTAGTGGCGCTAGGATTAGTTATCCTAATTGTATGTTTGTCCAAGCCGTTCAAAGTAGCCACCTTGGCGTTATCAACCGAAAACTACCCAACAGCATCAGCAGTCCTCCCCCTGCAGTACCTGCTTCTGTCACAACTACAACCGTCCACCGATGACCCGACAGGACTGAGGGAGATGAAAAAAATAATGTCAAGTGATCTAAAGGCGCGATATGGCCCCGAAAAAGATGCCTTCTTGCTACTTAACACCGCCAGCTACCTTGACCCGCGTTTTCACTGGCTGTTCATTTGAAACGAGAGCAGCAGCAGGCAAGAGGAGAACGCAGCGACTAGAACGAAGCCACAGCAGCATCAGAGGAAGAATGCTCTTAGCACCATGGGGGACCTCTTTGGTGATGTGTATTGCCAAAAGTCACCAGGAGGTAATAATAATTACAAAAACATTTAAATCTAATTTTATTGAGTGCCTTTCATAACAACTCAAACTCGCTATAGCCCTACATTGGAAATACAAAAAACTGCATCATGAAACTTAAACAGCACGATAACACTACTATTTTCTTTTAAACAGTTACTAAGCCAAATGGAGATGTGCTCCAAAGAGAGATGATGGTGTACGAGAGTGAGTGTTTTCTCCGCCCCCATCTGACAGCAACCCGCTGTCCTGGTGGGAGGAGAAAAGCCTCAAGTACCCCCACCTCACCCAGCTGGCACGGCACTACCTGGCAATATGTGAGACCTCCGTGAGGGCGGAACGAGTGTTTTCCACAGCGGGGAACATAGTAACAAAGAAGCGCTCTTCTCTAGAACCAGAAAGTGTGAATCACCTTGTCTTTTTGGCCATCAACCTTAATATGGTTGACAAGGGTTGTTTCGCGGCAGAAAATACATTTTTTAGAAGCTGTATTTTCGGTGCCCTGTCCGCGGCCATTACATGGATATACTTGGCTTGCGCTGGATATTAAATTTATTAATATGCCGTAGATAAGGTCCAGGTTGTCGAAAAAGAGCCTTCTCCTTTAAATCAAAAAGTGATATTCTCCTTTGAAATATTCTCGCACAAGCACGCCTGGTATTACGATGCCTTCGCCTGGCTACAATAACTGCTGCCATGATCACTGGAAACGCTAGCCATGACATCCATTACAAATGCATTTCAATTACCACCAACTCTCTGAAGACGCATATCATTTCACTATACCTGCATGTGGCAATTAGCGCCGATCTTTGTGAATTGGATTGTATTTGCAAGGAGGCTCATTTCCATAGAAATGGGCACATTTTCTGCCCATATTACCTTATTTAAATATCCACAAACACAACGCTGTGATGGCAACGCAGTTAGCACGGTATTTCACCCTTCGCGAGTGCTTTGTGAATAGCCAGATTTATTTTGGGTTTATTTGCACAGTTATAGCGGCAGAAAAACCCATGCAATCCCTTTGTGAATTCTCCCCAATGTCTAGTACTGCACTGACTTCCACTTCCCTTGCATCCACATATTGTCAGCTCCAAGCATCTGCCTTATACAGGTTCCTTGCTTAGAAGCTGGGGGACCAGCATACCATCCATCATGTGACAACCACAATTGGTTGGTGAGGCCAGCTGTGAATGCGTCACTAGTGACTGTTTCCAAACCTTTGTTTGATAGTGGGCCCTCATGATGTGCAGAGACAAGACATCCTCTATTGGTGGTAAAGCATCAACATTGGCTTTCAGTTTCCAAAACAGAGCACAGCGAACTTCATGGATAGAGATGCTGGTTGACTTTGGGTCATACAGCTTACATATAAACTGTTCTGACAAGGATAGAGTAGTGGGACTTGATACTTCATCCTCACCAAAGTTGTGGAGAAGATGAGGGTAATGCTTAATGCTAGAACACTTTCCATGCAGTACTTTTTCCTATTCCGGTGAACTGGCTCATAGTGTCACATCCAGTGATGGCCTGAAATGCCAACAGACCGTTAAGCATCTCATTTGGCATTTTGATATCATGAACTTTGAAGTAGCGTGGAAGTAGCGTTCCTGCTTTCATCCAAATTTCTTGGCCCAGTTGGTGTGCAAACACAAGAAGTAACACCAACACATCTGTGTCTTGGCACTAAATGAGGAGCCTCTGATACCCTTTGGTTGTTGCATCAGCTGCATGTAGCAGTATGTGTGTATCCGCTTCTTCATGTGTAGCTTGTAGGTGAGATGCATCAATCCCAGCTGCTGATGTCACTTTTTCAGGATCCTCAAACCCTCCACTAATAACAATTTCCACAGCATAATGGTGCATGTGATTCTCAAGCTCATTTGATAGGAACTGGGTAAGGTTGGCTTTGTTTTCATCCATTTCAATTAAGCTATTCCAGTTAGCAGGTAGCTTTACATCCCTACTCACAATTGTGCCAACTTTTCGCAGAGTAGTGCTGCGTTTTGTTCGTATTCCACTCTTTATGGAGTTATGTTGGTACTGATCAAACACTATATCCACTCTGGTGATGTTCCCATGTAGATTAGATGTCATTCTCTGACCCCGTTTACACCTTGCATTAAAATGTGTCTCGTATCCAGATTGTATCTAGATAATGATTTAGTCTGACATTTACACCTGGCATTAATATGCGTTTCGAGTATCTTCAACCCGATCCGTTTGAGATCCGATCGACTTTGTCCAGCTGACAATCGAACGTCACATCCTGTTTGCGCTATGCGCCCGCCCGCCAAAAACAAAGATGGTAGCCTTTCATGAAAGCGCGCAATCGACAGGCCTATTGTATGCACTTTTGCTTGCTTCTCGAAGCAGGGGAACAAGTCGTCTTCGACGACTGGAATACCGAAGACGAAAGCAGAGGAAAATGCTGATTTATGCAGCTATTTTCATCTCAGCTGTGATCAGCGCCACTACTGTCCGGGGGACGACCTGGATGCGGGAACGCAGTCAAGACTGGTGGGAGAGAATAGTAAAGGGGACCTTTACAGATGAAGACTGGGTGACAAACCTACGTATGCGCCGTCAAACCTTTGATTTTATTTGTGGAAGACTGCGACCGGTGTTTACCAGAAGAGACACGCACTTGCGTTCGGCCATTCAGCTGGAGAAGAGGGTCGCAGTGACCATTTGGTACCTAGCAACAGGTTCGGGTTTTAACACCTTAGCCCACCTGTTTGGCATAAGCAAAGCAACCATCTCTATCTGCATTTGGGAGGTTTGTCGTGCTTTAAGGTCACTGCAAAGTCACTACATTAGTTTCCCAAGAGGGGACAGGCTCCGGGATCTTGTCAAGGGATTTGAAGAAAGATGGGGCTTCTCCCAATGTGGTGGTGCGCTAGACGGCTCGCATATCCCCGTCACTGCCCCGTCCGAGAACACAAAAGACTACTTCAACCGGAAAGGAGCACACTCTGTCATACTGCAAGCTGTTGTTGACCACCTTTACCGGTAAGTATGACCCCCCTACACACACACTCACACACACACACACACACACACACACACACACACACACACACACACACACACACACACACACACACCAACTTCCAGCCATGTAGGCCATTTCCATTTGTTAAATTTACAACTTCATGTTTTGTGATTCTGTTATTTTGAAATATTAAATCAGAGTAGACCATGAAAGCATGCCTCCCTTTTTGTCATCAGGTTCATCAACATCAATGTTGGATGGGCTGGTAGTGTGCATGACGCACGAGTGCTGCGGAACTGTGTTTGACCTAGCCGAGAGTGACAGCCTTTTCCCACAGGTGAGTCATAATTCTATTAGAACCAGAAAGAGGCATGAGCATGCTGTTGGGAGATGAGTGTGTGGCTGTGGTAGGAGTTTGCAGTAGCCTATACTACAGTACGATGCAGCAATACGTTATTACTAATTGTCATATATGTATTATATTCTCTGCAGAGATGTCTAATTATGGACCACAGGAGAGTAATGTATTACATATTTGCATTTAGGAGACACGAGTTATCGGAGGTGAACAGGTGGCTGTCATGCTCTTAGGAGATCCAGCATATCCTCTCTTGGGTTGGCTTATGAAGGGATATACCGATAATGGTCACCTTACAAGAGAGCAACGGTATGTAGATCAGGTTTTATCAGAAGATTATTTTTATGAGGGAGGCTACATTTCTATTCTTGCCATTTTCTGATGACCCACGTACTTGTTTTGGACTGTGGCTGTTGACATGCAGTTGCTGAACAACAAATAGCAGGATAGCTGATCTGATATGGACTGACTGAACAGAACCTAATTTCTCAACAGGTATTTCAACTACCGCCTCAGTCGTGCTAGCATGACTGTTGAGTGTGCATTTGGACGGCTGAAAGGGAGGTGGAGGTGTCTGCTGAAAAGGATGGAGGTCAGCATCCACAGGGTCCCGACGGTCATAAGCAGCTAGTGTCTTGCATAACCTGTGCGAGTTGCAAGGCGAGGAGTTCCATCAAGATTGGATGGAGGGAGTGGAAGAGCCAGCACAACTGATTGAACCAGACATTGCTGCACCTCGTGAGAGGACAACAGAGCCCAAGAATGTGAGACGAGCACTCACAACTTGGTTCAATGAGCAGAGAGCAGAGGACTGAACACTGAACAAATCAATCACATCCTTGTTAGTTTCACCTAGCGACAGTTACTTTTTTGAGGCTTCTAAGTTCAGACAAAACTATCAATTGGAATTGTCTATGGATATGAATTGTTAGTTGGTCAGTACATTCGTTAGTTGGTCAGTACATAATATAATTAAATAAAAACAATATTTTCATAGTTGTTTTTTAAGCTGACTTAAACAGCATTTGTATTTAACTAAATAGCACAATAATAATACAAAATAGAAAACACCCTTCCAGAGACAATACTGACCTGTGATGAAGTTAACATTCGAACTGTTAATAAAGTGATGTACAGAATTTACAAGTTGTAACTTGCATCATACATTCTCATGAACAAAAAAATAGAAAATACATTCTTATGGTCATAACGATCAGTGCAAATAGGGAACAAGGTCAACTAAAACTCTCTAAAGGTTGGTGTGGTTGTAAACATCAAGCTTTCTCTCATCCTCATCTATTGGATATGAGGGATGTTGGAGTGGGTGGGACGGGTGAGGTGGGTTGTGTTGTGCTGGATGGTGTAGCAAAGGCTGAAGTGGGTCAACAGCATGTTGAAATGGGGGAACACCAAATGAAGGTGGCCCTGATGGTCCTGGCGGATACCACGGGTAGGCAGGCGGGCCCATGGTGTGATGTGGAGGAGCAAAGGCAGGCTGAGCGGTCATCGTCTGCAGCATCATACCAAAAAGCTTGGTCTCGTGGGCATGTTGGGCTGCCTGTAGTTTCAGCTGAATATCATTATCATTTGTCTGGTTAGAGGACAAAGCGGTTGCAAAGGTCTCAATGGTTGTCTCAAACCTGGATTTCTTCCTCCTGGTGGTGCCGCTGCTGCCACCTGTATAGAAGTATGAAAACACATTGCTCTACACTGCCAATAACACAGTACACATGCCATTACATTTTGTTAAATGCATTTAATAGATTCAATAAAGGATGGAAACGTGAAAGAAGTATTGTAAGCTCAAGTTTACATATATTTTTTATTATGACTCACTTCATCAAAAGTAGGCAAACTATACAGCTTTAATAAGTTCAATTATGGCACTGCACCATGTAAACAAGTACCTGCTGCATTGGTGGTAGGGCAGCGCTTCCTCGTATTAGTTTCTGAGGCTGCGGATGGGATGGCAGCATCATGGTCTTCATTACCTAGATGACATCATTATTTAGATTACATAGCAGCATCGTGGTCCTCTAGTCCAAATCAGTCAATCATGTACATTAGTCACTTAGCTGATGCTTTTATCCAAAGGGGTTAAAAATAATTGCATTAATGTAGGTAGTCAGTGTACTAATACTCGCCAGAACTCCCAAGTGCATCTCCTCTGTAAACAAGTGACTAAGACTATAGTGCTAAGGCGAAAGTGCAAGAGTATACAGGTGCTTTAGAGGAGGACCCATGTAGTGGTTGAATCAGACAGACTGCAAAGAACAGGTGATTTAAATCAATTTGCAAGTGAATATCAATAAATGGCAATCATGACCAATGAGCTGTGGCATTGTGCCCTGGGATGCCACATCATGAGAATATTAACAGGTAGGGCCTAACGTTACCTGATTCATTTGTGGGGCACTGGCTATTTCCTGAGGCTGCAGATGACGGGCACTGGCTACTTCCTGTGGCTGCAGATGACGGGTCCTCGCCATCTACACACAAAAACGAGTCACACATTACATTTGGATCTACTCATGTTCTGGAAGAGTCTTATTTGAAATAATATATTAGTAACGTTAGGCATTAAGCTTGGTAAAGGTGTGTGGTACATTAAACATAATTGATTGCGCAGGTTAACTAACGTTAGCTGTTACAACAGCTAGACTAGCTAGCCAGCTATGTCGTATTTCTACGTGCATGCTTGCTTATCTTATCAACATACATTTATTACAGCTAACGTTATATAGCCTAGTGAAATTATATTTCTAGGCAAGTTGAAAGAGGATAACAACAACACATAACGTTACCATCTTCATCATCGTCATCGCCCCCGTTGTCTTCGTCGCTAGCAGTAGCACCGTTGGTGGAGTCCATGCTAAAGCTAGTACTAGCATCTTCTGAATCAATTCCCTCACCGGGGCAAAAAGCCGGTCGATCACCCAGCACAGCATCCAGTTCATCAAAAAAGGGACACGTTACCCTCTGCCACTCCTCTTGTTGTTGTCCTTGGCTTTTCTGTATGCCATCTTCAACTGTTTAATTTTCCGCTGACATTGCAGCCAGGACCTGTTGTAGCCATGCTCTGCCATTTCCTTCGACATTTTTTCATAAATGGCTCTGTTGCGATATGCATGATTAAGTTTTGCTTGAATATTGTCGTCCGACCAAATTGAGACTAGACACCTCGTCTCGTCTGGACTCCAACCTTGACCAGGATCCATTTCTCTTGCTAGATAGCTACTGTAGCCTACCATGAAAGCCTGCTCCAGAGGAACACTTGCTGGTCTGGAAACGGCGCGTGCCAACAGCTACGTATTTCCGCCCACGTTGTTGATATGCGAATTAAAAACGCATTTCCATTTACACTATTATTAAATGTGGTCGAAATGCGTCCCAGACCACCTCCGGAGGTGGTTTGGCCGATCGGATCGCAATCCGTCCTCAAAACGTTTTGGGCGCATTTACACCTGTAATTTCATGTGGTTTAGCACGATCAGATTGCAATCTGATCACCAAAAACGCATTTTAAAGCAAGGTGTAAACGGGGTCTCTGTGTGAACACATCAGCATATTCCCCAAAGGTTGATGCGTTTTGAGGCTTTCCCATTGCTCTTACTAAGGCAATACCATTAATGATGGCGCATGTTCTCAGAACAGATGGACTGAGCTGTCTCCTTTGCACCAGCTTGTAGTATGGTGGCTAAGTAGCTTTGTTCGTAGGCCTGAGCACTGAATCTGTTGTGGCAAGTGACAGGGGGACTGCACAGAGGTCCTGTTGGAGAAGCTCATCCATGTTGACCTCTCTGCCACTCTCCATGGACACAATGATGCAGTGAAAAATATCCCTGTCAGGCTTCACACACTTGGATTTGACTTTTTCAACCTTGGCATCTGCGCTGTACAGGCTTGAGAATGTTATTGGTTTTCTTTTGGTGAGGCGATCATGGAAGTCTATGTTCTTTGTGCCCAGTCGGGTTTTCACCAACTCAGTGATCTTTTTTTTTGCCAGACTCTGCACCATGTGTAAGGTCATTCAGTATATCTTCTCAAGCAGCATCACCAGTTGTCAATGACGCTAAATCATACATATGTTCTTGTTGGAAGACGTGGTATCTCTGGAACTGGTCTACAAGTTGAATGACATCATTGTTATCCCTTTTGATTCTAGATGGAAGACAGTTTTTGTGAGTCTCTTCATCATCGTCGTCATCATGTGTCAGTCCAAACAGTGGTCTGGTATCCTACACCCCATCTTTTGTAATGGGTGTGATCACACGCAGCAAACCAGGGCATCATGCTCTTGAAGGCTGACATGTACAGGCTCCAATCACCACATCACAGTGCCCGTGTGAACGCAAGGAGAATAGACACAAGGTCCATGTACTGTCTCCAGAAGGTAAAGGTTGTCTTGTCTTCATTAGCCTTGACCAAATCTGCAAGGAGATCTTGAAGTTCTCCAACTTTCAGCACAAGATCCTCATAGCATGCTGCAGCTGCTTCCATTTCTCCACTTCCTATGTGCTCTGACAATGCATCTGCCAACTCAAAGCAACTGTTTATTGTCTATTGTCTATCTGTCTATTGTGTTGTCATTATCTTCCATCCATTGCAGAAAGCTTGGCCACAATATTCTCCAAAGTGCTTCAAAGGCAAGTTTGTGTGCACGGGCTACACGGTTCCACCCCTTTCCTTTCATCATGTTTTCAGCTGTGCTCTTTCCAAACACACCACTTTCCTCAAGAATGTCCTTCAGCCCAGAATCAGCAAGATGCTGGCCAATTCAGGTTCACTTCGTCTGAAAGCTGTTGTCATTTACATACATGATGTATCCAGGGAGCCTTGCATTGACAAAGTTTAGTGGAATAAATACCTCACCATTTTTAAAGTATTGCTTCACAGCCTCATTTGTATATTAGTTGGTATAGTAGTACCTGTTCTCAGCACTGACTCGTAGCTTATACTGTGCCCAGCAGCATGAAGTAACTGCTCTAAGCCCTTTGAGCGTGTAGCTTGGTGTACTGCAACTCCAATTCCAATGTGCTTTGGTGTTGGTTTCTGTCCACCAGATGCCAGGAAAACAATGGGCCTCATTCACCAATATCCTCCTACAGTAAGTTCCGTTCTTAAATTTCTTCCTAAGAATGTTTCTAAAGAAAGCTCCCGTCTGATTCACGTGTTCGTAAACCGCTGGATGAGTTCACACCTGCCTTCTCTTAATGGTGAATCCTATGGTTTCACACATTGGTAGCTTGTGGCCGTTCACCCGAATTATCATAGGTAAACTCCCCGCCAGCCCCATATAAGGACCTGAATTATCATAGGTAAACTCCCCGCCAGCCCCATATAAGGACCTGAATTATCATAGGTTAACTCCCCGCCAGCCCTATATAAGGACCTGCCACTACAGGGTCGTGCGCAGATGTCACTTCTCTGAATGAATACCGGTCATCTGCGCCCTCATCTCGCCGACTTTTCGATAGCATAACGGTTTAGGTGGGGTTATGTCAGGTGCATTGACAAGTCAGAGGACTGCAGGTCGAATCCAACGTGGACAATCAAAATCTGATTTTAATTCAGCCAAGTAGGCCTCCTACTATGAGGAATTTGCCTTGGTGCATGTAAAGCGAGGCAGAAGAGTGCAAAATGTCAACGTGATAGAATACAATATACAATAGCCTACAGTCTACAAAAATGTAGGTTATTAAATAGCCTACACAGCTGTCAATGCGCATGCCCCAAAAAAAATTTGAAGACCGAACTCCACCTGTCATATTTAGCAGTGTCAGTAAAATGCATGGGAAGATATTAGCCTACTCGTTAACGGAGAAGGGCACACAGTTGGACCCAGCGCATCGGGGATATTATTGGACAGACAGCACTCTCACTTCGTAAAATAATGAAAACCATTATTGCACGATAAATGATACAAATATTATAGTATTGCAATCCTATAATGTTATACAACTGTAGATTTGAAGTAAACACAATCACAAATAATTTTACATGAACATGTCTTTCGCACAAATAGTCCGTAGCCTACTTAAGACTGCTCTTCCGTGTTTGTAGATTCTGTTCTTAGTTCCCACATGTGAGAACATTGGTGAATGCCAGAATCTTCTTTGAAACGGTGTAATTGAAGTTTAAGAAGAAATGCTTCCTAAGAAATTCTTAACTTCGTTAGTGAATGAGGCCCAATGGTCCTCATTCCTGAACGCAGTTAAGAAAAAGTTAAGAAGAAATGTCTTCTTAATTCCACTTACAAAGTTCCCGGGACAAATCTGGCATTCCTGAATGGTTTCTTATCTGTGATTTGTTCTTATCTAAGAACAGGATTTAAGAATGCGGAAATGCAGTCGTAGGTAGGCCAGATTGGAGTGCGACCATGTTCGCAAGGGCTGAATTTATGAGAAATCTGAGGTGATTGCATTCACATCAATTCTACAGACATCCTAGGCTTTAAATAATAATAATAATAATAAATACGAGTCATGAATCATCATTATAGTCATGATTCTATGAGGCATCGTGGTGTCCTAAAATAAATGAAAGCACTACACAAATGGCAGTGAATGAATAAATAAGCACTAAACTCAGTCGCTACTAAGCACAACAACACCTTATAGTCCATAGTCGTCAGAATGGACACATCTACATTCTGTAAATAAACATGTGAATATCCATAAATAAAATATATCATATGGGCCTACATAATATAGGGCATATCAAGATCCACAAGTAGCCTACTCATGCATTTAACTAAACTGTACAATTTAATCATCTGCTCTCAGCACATCCCATCCCTTTCATGTAGGCTAGCCTATATATTTTGGATTTTGTCCATAATACCGTCTTGTTTTCTATTGTTATTTTGTTTGTTTGTTTTCTATTGTTTTTTTTGTTTTTTTTTCACCTTGCTTAAGATTAGTGTGCACGTTGTAAGAGCCAGCGGAGAAACATCTCACTGCTCATTTTACTGATATGTTGCATGCCAAATAAAATATAGAATTTGCACGTGACCTTGAAAATCAATCAACTTTTTCCGCGCTGTCTGGGGATTCTGTGTGCACATGACCCTGTAGTAAGGAGCTGGCGGGGCGTTTATGTACGCAAATTCAGGTGTACGAGAACGCACATTCAATTTAAGAAGGGGAGCACAGCTGAGAACACTTGGGCGGTTTAAGAACACATTTCCACGCGTTCATGAATCCGGCGGGGATTTTTCTTAGGGTTGGTCTTACGAAGTTCGTAAGAAGACACTAACATTTAAGAAGACACTTAAGAAAATGTTCAGGAATGAGGTCCATTGTTGTTGGCAACCCTGACCCAATATCGGACCCTAGGACTACAACTGGCTAAATTCACTCTGATTGAGAGGCCACTGATTGTTTGATTGGTTTCCACCTGTCTTGTTAGTCTGTGTATATATAGCCCACATGTAGCTCCCCCAAGCCAGTTCTTTGTCTATACATTATTTGCTGTAGCTGTGTATTGTCCCTGGTGTTTCCTGTGCCATCTTGCATGTTTTGTCTTTTGTTCTCCACTAGTTGAGTGTGTACCTTCGTTTTATTGTTTAGTCTTTGGTTTAGTTTTTACCCCTCGTTGTGCCTTTAACATTTTGTGGAAACTGGTTAGACTTGCCCTTGGTGTAACTTTGGCTTTGTTCACACGACAGTGAAATGTGACCCAAATCAGATATTTGCCTACATGCGACTCAGGTCAGATTTTTTCATGACCGTCTGTACAGCGCAAGTCACATGAAATCAGATTTTTTTTTTTATCCAACCTGGGTCGCTTTCAGAGGTGGTATTATATCGGATACATGTCTGATGTTTTGCAACGCGCCCGCCGTCTGAACAGCCATGTCGCGTTTAATGCTACTTTTACGTCTCGAGAGCAGTGACTTGCAAATCCGTGAAGCATTCCACTGTGGTGTGCTTGTGCGGCATACTGCACGTCACAAGACGATCCTCATCCTTCTCGTTATCATTTGTTCATACCGTCGCCGGCTTCCACTGCACAAATAGCCTACTTGAAAATCAACCCGTAGTAAAGGCTAACTTCAGTTGTGGTTGTAACGTTATCATGGATGTATTACTAGAACGTTATCCATGGTTAACGTTACTACAGTGCGCTGCGTGTGACATCCTGACGTCTTTGTTGTTCTTCTGCGCATGCGGATCTGTTCAGGGCCGTGGGCTGTTCACACAGCAGTCAAATGTATGTTACATTTAAAAAGTCATGTGAACAGCTAAACAAAAAAATCGGATCTGTGTAAAAAATCGGAATTGAGCATTAAGACCAGGGGCCTCATTTATCAAAGAGCGTGTAAATTCAGGTGTAAAAGAGGGCGTACGACAAAAACGAGGAAAAGGCGAAATGTCGTGTACGACGAGAATATTTATACGCTTTTCGGATCTATCAAACATGGCGTACACGCTGCTGCGCCGATTCCTCAACGAAAAATCCGACGGTGTCGTAGAACAGAGCGGACGTGCACGCGCCCCGTGTTCCGCCCTCGCCACGCCGAAATTCAACCATGAATGGTCAAAACTATGACAGCGCACAATGTGGATACCCCGGAAGGAACCGACATAATATAGCGTGGAGAAAAAAAGGCAAGACAATTACGTTTATGGAAAAACGCGGAAAGAAGAGAAACCTTTCGGAGACGGAGGTGCATGTGCTTGTTGGTGAGGTCCACGCGAGGAAAGAAAATCATCTTCGGAAGGTAAGCTATTTGTACGAGCCTACATTTGTCTGATTGCTCCTACAGTTTAGGTAGCCTACTGTACGTTTCGTGCATCCTGTATTTGGCGTAGGCTACACGGACATGCTGTATTATGTGGCTGTGAGGAAAGCAAACATTCCACACATTCTGTGGTAGGCTATGATTGATTTAGGACCAAAAACAGGGAACGATAACACAGATGATCACTTCATAATGTTAGACCACATTAAACATTTTCCCCTCTGGGAAATTAAGACTCATCTAAATCACCCGGTAAATCACACTTAAGCATTTATTTGGCTGCCAACAGAAAAACATATCAATTGAATATGGCTACACAATGAAATGTTTAATGCATAATCAAGTTAACAGACAAACTCAAAGAAAATGACTGAAACTGTTTCTCCAGACTCTGACGTGGGGTGGGACTCAGAGGAGGGGGAGTCTGCAGTGGTCCTTGACCTGACAGTCGTGCCCCCGCCGGTTGCAGCCTCCACCTCCAGCGCCACGACCTCCAGTGCCTCCACCTCCAGCGCGCCGGCCTCCACCTCCAGTGCCATCTCCAGCGCCTCCGTCTCCGTCTCCACCGCCCACGCCTCCACCTCCGGCTGCCAGCGTCCCTGCCTCAAGGGTCCCTGAGGGCTGGGCTTCCTCTCAGACGCTGTGCTGGAGGCTCATGACCCTAGAGGCCCAGAGGGACATGGCAGAAGGGATTGGGGCAGTTGTGCAGCAGTTGGTGGAGGTCACCACATTACACCACCAGAGCCAACAGGACATCCTCACTGCACTTTATTCCCACACATGCTGTCACGGACCTCACACAGTCACTCACTACCACACTCACGGACCTCACACATGCACTCACAAACGCACTCACACACCTCACACAGTCACCCACCAACAGACAATAAAATGGTAACAATGTGAACCTTACTTTGTCTTCATAGCTGGCGCATGACCTCAGTGCGGGCCCTTTGGCCCCGCTGGTAACCCTCATGACGGGGAGGGGGCTGAGGGCTTGGGTCCTCATTTTGTGGTGGGGTCTTGACTGGTTCTCATTCTTATCAGCTTTGAATATATATCTTGGCAAACATAACACAGGATGATGTACAAGGAGGGGACAGATACTGTACCTAGTGAAAGTACTATTGGTTGCTAGTAAAAAGACAATAATGAGCGCTTGGTATAAGGTGGAACCCCCAACCAAGGAGCAGTGGCTGGGTGTTGTGGAGAAGATTTATGTTAGGGAGAAGTTCACGCATGCATTGAGGATGCAGGAAGGAAAGTTTGAAGGGAGATGGGAAAAATGGATGGATTCTAGAAGGAAGTGTGATGATACCACTAATATTGAAATTGTAATATTTGTTTAAGAGAAAAGCTGCATGGATGGAAGTACCCATAAGCTGTTATTGTAAGTTTTTATGTTTTATTGTATTGTCGTTGTATGGATGGAAAATGCTAATAAAGATTAAAGTAAAGAAGAAAAATAATATATCTTGGCTATGCACACACCAACAAGCCAGCCGTCACGCGCAGCGCCTACCTCCAGTCTAGCCCCTACCCTGCTGTGCGCCAGGATGGATGAGTCATGCGTGGAGCCAGGCCACCGTGCCACTACACTTGTGATGAGCATGTCGGCGTCACATATGATTTGGGTATTTATATTGTGCACATTTTTGCGATTCACATAGACGTATTCATTCAATGATGGTGCCCTTATGTGGGTGCAGTCGCCATCGCCGTCACCTCTTTGGAGTTCTATCTCGGCCAGTAGGCCGAGTAGCGCCGGATTCATTTAGGCTTGCATTACGCACAGGAGGACTGTCATTTATATGCTTACCAAACAGCAAACAGGTCCACATGATCACATATTAATGACAATCTAATTGGTCAATTATTGCCGTTTGATGGAGTGCCTGCATTAGGTGTGCGCATAGGTTAAGTTTGCGGAACAAATCCATATCGGACCATTAATGAGCCGGTTAGAGGACACGATCTTGCATTGCGATATATGTTTGTGCTGAATTGGGCTATTAGCCTACATGATTGTGCGTTCATAAACTTTCGCTCTTATTCTCTCCATCAAACATTGTAATTCACCGACGCACCACCTGCGTCGCCAGTTCCCCCTGTGTTCAAAAAGGGTGTAGAAAACCGTGTAAATCGGTACGGCTACTTGAGAGGTGTCCTACAAAAGCGCGTAGAAAGGCGACTAAATTTTCGCCCTTTCGGCTTGATAGATCGCGCTGTGGGGGGGGGAAATGGCGTACGCCTGAAATCGCGGAAAAGACCGTGTAAAAGAAGGCGTACCTCAATGATAAATGAGCCCTGAACTAAGCCCTTGACTTCATGCCCAGGGTGATGGAGAATACAAATGTGAATGCATACTCTGTGCTGTGACATGATTTTAAAGATATTTTAAAGTTTAATTATGGTCCTGGCAGTTCTGCTGACAAGACTCATGTATTTGTCATGCGTCTCCTTGCTCCTTCTACCTCATGCGCACTTCCCCATAATTTAATTTAGCTTAGCTTTTGGCCTTCATGCACAGTTTGTCCTTAGGGGAGTATCCCAGTCTAGTTTTACTTTGTTGTATTTTTTTTAAATGTGTTAGTCACTTTACTCTACAAGAAATGCTTGGTACAGCTTCAAGCTAGATCAGGCCAGCTAGTTCCTAATTTGCAGCAGGTATTGTTCATCTTGTTTGCATCTCTTCATCTGACCAGTCTTGTCTGCTAATCAGTCCCACCTGTATTCAATCCAATCAATGACTTTCAATAAAGTTCAATCCAGTCAGTGAATCTATGCTCAGTCCAGAGTCCCACAACTCATTCCCATCCCAGTATGTACAGTAGTTAAGTATGTTTATCCAGGATTCCTATGGTGTAAATAAGATGACATTTATCCTTTAAATTGGAGCTTTCTGAAGCCATGCTCTCCTCATATTCAATGCCAAATCTCCAATGTTCATGAAAAAATGACATTTCACTGACATGGTAGATGTAGCGTGACATTTTTCAGAATCATACAGTATCTCAAATACAATTTCAGTATTTTGAATTCTGTCCTCATCCCGTCCCCCTCAAACTATTGCTCTCATATGGAAAAAAAATACACTACCCACAATCCTATAGTGCAACAGTGCGAGCTCAACCAATCAGACGTTGCTGTTGGCAACCCCACCCAACCCCCGCCTTGGACTACATCCATCCAAATTGATTGAGCACAGCCACAGTTACTCTGCAATTAGGAAGTCATGCCAAAAAATGTTTCAAAACCCAGCCGTTTTTCACTCATGAAGATAATAGATACATACATGAAGGCTGCCACATGCCTTGTGTAATTTGTTTGTTTGAGAACATTCTTGTGTTGAACTTTAAGACGTTTTATTAGAAGATCAAGTGAAGGCCAAACTGCTAGCTTCTCATTTGTTGGCTCAACAAGAACATGCCCTTCCCTTGGTGTCTACGGTTGTGAGTTCAAGCCCCGGATGATGCAGAATAAACATGCTAATGCCTACTCAGGCATTGTACAGTAGGCTACTGTTTGGATTTCAGACATATATAATATATTTTTTAATTTAAATTATTGGGGTCCGGGCAGAGACCCTCATGTATTTGTCATTTGTCGTCTCCTCCCTCCTCAAAGCGCCCGGGCCTGATCCAGTGCTGCACAGCAGCTATCATTTTTTTAGCTTCCGTATGTTTTCTGGACCTCTTCAACTCCTTCGTACTTTGAGCTACAGAAACCAATAAAATACCAAAAGGTTCAGCTCTATAAGGACATTCAGGGAAATCAGCTTTTTTATATCTTTCATACTTTTCAAAATATTCAGCAGCATAAAAAACGGATATCAGGGACTAAGTGCATCCATACTGTATGTACAGTAACTGTGTAGTATAGAATAAGATATACATGTACCCGCATACATTCAGTCTATAAATATAAATAACTATAAGTTCGGACCATAAGATATATACAGTATGTATACCTGCATACAATTAAAACATACCTGTCTTCTAACTTGTCGCCACGCCACGCAGAATTTTTAAGCTATATGGACAGATTCGGATATGAAAATGTTCAGCCTGTTCCCATGACTCCTACGGTGTCAATATCTAAGCTGTAACCGTGATACTTTGAGAGAGCTGTCTGAAGCCGGCATGCCTACCCATTGAAGTGAATGATGAGATGTTTAGAGTGTCAGTTGGGATTTGAATTTGGGGACACAAGCAGGCTCTCAGGTAGCATTTATATTCCTACCTTCCCTCCTTCCTTCCTTCCTTCTTTCTGTCCTTACTACCTTCCTTCCTACCTTCCTTATATTCAAAGAAATATTGAGAATTACAATCTTAATTTTTTTTTAAAGATTTTTTGGGGCATTTCATTTTCATTATTATATAGGACAGTGTAGACTGACGGGAAAGGTGGGAGAGAGAGAGGGGAGGACATGCAGCACAGGGACCGGGCCGGATTCGAACCCGATCGCTGCGAGAAGGTCTTGCCTTCATGTGGTACAGTATGCGCCTTAACCGATGAGCCACCCCTCCCCAGAATGACAATCTTATTCAGGCTGTGAACTCATATTGATACCTTTTGTACTTTTTGAGCAATTTAACTTATTAAAACTGTATGAGTCATAATGAGTGGTCTAATCTATTTTTAAGTGTAGTACTACCAGTAGTTGAAATTTGAGCATGTGTCCTTGTGTCCTTACAAACACCGCCACAGCTACTGCTCGGCCTCTGAGTGGGCTAGAGACACGCGGTCATCGCTGGGGGGTGCATCAGGATGGCCCGGGGGTCACTGACCTGCCCCTGACCAGCTCTGACCTGAGGAGACACAGTCTTGCCACCATGCCATGGACCCCACAACTCAGTTCCTGAGAGGGCTACAGTAGAGACACACTGTTTGCTCCGGTGGTAGCCTGTGGGTGGCCCGGAGAGGGTTACATGGTTACGCTGTCCCCGACCCGCTGAGACCAGAGCGGGAGGAGTCACGCCACCACGCCACGGACCCCACAACTCAGCCCCTGAGTAGGGTAGAGACACAGGGTCTTCGCTGGTGGGTGCATGGAGATCACTGTACTGTCCTCTGACCCAAGGGGGCGGACTCTCACCACCCCTCGTCGGAGGCTCTGCCTCCACGCCACGGACCCCACAACTCAGAGAGGTCTAATTGATTAACGCATCATCCCTTTGACATTCTTCATAATACATATGCTGTCCAAGGGTCAATAAGAAGATTTTGAACAACTTGCTCATCTTTCAAGCTACAGGCTCAATTCAAAACTTAAACTACTAACACTGAAAAGTTTAAAGGTATTTAAGTTCTTAGCTTGTTTAGGTAATGCAGTTCCGCTTCCAATTCTGTTAGTTTCAAATTTCTGCTAAGCTTCCAAGTTTTTAGCTATAAATTCCATAATTTTTACCATATTTCAGCTTTGACAGTTACAGTTTATCTTCCAGCTTTTCTAGCAATGTCTTTAAGCTCGTAGTTTCTTTAGGTAATGCAGTTCAGCTTCCAATTTTGCCAGTTTCACATTTCAGCTTCCAGGTATTTCAGCCGTGCAGTGTGATACATTTGACATTTCAGATTTTTCACATTTATGCATATTCAGCAATGCTTTTGCGATTTCTTTCTGCTGCTCAGCATTCACACGCATTTTCTGCAGGAAATGCAATTTTCCAGTTACCACTACAGCCCTGTTTATAACCAATAAAGCACAGCCTCTCACCACAGGATACGAAAGAAATGGGTTTGAGGGACAGTGAGAGAGACGTTCTGTACGCTTCTGCCCGGTCGACTTTTATCTCTCTCCATTTTTCTGCTTCTTTGCAGAAGTCTGTGCATCCAGAGGTCCTGTTCTACATTACTGTAATCAGGGACTGTGTATTTAGGACCAGAGCCTCTCTGATGTGTACACACACTCACTCTCTCTCTCTCTCCCCCCTCTTCTCCCTCTCTCTCTCTCTCTCTCTCTCTCCCCCTTCTCCCTCTCTCTCTCTCTCTCTCTCTCCTCAGTTCACCTCCCTCCCTTCGTCTCCTCTCGCTACAGTAAATTTACTCCATTATATCAATTTACCTGTCCCTGTGCTGGCAGCAGAGCTGACTACTTGTCTCGTTTCCAGCCAACAAAACTGCAGTCGCCATCAAACTCCCACAGGCATCCAAAAATATTCTTACGAAAATATTTAGTTAATGCAATATTTTGTTTTGGTTTCGTTCTCTCCAGATGTTGAGCCCCCAAGTCCCCTCCCTGGTCGGTTACCTTGGCGACCCCTCTCTGAACGAGCTTCTGCTGGGTGCTCTGGTGGGTGTGTCACAGGCCAGCCCCTCCTCCTTGATTGGTTTCCTGCCCACGCTGAGGATTGTGGGGCAGCAGTGTCCCACCCTGCTCGGACATGTGGCCAAGATCCACGGAGCTGTTGGGATCATCAGTGAGGTAAGACACACACACGTCCACACACACGTCCGCACACGCACACACACACACACACACACACACACACACACACACACACACACACACACACACACACACACACACACACTATCATTTTGTTCTTGTTTTTCCTTTCTCTTCTCTGTCTTCCTTACACTCAATCATTCCTATCCCCTCCTTATACCTTTCCATTTCCGTGCACGGTGCCTTGCACTGCCGCCTCACAGCAAGAAGGTCCTGGGTTCGGATTCCCTCTTGGGATGCTGTCGGCACTGGGTGGCTAGGCGACTTCTCCCCAGGGCTGTCAGTACTCAGGCGGGATCTCTCCCAGGCCTTTCTGTGTGGAGCTTGCATGTTCTCCCCGAGGTCACATGGGGTTTCCCCCACTTAATACATTTGGCGTTGCCGCCCCCCTGCTCTGCGTTTTGTGTGTCACAGCTTGATAAACACTTTCCTTTCCTTCTGCATTTCTCTCTCAGTCCTCTCCTTCTCTCCTCCTCTGTTTTCCACTGCTTTTGTCTTTCCCACCAAGGCGTTTCTCTCAGCCCCTCTCTGCGATTGGTCATAGGCCTGGATCTCTCGCTGCTGTTGACTCAGAGGCCGGAATTTACCGTGCCTGTTTGACTTAGCTTGGCACGGGCTTGGCACCCCCCACGTAGTGTTCGCACACGCACGCACGCATGCACACACATACACACACACTGACACACACACACACACACTGCTAATGTGCATGGGGGCATTCCCTGCCATTTCACCATCACCCAAGTGTGCTTTAAAAGCTGTGTACCAAACACACATGATAAATTCATTAGAAGACAGTGACATGTGATGTATATACACTGAGACAGTGACCTTGTGATGTATATACACTGAGGGGCGAATTCACTAAAGCAAATTGCGCCCGCTAATTGCACCATAATATTGCGCGTCAGTTGCGCCCGCTATGTGCTCCGTTTTAAAAACCTATTCACTAAAGACATTGCGCTAATAATATCCCAGCGCAAACACGCCCATTCGGTGTTTGCGGCTGAGTGCAATTTGCTGCTGATATAAAAATGACTATAAATACAGCGCATACAGCGCATACAACTAAAGCATATCATTGGACGATGGCAGACAGAAAAAGAAAGATACGATTTTCAGACAGCGAACTTGAAGGCCTCACGGACGAGGTTCAAAAACATGTCTCACAGCTTTCGGCAAAAAATATCACGACTGCAGCAAAAAATCATATTTGGGGTTTAATTTCCCAATCAGTCAGTGCCATTTGTGTGTGTAAACGCGGAAGACTGCAAACGGAGGTGGAATGATTTGAAAAGACGAACAAAGGAAAAATTGTCATTTTATGTTATGCAAGTTGCAGCACGATGATCTGGCATACTTTTGGGGGAGTGTATAACATTGCCCCACCGGTACGATCTAGGCATCTAAACGGCTTTTCAGGATTCCAAATGTGCGCTCAATCACACCGCGCGTCCTGATGTGAGCCCGGTTGTACGCCGCCTCTCCAACGTTGGAAGGATTACGCACGGGAGTCATCATCCATGGCTGAATATGATACCTGCCGTCACCTATGATACAAAAGCAAAATATTTTCAAGACCATTCAAATAAAACAAATATTGTGTAGGCTATGTTTTTATTTATTTATTTATACCTAGGCCTATATCGGCCCCCAGCCGTTCAATGAACAGCTATAGGGAATGCGCAGTTTCGCGTATAGACTATTATACGCACAGTTTCGTGCTATGTAGGCTATTATATTCATTGGGGGAGCTTGGACTCGCTGGGGACGGGTGGAGAGACGCATAGTCAACTGAGCCTCCCCAGACGCGACTTCATCCTCCAGTTGGCTGAAGAGCTGCGCGCTCTGGTGTCCAAACAGTTACCGCGGTGGTTCTAGTGTTAAATCAAAAAGTGACCTTCTTCTAAATATTCTCACGAACAACATGCCTGGCATTGCGATGCCTTCGCCTCGCAACAATCACTGCTGCCATGATCAGTGGAAAGGCTGGCCGCGACACACCCCTTGCGCTTAAATACCACCACGTTTCTGAAAACGGTATTAATTTCACTTTAACTGCGTGAGGCAATTTGCGCCGATGTTTGTGAATTGGGCGGGTTTTGCAATAATGTTCATTTGCATAGAAAGGGGAACATTCTCCGACCATATTACCTAATTTAAATATGAGCTAATAACACCGGCGCAGAGCAACGCAATGACGAACGCAACGCAGTTAACACCGTATTTCACCCTTTGCGAGGGCTTTGTGAATAGCAAACATAATTTTTGACTTATTTGCACAGGCTTTAAGTCAGGAAAAGCTGCGCAATCCTTTAGTGAATTCGCCCCTGAGACAGTGGCATGTGATGTATATACACTGAGACAGTGACTTTGTGATGTATAGACATTGAAACAGTGCATTTCATGGCTCTGCACACCAAAATTAAATGGGTTCTGAATTGGCCCATGCTACACCCCTCCACCGAGTTTCATGAAAAGTGGTCGGGTAGTTTTTGCATAATCCTAGTCCAGAAAATGAGTGGTGGTGAATGGCTGGCCCGGCCATGATTGGGCACCTTGTGGAGATGACCCATGCTACACCCCTCCACCGAGTTTCATGAAAATCAGTCTGGTAGTTTTAGCGTTAACCCTGTTTAAAGAATGGCCGGCCGTGTTTGGGAGGCCGTATTTGGGCGGCTTGTGGACCTGTCCTGTGTTTTGAATCTGCTCCAGAATTTAAAGGGTTCTAACGTGGCCCATGCTACACCCTTCCACCGACTATCGTGAAAATCGGTGCAGTAGATTTTGTGTAATCCTGCTGACAGACGTACATACGGACGGACGGATTTACACATGCCACCGAAAACATTACCTCTTGCCCTGCGCTGGGCGGAGGTAAAAACACCGGTCCAATGTAGCGGCAAGCAGCAATAACGGGGCCAAGCGCAACGCATCAAAGGCGACTGGCAAAACACGCATTTCAGCTATTATAGTATGTGAAAAATCCACACAACAGCTGCTGCTCAACGTCTGTGATTTATTGTGCAGGTGCACAATGTCTTGACCTGGCTAGGTCTTCTTCAGGTGAGTATTTACAATGACCCGTGACTATTTAAAAAGGAATCACATCATGTCACAATAATTGGTTTGTGCGCACCTGATGCCAATTTGCTATAATTGGAAAATGACACTCCCACAAAGCAAGAAATAATAATAATAAAGTTAAAAATATACAAAATCTGTACAAAAATGTACAATTGAGGAAGAAAGTAACCCAATATAATAAGAAATAATGATAAACAAAAGAGTATCAAGTGTTTCCACATATAATGTTAACAAGGGCACAGACTATTACACTAGAAGTTGGTTGCAGTACAGTGTATATGTTATGGTCAATGTGAGAAAAACGGGGAATGTGAGCTTTTCCCGGTTATTGCGCACAATCTCCGACCGTACGGGAGATGTGAGAAAT
Organism: Borostomias antarcticus; assembly: GCF_949987555.1. Classification (NCBI taxonomy): domain Eukaryota; kingdom Metazoa; phylum Chordata; class Actinopteri; order Stomiiformes; family Stomiidae; genus Borostomias; species Borostomias antarcticus. Next base: position 43,793,114 of record NC_140234.1, on the reverse strand, counting down.
ACTAACCAATTTCTCACATCTCCCGCAAGGTCGGGGAATGTGCACATTACCCGGGAGATGTGAGAAACGCACATGTTTCTCCTTCATTCCCCGCGAGGTCGGGGAATGTGTGCAATAACCGGGAAAAGCTCACATTCTCCGTTTTCTCAGAGAGTCTCCAAAAGTAGTAAAAAGCATGGAAAGGACATGATCCAAACATTTTTGTGATTGCAAAATTGGAGGCAGTCAAATACTTCAGTGCCAGAGTCCACAGACAGATCCAGAGGAAGGCTGAGATATCATCATCCTCATTCATGCCGTCAGGCTGTAGAGCACGGAGGGAGACGGTCCAGTACACCTCCTTGTGTAAAAGGAGGGTCTGGATGTTGTATCCAAGGTTAACTTTTTCTATCCCCATACATTTCATTGAGGCGACTGAGTGTCCCATTTTATTGAAGTGAGCGGCCACTGGGCTTTTGGGGTTCTTGGTCCTGATATTGGATCTGTGCTCACTAATTAGTGTTTTCAAGGCTCTGCTGGTTTGTCCCACATAGGCTGGACCACAAGGGCGTTTGAACATGTATACAGTATCAGTTTTGTAGTGGAACGTGATGGTTCCTTTTATCTTGATCTTTTTTCCAGTGTTTGGATGGTTAAAGGAATCACATTTTGAGGTGGAACCACATTGAAATTTCAGGTAGGGATGTTATCCAAGAAGGTCCAGGGTGCTGGGAGGTTGTGTTCCGACCTAACCAGGAGGGATCTGAAGTTGCTCTTGTACACGACCTCTGGTGGCCCCTTAGAATTGGACTTCAGTGTGGGATCAGAGTTAATGATCAATCAATCAATCAAAGCTTTATTTGTATAGTGCATTCCATACCCAGAGGCAACACAATGCGCTTTACAGAGAACAAGGGAGGTGGGCATACGACCCATCCCTACATATTCCAGAGGGAAGCAAAAAAACAGTATCACCCAGGGGCCAGATAAGTGAGCTGTAAAAAATCTTCCCTGACCCCTAATGATGTGCCAGTGCTCCAGAAGCACATTGTTGAATTCCCTACCCAGTGGTGAGTATGTTAGAAAACATTATTATTATTTCTTGCTTTGTGGGAGTGTCACTGGCGAAGACGCATAATAACACCAGGACTCACATATACAGTATACGTTGTCACTCACCCACACACATCAACACGAATAGCACTAGAACGTTCCGTTCCTCTAGGCTTGGCTTCTCTGAGTGCCAGCACTTCTTTGAAGGTAAAACTCAAGTGAAGTCAGTTCATGGCTGGCTTTCAATCACACCACTGAAATAACTAATGGACTAACTGGACCATATTGTGTTGGGCGTGAACACTGTTGACAAAGTGGACACGCACGCACGCACAAACACTTCTGGACTGAGATCAGTCGTTGGCGTAGTGTAGGGTCCGCGGTTAGTGTCGGTGTATACGGGGTCCTGGACTGTGGAGAGCCAGGCAGCCAGGCGACTACATGAAGGTTGATCCGTCCTGTACCCTTCCTCTCAGCTATGGACCTAAAACCTCTTTTCCTCTGTGTTTCCTCTCCTCTTTCACAACCTGGGTCCTGGGAGGGAGGGAGAGAGGGAGAGGGGAGAGAGAGAGTGGGGGGAGAGAGAGGAGAGGAGAGAGAGGGGCGGAGAGAGAGGAGAGGAGAGAGAGAGGGGGGAGAGAGAGAGAGAGAGGAGAGGGAGAGAGAGGGAAGAGAGAGAGGAGAGGGAGGGAGAGAGAGGAGAGAGAGAGGAGAGAGAGGGAAGAGAGAGGGGGAGAGAGAGAGAGGGGGGGTTGCAGTAGGACAGTGTGTGAGGGGTCCCAGTCACTCTCCGTAAGTGGACATTTAAGGCTGTTTAACGACAATTTTGGGAAATTAAGGGAAAAGGAAAATATGCCATGACTTCATGCGTGCACACACATACACACACACACACACACACACACACACACACACACACACACACACACACACACACACAGGCTAATCCTCTCCTGTTTCTTAGTCAGTCATCATCCCTTCCAAAAACTCATGCCATTGTCAACAAACGGACCCCCTCTCTGCACACACGCACACACACACACACACACACACACACACACACACACACACACACACACACACACACACACACACACTAACACAGCAAAGCACCCCCTCAGTGTCCTGTCTTTCCTCACTCTGACTCAGCGTGGAAAAGGATTCTGAGAAAGGCCTCCTGGGTGATGGCAAGGGAGTTTTCTACACATACACATGCTCTCTCTCTCTCTCTTTCTCTCTCTCTCTCTCTAACTCACACACACACACACACACACACACACACACATACAGTACACAGACACACACACACACAAATCGATGGAAACATTGTATTCACAAAGCAGAGCACAGTGAAGACAACACGGCCACGTCAGTCATCATTCTGAGATTCCGAATGATTCCCGGTCACACACACACACACACACACACACATACACAGACAGACACACACAACCATAGAGACACACACACACATACACACACACAAAGAGCAGTCCCGGCCTTGTAGGGTATAAGAGCAGGCCGTGGTGTTCCAGACCTCAGCTACAGGGAGAGCAGAGAGGAGAGGCACGGAGGACAGAACAAAAGAAATGGAGAAAAAGAGAGACAAGAGAGAGAGAGAGAGAGAGAGAGAGAGAGAGAGAGAGAGAGAGAAGAAAAACAAGTGACTGATCAAGGGTTTGGCTCGCCACTGGATCGCTGCTATTGCTTTTTCTGCTCGGAAACATACAAACATACGAACACAGTTGCACTCGCTTAGCATACACACATTGTCTCTCTCTCTCTCTCTCTCTCTCTCTCTCTCTCTCTCTCTCTCTCTCTCACACACACACACACACACACACACACATTGATTCAGCACCTTTTTGTAATTAAAAGCATGGCATTGTGTGTTTGTCTCCTGAGGAGCACTGAATCCTGCTGTGAATTCTCATGTATCATGCCAGACACTCGAGCACACTCCTGTTCTGCTTTTTATACTGTAACATTTTCAGGAAACAAGAAAATTCATCATCAAACACAACAGCTCACTTAGCTCTCTCTCTCTCCCTCTCCCTCTCTCTATCTCTCTCTCAAATACACACGTTCTACTGCTGAAGCACGAGAGGTTTGTGCTCCACAAGTGCGCGTGTGTCTCCCGGGGAGCAGTGAATCTGCCTGCGTAAACACATTCATCTAAGTGGGGCTTTTCAACTTTTTTTAATGACCATGTCGGGAAATGAGACAATTAAGAATCAAAACTCATGTCACGCTTGCTCTTTTTTTTCCGTTGCTTTGCTGATACTCATGCCAGCGCCACAGGGCAGCGCCCTCAACTTCTATTCACGCTGGGAAACGGTGTGTGAAGTCTGCTGTTCCAACGCAGCGTCAACACGCCCGGGCCCCCCGGCACCATCAGCCAAGTTACAGTAGTCGCGCTGAACACGCTTAACACGCTGAGAGCGCATCTCGCCGGTGACCCATTCTCACCCATTCCCTACTCCGGCGGCCTAACAGCAGCCCGGTTAAACCCCGACCAGAGAGACATTTCCCAAGCTACACGGTCACAGACATTCCTCTCTCCACTTTCGCAAGGTGTTTGTGCGTCACATAATGACTAGGTGCTCCGCCGCCTGTCTGCGCCAGCCCCAGGACACGTGGGTTTCCTGACTCTGGGAAGACCTAAAGCCGCACTTCTTGCTCGCCGTGCCCGTAGATCATTCCTCCGGGGTTCAGCGGTTCATGCCGTGCCCGTAGATCATTCGTCCGGGGTTCAGCGGTTCATTCCTCCGGGGTTCAGCGGTTCATGCCGCGAGGGGTTACCGCAGATAGACGAGATGAAGAAGAACGACACTTAAAAGGGATGACATAGAGAGAGGGATGACATACAACAGGCACGAGGTGGAAAGCCAAAGCTGATTAGAGGAGAAGAGAGAAGAAAAGCATGTCCTCTCATTAGACTCCTAATAAGGGGGCTCTTTGTAATCCTCTTATTATCAATCATTTTTATCAGCCTCTAAAGAGTCTCTTTATGAGTGATTTAATAAAGCCATATGGGAGTTGGAGAGGCAGGCTGTTAGGGTTAGGGTACGCGTTGAGCCTAGCGTGTTCATATCAGCGATGGCGTGTGACCAGTACACACATGGCATGTGACCAGTATATACATGGTAAATGGACTGCACTTATTTACTGTAGCGTTTTTATCCAAATCCTTTACAATGAAAGCCTCTCATTCACCCACTCCCACACACATACACACATCAGTGGCATGCAAGGTGCTAGCCTGCTCATTGGGAGCAATTTGGGGCTTGGTGTCTTGCCCAGAGACACTTTGACATGTTGTCAGGAGGAGCAGGGATTCGAACCGCCAACCCTACGATCATCGGACGACCCGCTTTACCTCCTGAGCTATACAGCCGCCCCTACACACCCCTAGCTGCCAGCTGTACATGCCCCCCCCTCCGGTTCAGCACCTGTTGATAGAGAATCCAAATAAACAACGTTTGACAGGTTGACATGGCGGTCGGATGCACAAATACACAGAGCGCCTCACTAGGTCTTAGTCCCGCTGCAGCTCACTGTTTTTTTGCCAGATGTCGGGCACGAGTCCCGCGTGACGTGACTTAAGTTGAATTGAAAGTGAGAGATGGTGTTGATTAAGTGTGCTTGCGTGTGTGCGTTGAACACATCGCGCATGCGTTGTTCAGCGTCCTCCAACCACATTCTTCTCTTGTTCTCGCAGTCTTGTGCGTGTCTGTTGTAAACGTGTCTCTAGTCTGGGTTGTGCTCTTTTGATGTCCGTTGTAATGCTGCTGCTGTGACAGTGCAGTTCCCCCATGGGTGATCGATAAAGTACCGACCATCCACCCACCCACCTCAGCTCATCCTAGCTGCTAGCCAGCTTAACCTCTCTCCCTCCCTCTCTCTCTCCCTCCCTCCCTCCCTCCCTCCCCTTGCATCCCCCCACCCCCTCTCCCTCCCTCTCTCTCTCCCCCTCTCTCTCTCCTCCTCCTCTCTCTCCCTCTCTCTCCCCCTGCATCCCCCCACCCCCTCTCCCTCCCTCCCCCACCCACTCTCCCTCCTTCCCCTCCCTCCCCCACCCCACCCCCCTCTCCCTCCCTCCCCCACCCACTCTCCCTCCTTCCCCTCCCTCCCCCACCCCACCCCCCTCTCCCTCCCTCCCCCACCCCCTCTCCCTCCCTCCCCCACCCCACCCCACCCCCTCTCCCTCCCTCCCCCACCCCCTCTCCCTCCCTCCCCACCCCCCTCTCCCTCCCTCTCCCTCCCTCCCGCTCCCTCTCCCTCCCTCCCCAGGCCCAGGCCCGTAGCTCCCTGCTCTACCTGGTGTCCCTGCTGGGCAGCATGGAGCACAGCGTCCACCACACCCTGCTGCTGGAGATCCGGGCTCTGACGGACCGGCACGCCTCCGTCCTGGGCGGCGGAGCCAAAGACATCTACAGGATGAGCAACAGCTTCACCGCCATCGCCCAACTGCTGGGGCGCCGCCTGGAACACGAGGCCACCGCCATCGACTGCAGGTGGATGCGCGTGCGGAAACCCAAAAGACAGGCAAAGGCACAGAGTCAAGCAAAAAAAAAAAAAAAAAACATTTACACCCAAACGCATCACATTCATACATGTACTGATACTCACAAATACATTTACACATACGCAAACACTGGTGCACACACACACACACACACACACACACAGCAGGCACACAGAAGACAGGCGAACCTCCAGTATTCTAAAACACACACACACAAACACACACAGCAGGCACACAGAAGACAGGAGAACGTCCAGTATTCTAAAACACACACACACGCAAACACACACAGCAGGCACACAGAAGACATGAGAACATCCAGTATTGTAAAACACACACACACACAAACACACACAGCAGGCACACAGAAGACAGGCGAACCTCCGGTATTCTAAAACACACACACACAAACACACACAGCAGGCACACAGAAGACAGGAGAACGTCCAGTATTCTAAAACACACACACACACAAACACACACAGCAGGCACACAGAAGACAGGAGAACGTCCAGTATTCTAAAACACACACACACACAAACACACACAGCAGGCACACAGAAGACAGGAGAACGTCCAGTATTCTAAAACACACACACACAAACACACACAGCAGGCACACAGAAGACAGGAGAACGTCCAGTATTCTAAAACACACACACACACAAACACACACAGCAGGCACACAGAAGACAGGAGAACGTCCAGTATTCTAAAGCCCTGTGGACTATTCATTACAGCCGTTTGGGTTTTACTACAGTGTTGCCATTGTGTTGGCTTGTTAAAAATCAACCAAACCACTGCAGTGCCAAAGCAAATGATCAATTACATGTTACTTTTTTTTTTCAATCAATATTTCAGGAATCAAAACCTTCGCCTCATAATAATTACCTAATGATTACAGTGGAGACAGATGTGTGTGGGCGTGCGCGTGCGCGTGCGCCTGTGTTTAAGAGACAGCCTGTAATATGGGCCTTAAGTGTGCATATTGACTGAGTTTCAGCTGGCAGGGCTGTGAGAATGGCACGCACACTCCGGCCAAGCCGGCGCTCCGAAACCAGAACATTGTGTGCGACTGGCTTCCACAGGCTTCGCTTGGGGTCTCTCTGGAAAATAAAGACTCAGAAAAATGCAGGGGGCTTTATTGGAAAAAGAACAGGGGATGAGAAGAAGAAAAAAAAAACAAGGAGCAGTTGAAAGGATTCTTTCAGCGGACGAGTGGTAAAGTTGACGGATTGATTGTGTGTGTGTGCGCGTGTGTGTGCGCGTGCGTGTGTGTGTATTTTGAACTGCTTCCAAAGGTGTAATGGTCTGCCCACTTCTTTCAGGTCTACTCCCTCCTATGGTGTTAGCTCTTGCCAGATTAGTCCGGCCAAGTGTGTGAGTGTTCAGTGGCGCCGGCGGGATTCTGTTTTAGTACGCACAAGAACCGCCAGCCCGTGTGTAGGGCTACCTTTAATGTCTGGGTTCCCACACACATACATACAGTACGCAGTCTACTCAGTGAGCGAGAGAGAGAGATTGATTCATGTATTTTTTTTTACACTAACGTTACCAATACAACGCCACCATAAAACTCTGATAAGCCTACCTCACGCATTTCAAAAACCAGTCAAATGGCGTGAAAAAACAGCCAGATAAATAATAATATACAATATAGTCCAGAAATGTGCAATAAAAGTTGCCATTAAGCGCAAGAGCAACAGATTCCTTCATTTAGATATATAGACAGACTGATAGATATGGGGCGTAAGGTGGCTGTATGGTTCAGGAGGTAGAGCAGGTTGTCCAATGATCGTAGGGTCAGCGGCTCAAATCCGAGCTCCTCCTGACAACATGTCAAAGTGTCCTTGGGCAAGACACTCCCAATGAGCAGGCTAGCACCTTGCATGGCAGCTGCCGCCATTGGTGGTAAATGGACTGCACTTATATAGCGCTTTTCCACCTTAGCGGCACTTAAAGCGCTTTACAATGGCCTCTCATTCACCCATTCACACACACACCAATGGCGGTAGCTGCCATGCAAGGTGGTAACCTGCTCATTGGGAGCAATTTGGGGTTAGGTGTCTTGCTCAAGTGCGTCACACTTGACATGTGGATAGTCGGAGCTGGGATTCGAACCACTGACCCTTCGATCATTGAACGACCCGCTCTACCAACTGAGCTACAGCCGCCCCCTGGTGTGTGTATCTGTGTGTGAATGGGTGAATGAGAGGCCTTCATTGTAAAGCGCTTTGGATAAAAGTGCTATATAAGAGCAGTCCATTTACCATAGACAGACGGATACTTTAACCATCATCATAAGAACAGCTAGGCCTAAAGATAATAACAATATGCAACAAGACCAAATCAAGCCGCTACAGTAAACAATCAGAAGAGCAAAGAAATGAAAATGAAATACTATTCCTACCTATGTGAAGTTCATTCTGCGTTTCCCTGTTGCATCAAACTCTTGCCGAACAGCCTCCGCATCAATTCCAATATCATGATGGAAGTCCACTCAGTTGCTTGTTAGTCATCGTTTCCTTAGATTCAAGCGACATAAACAGCTGAAGGAGTGCTCAACACTGGCATCGTTAGGAGAATCCTCATGACTGTGTTTATGTTGGGGTAGAAGTCTGCAGTCAGTCTCCAAACCTGGCAGATGTCACTAATGGCAGGTATATCATTCCTACTGTGCTGCAGCGTCAACATTGGGCATCAGCACCATACTCCTCCTCTCTCTCCTGCCATGAACTGTTCGTCAACAGTGGCAATTTGTCGGGTAGAAGGTACTGGGCTCAGGTGGTTGATGAACAGCAAGGAAATGTTTATTTTCCAGTACTCTTGTGGGCTTGCAGCAGGTGTGTTAGACCTGTGGGTTTGTGTTTTGGCGATGGGAGGCAATGATGGAGACCATGCTTTCTCCCATGTTTCACTGTATGCAGAATTATCTGGTTTGCTCTCAAATACTGTCACTAGATCCCTAGCCATCTCAGTGGCTACTGTATTGGTAATTCACCTTTCACTGTTACAAGATCCCTAGCCTTCTGAGTGGCTACTGTATTGGTAATTCACATTTCACTGTCACTAGATCCCTAGCCTTCTGAGTGGCTACTGTATCGGTAACATTTGGGGTGGTGATAGGGAAGCAGCTCCTGAGTAATAATAATGAAGCAGTCTGTGAACCCATAGCTGTAGTGAGCGAGGATGCTAATGGAACTACATTTGGCATCTCCATTTGTTTTCAGCTCAGCCATGGTCGTTAACACATCATCGTGGTTAACAGTAGACAGGCACCTATCATGCTGAGACCAGCGGGCATCAGAGAACTTTTGGACGTGTTTCTTGCTGCTACTGTTGCTCAGTAAGCACTGTAACCACTTTGTGGAGGCTGTAATGAAGCTTACTATTTCACTCACAGCTCACTGTGTTCAGGGAACGACAGGGAGAGGTCGGACATATGATTTAGACAGTGCATGTAGACTGCAGCTGGGTACTAAACTCTAATGCGTGCCTGAACGCCTCGTACCTTTCCAGCACCACACTGCTCCTGTCCAACCATAGGAGCAGGATCTAAATCCACTTCTCTTAATCTGTTCAACAGAAGTTGGGGATAAAGTCTCAAGCTGTAGAAAAAAAATCCCCCCAAAGCCTCTCGCACTGAGTAGCTGCCAGGACAGCCCATGTACAGTATATACTTTACTTTATTGAGTTTATTTGAGCAGGGACAGTGCATACCAATCCACCAAGATGGACATGAAGCATGAATACAACTGTAAATATGCCAGCATTAGCAGGGTTGCTAATTTTCAGCTGCAGTCCCTGAGGTAGATGTTAAAGCCTGGTAAAATACATAATATAAAATGTATTGCACTTGACCGTAGGCTACATCTCATCCCTCAGGACGACATTTCAGAAGCGCATGAAAATGACTACGCTCATCTACAGTATGTGGACCCAAATGGATGTTTTTCTGTACGCAAAAAGGCAGTTAGATCGATGACTGCTTTGAGTCCATATTGCACTATATTGCTTGTTGGTGTGAGGGATCTCACTTGGAATAGATAGACTGGCTTTCCCAAGGCAACATTAAGAAATTCAGCTGTGTGCAGTTGTGTCAGACTGGCCGTGCTTGCTCTATTCAATTACCAGAAAAAAAAGAAAAGAAAAAAGATTTTAAAAATAAATAAAAATCTATTCAACTACCAGGAAGAGTAAGAGATTTAGAAAATCCAACCAATCCAAAAAGTAGGTAGGCTGACTTTCATTCCAAGGATGAAAAATCGGCTACCCTTTAACCTCTATAACCAGTGACGTTAACACCAATCATTGGCCTTCAAATGTATTTGAGTCAAACGGCAAGTGTTCGTTGGCTTAGGGTAACGTAACAGTAGTGAGTGGGTGCAGCCAAAAATGCATCAAAAGCACATTAATCAATAAAAAAAGAATACAAAGACAATTATTTTCAAGATAGAATGTTATATATATATATATTTAACATTCTATCTTGAAAATAATTGTCTTTGTATTCTTTATATATATATATATATGGGTGTTTGTGTTCCTTTTTGGTTTATTTGTATGTGCATGTGTGTATGCATGTTTATCTGTGTTTGACATTAGAGGAAAACTTAATTTAAACTTTAAAGACCATTACCTTCATTTCTTGCCTGTGTGTGTGTGTGTGTGTGTGTGTGTGTGTGTGTGTGTGTGTGTGTGTGTGTGTGTGCGCGCGTGCGTGTGTGTGCGTCTCAGAGTTGAGGAGGACTCGGAGTGCCCCCCGTCCCCCAGCTCGTCGGAGTCGGGGGCCGGAGTGTGTGCAGGGGGTCCGGAGCAGCGTCTGCAGGTGAAGATCCAGGCCTTCCAGGAGAAGATGGGGGAGGAGGAGGGGGAGTCCCCCGCCCCCCAGCGCAGGTACAGCCTGGGGCAGGCGGAGCGAGACCAACGCAGGGAGATGCGATTCAACAGGTGTGGACACCTGCAAATGTGTCATTGGCCGTTGTCTTTTGTCTTTCATTTCTCTTCTCCCCCTCTTTTTCTCTTTAATTTATCTTTTTTCTGACTTGACATGAAAGTGATTTTTGACCTTCGCTGAGGGTGAATGACACGACTTTGAATGATGGAGTTATGGTCCAACCCAGGTCGAAGAGCCTGGCTCTGCACGTGGTGCGGTCGCGCTCCGCTAACTCCGACAGCAGTCCGGACGGCGAAGAGGCGGAGCCCACCTCGGAAAACATCCCCTCCGATGGCCCGCCTGGCCGGCAAACCCACGGCCTCGAAGTCCCTCCCATGGAGGGGGAACCGGCCAGTGAGAGCTCCCCGCCTGTCTCCACGGGCATGCCATTGGATAAAGGGAGGAAGGAGGCGGAGGGAGAGGAGGAGAGGTACAGAGAGAAGCACGAGGAGAGACGGGAGGGAGACAGGCTGCATGTCCACCTGAGAGACAACATGGAGGAGATCAAGAAGTTCTGCTCAGACATGGAGCAGCAGTTCCCCATCCCAGAACACTGTGTCATAGAAGGTATACACTCACACACACACACTCTCACACACTCTCACACACACACACACACACACACACACACACACACATGCACACATGCACACACACACACCAGACACACACACACACACCAGAGATGCGCACCACACACACACACACACACACACACACACACACCAAAGATGCGCACCACACACATACACACACACACACAACACACACACCAGACACACACACACACACACACACACACACACACACACACACACACACACACACCAGAGATGCACACCACACACACACACACACACCAGACACACACACACACATACCAGACACACACACACGCACACTGTGTGAGGGATATGGATCATGCGTATGGAAGTATATCATGGTTTACACACCGAGGCCCTAGTCTTGCACTCTAATAACCCTCTGTCACTGAGCTGGGCTGCACAGGATGTTGCAATCGAAGGAGTTTGTGTGTGTGTGTGTGTGAGCGGGCATGTGAGTGTTTGTGTGCGCACACTGTAACCTGTTGAATTCCACAGTTAGATTGCAGTCAGATGTGTGGGCTTTGGCTGATTAATGATAGTGTTACTGGTCACCCTCACACACACACACACACACACACACACACACACACACACACACACACACACACACACACACACACACACACACACACACAGGAGTCTGTAGGATGCTCATTGCTGATTAGTGTCTCTTAGAGTGGGTCTTTATTTTGACATGAGCATTGAGAAGGAAATTATTAATGTGAATCCACACACACACACACACACACACACACACACACACACACACACACACACACACACACACACACAGTAAATTACAACATACACTGTGAATAAACTCTACCAGGCGTGCACACACAGACAGGAACACACACACATCCTGCCATCTACCCTACTGAGCTCAGACACTGCTAGACTCTTCACAGAAACACTACCCACACACGCTCCAATACATGAAAGTAGATCCTGAAATTAGAGCCAAAATATAATGGCCTTGATCATGAGATGATAACCTCCTAAACATGAACAAGTGCACAGCGAACCTGTCGTCCCCCACCCACAATGCATGTCCTCATCATGTACAGTTGTTGAATGAAATGGGTTGTCTTCTCGCCATCTAGTGGTCAGTAAAATCGCCCAAAGGTCAAGTGGTGGACATCATTGGATTCCTCTTGGTCTACAGAATCTAGCTAGCCTTGTTTTGAGTAGTTAGGAGGGTTGTCAAACAATATTCGAACTGGGCCTCTGTGTTTCGCTTCTACTCAGAACCAAATAGGAAATGTTCAACCATTCACACGTATTACACTTTACCGAAAGGTTCAGTGTAATATGGTGCATTATGTAACTTATGAATATTGTTCTCTGGTGCCTCACACATATCATCCTGTCGACTCACGAGCTGTTTTACATGTCCGACTGCTTGCAGGATAATGAAAGGATTCGGTGTAGTATCAGGGTTTTTCACGCTAAATTTTTTTGGGAAACCTGTGTTTTATGCCGAGTATCCTACCAGCATATATATAGGCCTGTATTCTTTGCTGTCGTCTGACTGAGCTCACTTTTCACAATCGTGGGAAATGTCCCAACATGACACAAAATGGATATGAAGGCAAAATGTTTAAGATACTGATAACCTGTCTATTAATTATCTTGATTATTAGTGGTCCAAACCATGGACAATGCAAGAAAGAGGGATGGGCTGCACTTGAAATATGCTATCAAACACATTTGAAGAGGATTTGAATTGCTATTTTTCTTCTCAATTTTTTGAATTTGGGGATTTTCCTTTGGCTCTGGCTAAAATCTCTTTGGGGGCTCCAAAAAATCCTCTATGCAGGAAAAACCCTGAGTATGAGCATTGTGTTACAGTACATTCGCCCTGATTCTCGCTCTGAGTGGTGTTAATGATTAAAGTGAAATTTCAAGCAGGGAACGCGGAGCCCCAGTACCTTCGCAGAGCTGCGTGGCTCAGTCAGTGTCAACTGTTGAAGAGACAGCTGCTCTGTACTGTCTGACTCAACCTCACAGATTCCCCATCTAACGCATGATTAAAATTGTCACTGTTGGAAAACGTATATGACTTAGCCGTACTTTATCTCTGATCTATATAACATGATCGAACCACCTAACCCCGATACTAAGCTATGAGAATATTTATATCGTTAATATTTAACATTTAGAGCAAGCACCAAAAGAGCTACTAAACACCTCAAGCTCTGAACTCTGTGGATTTAGAAAGTAGACGGGCTCCTGATTGGAATAGTCTGTACTTTTACTGAGATACCAAGCATGGTTTTTTGTTGAACAAAGCGGAATGTACTTGGCTATGGGGGAAATTAACTGTGGCGAGCGCCCCCAGGTGGTGGGCTCTGGTACATGTGTGACGGACGCACAGGGGTCGACTCGATCTGAAGTCCCTTCCGACAATGAAGTCATAGAGAGAGCGCAGAGTTGTGTGTGTTGAGACGTCGCATACAGAATCCGCTAACTGGAACCAGATGGACCCTCGGCCTTTACACAGGGGTTCCCACACGCACAGAGGCTGGAGTCAAATTCTCTGCACCCCTCTACCCCCTCCTTCCTCCCCCTTTCCTCTCTCTACCCTTCAGCCCTTGTCTCACTTTCCTTCTACCATCACCCCTAACGCCACCTCCAATTGTCCCTTTGCCCCTTCCCCTCCTGCCCCTCCCTCCCTCTCTCTCTCTCTCTTTCTCTCTCTCTCTCTCTCCCTCCCCTCACCCCCCGCTGACACTCTTCCAGACCAGACTCTCCCGTCTGTCTCTCTCTCTCTCCCCTCTCTCTCTTTTCTCTTTCCTCTCTCTCTCTCTCTCCTCTCTATTTCTCTCTCGCATTCCTTCTCTCTCCCCTGATCCGGTCTGGGATGGGAGGATAACAACATACCAACATAGATCTAGCTGATGCATGTAACACTGTAACATGAACACATCAAACCAGCCCTAACGCTTACACAGACGTAGTCTTTGGTGTGTTTCAAACCACCTGTCTGGCTGAGCTGCGGCCCTCTGCTGGAGCCCAGTCTGAACATGATCTGTCTGCTCGCCAATGTTTGGGAGCTCCCCAGGGAGGAGTCCTCAGTCCTGCTGGGAAGCTAGGGTTGCTCCTCCTGATCCCCAACTGCCATGGGGTCGTAGTTGTGACATACTGAATTTAATGGAACTAGACAGCTGTGTATGAAACAAACAAACACACACTACACACACACACACACACACACACACACACACATACACACACAAGGCAGGGAGGTACACACACAGGCAGGGACGTATACCAACCATACACTGACACTACACCTGCAGGGCTGCACAGACACACACACACACACACACACACACACAGGCAGTGAAATGGATCAGAACAGAATGGAGGGGAGAGGTGGTGATAGTATGAGTGACAGGAGGGGAAGTCCCCTTTTCGACTCGCTGACATTAGATAGGGACAGCTAGGAGTCACACACACACACACACACACACACACACACACACACACACACACACACACACACACACACACACACACACACACACTTCAACAGAAGAGCATGTTATGAGTCCCGCCTTTGGCCTCATTAAGACTGGTTACAGTCACACGCACACGCACATGCACACACACAATCTAATTTCCTACAACGGTCTACAAGTTGGTGTCCTTTCCATACTCGCCACTGCAGGCGAACATCTCCCCTCAGGCGCTAGGACATCTGCAGAGAGAGGGAGAGAGAGAGGTTGTCGTCTCAGCATGATGATGTCATGGTTGTCTGCTGCTGCTCGGCGACCAGCATGTGAGCACACGGCCGTGTGACACGGCTCAGGCCTCTCACCCGCGTGACCAAGTACAACACGCGTCACTCTCCTCGCTCCTGCTCATGGATGAGATTTGTGCGTGTGTGTGTGCGCGTGTGTGTGTGTGTGTGCGTGCTCGCCCGACCGACAGATAGCCCTGCGAACGTGTTAAGGGAAACATGCACACACTCTAAAATACACATGCACACCAAGGTTATTATAGTTAACGAAAACTAACTAAAAAACGAAAACTAGTTGTGAAAAAACATTTTAGTTAACTGAAATAAAAATAAAAACTAGACTTTACAAAAAAACGATAACTAACTAAAACTGTATTGTGTGTTTACAAAACTAACTAAAATAAACTACAATTATTGAGAAAATGTCCTTAGTTTTAGTCTTTTTCATTTCATACATAAGCCTAGTATTTTGGGTGGATATGAAATCTATCCTCCATTTTTTTTTAGCTGTGTCCCTGCACAGAAGTAACCTGACGTGCGCCAGATGGTTTGTTTCACATGGAGTGAAACAACGTGAGCTTGTGAGATCAGGATGGTCTCACGAGACTAGCTCAGAAGAAAAAAAAACTAAAACTAATACTGAAACTAATAAAAACTAAACTAAAACTAAGCATTTTCTAAAAACTAAACTAAACTAGCAAACCTGCTTTAAAACTAATCAAAACTAAACTGAAATTGAAAACAAAAAGTTAAAACGATATAAAAATAAAAACTAATGAAAAAAGCTAAACTATTATAACCTTGATGCACACACAGACATGCAATGTGCTCAGGAACACGTGTGCGCGCCAACTCACCAGACACCCAGGGTGTTCTGGCACTAATTGAAAAAGCATACATTCAGATATATACACACAGTGCTCGCTCTCTAACACACACACCTTATATGTGCACACAAACACATACAAACACACAAATCCCACTGTGATTTAGGTTTATTAGCCATTTGGGTCTAGTTTAGAGAGCTTTGGTAGGGCTTTAGGAAGAATGTAATCTGTGTCAAAGGTAACACAGCAACAGACCTAAACCCTGCTCACAGAGAGAGAGAGAGAGAGAGAGAAAGAGAGAGATAGAGAAAGAGAGAGAGAGAGAGAGAGAGAGAGAGAGAAAGCAGGAAGAGATGAAGGGATTGAGTAAATCAAGTGATTGGGTAACCGGGGGCCCTCCAGTCAACCAATCCATTGATCTCACTGCCTGAACTGAACAGAATCCCTCTTTTAAAAACACATGTTTATGTTTGGGTTCTCTCCCTGTCCGTGTGCGCTGCAGACTCAGGCCGAGGCAGCGTGGCCAGGCTGTCCTTCTCCTGCCCTCTGAAGGGTCACTACTGCCTCTACGCCAAGTCTTGCTTCACCCTGACCAGCCGCCGACCGCACCTCTGGATCCACGTCATGCTGCTGCACCTGCAGGTAGGACCTCCCCCGGACCGCCTTCCTTTGTTGTGGCACCACTGAATGATGATGACAACAACAACAGAGAAAACAGGGATGGACCAGAGACTGCACCGTGGAATGTTCCGGGGCAACGCAACATGCTCCTTACAGCGTTCTCCAACAACAACGGAATGGCGGAACTCCGGATCTCGTACGATCTCAGAATTTGGACGTTTGATTTATCTTATCTTTTTTTTTCGTTATGAACCACTCTCTCTCTTTCTCCCCTCTATCCCCTTCTCTCTCTCTCTCTTTCTCTATCTCCCCTCTACCCCCCCTCTCTCTCTCTCTCCCTTCTACCCCCCCCTCTCTCTCTCTCTCCCCCTCTCTCTCTCTCTATCTCCCCTCTACCCCCCCCTCTCTCTCTCTATCTCCCCTCTATCCCCCTCTCTCTCTGCGCTCCAGAGTAAGTCTACTGTCCCCCTGTCCACCAAGGATGAGCGTGTCCAGAGGTTGGGGTCCCTCTGGGAGCAGACCCAGCTAAAAGGTGCTCACAGCTTGTCCATGGCCGTGACACAACACACCACCCTGCACAAGAAGGTACCTACGCAACACTGTTTTTGGAGGGTGGGGGTTGAAATTGTGTGGGGAAGTGTGTGATTCAAGATCAGTTTATTGGCATGTACTAGGGATTTGAGTAGGGTAATGGCATACGCTGTTGGAGATGACGTAGGACAGGGTGCAGGACAGGACAGTGCAAATACAAAAAATAATATGACCAATCAAAAGAAAGGCACGAATACAAAATTACGCAATATAACGTTTACAGAACGGCGTGTGGTGGGTGTATATGCATGCTCGCTGTGTTGTGCGAGTGTATGTGTGTGTGTGTGTCTGTGTTTGTAAATGTGTGTATGGGTGTGTATATGTTTGTGTGTGTCAGCTGTTTCCTTTCCTTCCTAAAAGTAATATCCACCAAACAGAAGAAATTATCTCATCAGGAAAACAAAGCGTTTGAGAGAGTACCGCCCTCTGAGGTCAAAGTTCAACATCGCTCTTTGTTTACCTCTACTCCTCCTTAAATGGGCTCTTCTGTAAGCAAATGTCCACTCTCACGCACTCTATCATTACAGGGCTTGTGTGTGTGTGTGTGTGTGTGTGTGTGTGTGTTTGTGTATATCAAACTCTCTCCTCATTATATGACAAGCAAAGTGGTCACTAGGAAATAATTAGACATACAAAGAAAATACAGCTGTCATTTATCTTTCTCCCAAATGAATGTTTTGGCTGGGGAGAGTAAGAGCGACTATAGCTTCCATATGGAATATGTATATGTTAGGCACGTGTTGCGTACACACACACACACACACACACAAACACACCAATTTATGTGTAGGAGGAAGAGGGTAGAGTAGTTTGCGCACGTGTTTCAACACACACACACACACACACACACACACACACACACACACACACACACACACACACAGTATCTAAGGAGAGGGCCCTAACTCTCATACAGCGTGATACTCATGCGAGCGAAGACCCAACGGACACGGTTCAACATATGGAGCAAATCTGACACAATATTAGATTTACACTTGTTTGTTCCTTGTTACACTCTTGTATATTTTGATGCTTTGATATTTGTATCTACTGTACACATGCATTTAATTAGGCCTATTTAGTTTGACTGTGCTCTAGGCAGGAAGGAAATACGGGTAGAAGGTGGAATTACAAATCAAACATTCAAACCTAGAAGCATGTGGCAGGGACTAGGAACAATGAGAAAATACAAAGAGACCTCTCATCCTCAGCGAGGGCTGACGCGTCTCTTGCTGAAGAACTTAACACTGGTCAAGGACTACATCTGCTCCCAGCTGCCCCGCGCACTAGACCATCTACAGTTCGCCTGTCGGCCAAACATCGCTCACATCCTCCACGCTGCCCTATCCACACCTGGATAAAGGGAAGGGGAATTATGTGAGGCTGCTGTTCATTGACTGTAGTTCAGCTTTCAACACCATAACCATAACCAAAAACATACTCGTCTCCAAACTTAGGGACCTGGAAATGAACACCTCCCTGTGCAAGGGTGGATCCTGGACTTCTGACGGGCAGACCTCAGGCATCTCATCTTCCCTCAACACTGGAGCACCCCAGGGGCCTCATTTATCAAAGAGCGTGTAAATTCAGGTGTAAAAGAGGGCGTACGACGAAAACGAGGAAAATGCGAAAAGTAGCGTACGACGAGAATATTTACACGCTTTTCGGATCTATCAAAAATGGCGTACACACTGCTGCGCCAAATTCACCACAGAAAATCCGACGGTGGCGGGGAAGAGAGCGGACGCGCACGCGCCCCGTGTTCTGCCCTCTCCACGCCCAAATTCAACCATATATGGTCAAAACTATGACAGCGCACAGCGTGGATACCCCGGAAGGAACCGACATAATATAGCGTGGAGCATAGGAAAGACAAATACGTTTATGGAAAAACGCGGAAAGAAGAGAAACTTTTCGGAGACGGAGGTGCATGTGCTTGTTGGTGAGGTCCACGCGAGGAAAGAAAATCATCTTCGGAAGGTAAGCTATTTGTACGAGCCTACATTTGTCTGATTGCTCCTACAGTTTAGGTAGCCTACTGTACGTTTCGTGCATCCTGTATTTGGCATAGGCTACACAGACATTCTGTATTACCTGGCTGTGAGGAAAGCAAACATTCCACACATTCTGTGGTAGGCTATGATTGATTTAGGACCAAAAACAGGGAACGATAACACAGATGACCACTTCATAATGTTAGACCACATTAAACATTTTCCCCTCTGGGAAATTAAGACTCTCATCTAAATCACCCGGTAAATCACACTTAAGCATTTATTTGGCTGCCAACAGAAAAACATATCAATTGAATATGGCTACACAATAAAATGTTTAATGCATAATCAAGTTAACAGACAAACTCAAAGAAAATGACTGAAATTGTTTCTCCAGACTCTGACGTGGGGTGGGACTCAGAGGAGGGGGAGTCTGCAGTGGTCCTTGACCTGACGGTCGTGCCCCCGCTGGTTGCAGCCTCTACATCCAGCGCCACGACCTCCAGTGCCTCCACCTCCAGCGCACCGGCCTCCACCTCCAGTGCCATCTCCAGCGCCTCCGTCTCCGTCTCCACCGCCCACGCCTCCACCTCCGGCTGCCAGCGTCCCTGCCTCAAGGGTCCCTGAGGGCTGGGCTTCCTCTCAGACGCTGTGCTGGAAGCTCATGACCCTAGAGGCCCAGAGGGAAATGGCAGAAGGGATTGGGGCAGTTGTGGGGCAGTTGTGCAGCAGTTGGTGGAGGTCACCACACTACACCACCAGAGCCAACAGGACATCCTCACTGCACTTCATTCCCTCACACATGCTGTCACGGACCTCACACTGTCACTCACTACCACACTCACGGACCTCACACAGTCACTCACTACCACACTCAAGGACCTCACACAGTCACTCACTACCACACTCACGGACCTCACACATTCACTCACAAACGCACTCACACACCTCACACAGTCACCCACCAACAGACAATAAAATGGTAGAAATGTGAACCTTACTTGTTTGTGTCTTCATAGCTGGCGCATGACCTCAGCGCGGGCCCTTTGGCCCCGCTGGTAAACCTCATGACGGGGAGGGGGCTGAGGGCTTGGGTCCTCATTTTGTGGTGGGGTCTTGACTGGTTCTCATTCTTATCAGCTTTGAATATACATCTTGGCAAACATAACAGAATGATGTATAAGGAGGGGACAGATACCTAGTGAAAGTACTATTGGTTGCTAGTAAAAAGACAATAATGAGGGCTTGGTATAAGGTGGAACCCCCAACCAAGGAGCAGTGGTGGGTGTTGTGGAGGAGATTTATGAGATTTATATATGCATTGAGGATGCAGGAAGGAAAGTTTGAAGGGAGATGGGAAAAATGGATGGATTATAGAAGGAAGTGTGATGATACCACTAATATTAAAATTGTCATATTTGAGTAAGAAAAAAAAGCTGCATGGATGGAAGTACCCATAAGCTGTTATTGTAAGTTTTTATGTTTTATTGTATTGTCGTTGTATGGATGGAAAATGCTTATAAAGATTAAAGTAAATAAGACAAAGAATATGTATCTTGGCTATGCACACACCAACAAGCCAGCCGTCACGCGCAGCGCCTGCCTCCAGTCTAGCCCCTACCCTGCTGTGCGCCAGGATGAATGAGTCATGCGTGGAGCCAGGCCACCGTGCCACTACACTTGTGATGAGCATGTCGGCGTCACATATGATTTGGGTATTTATAGTGTGCACATTTTAGCGATTCACATAGACGTATTCATTCACTGATGGTGCCCTTATGTGGGTGCAGTCGCCATCGCCGTCACCTCTTTGGAGTTCTATCTCGGCCAGTAGGCCGAGTAGCGCCGGATTCATTTAGGCTCGCATTACGCACAGGAGGACTGTCATTTATATGCTTACCAAACAGCAAACAGGTCCACATGATCACATATTAATGACAATCTAATTGGTCAATTATTGCCGTTTGATGGAGTGCCTGCATTAGGTGTGTGACATATAGCGCGGAAAGGTTTGGGACAGCGCATAGGTTCAGTTTGGGGAACAAATCCATATCGGACCATGAATGAGCCGGTTAGAGGACACGTCTAATCTTGCATTGCGATATATGTTTGTGCTGAATTGGGCTATTAGCCTACATGATTGTGCGTTCAGAAACTGTTGCTCTTATTCTCTCCATCAAACATTGTAATTCACCGACGCACCACCTGCGTCGCCAGTTCCCCCTGTGTTCAAAAAGGGTGTAGGAAACCGTGTAAATCGGTACGACAACCTGAGAGGTGTCCTACAAAAGCGTGTAGAAAGGCGACTAAATTTTCGCCCTTTCGGCTTGATAGATCGCAATGTGGGGGGGGGAAATGGCGTGCGCCTGAAATCGCGAAAAAGACCGTGTAAAATATGGCGTACCTCAATGATAAATGAGGCCCCAGGGCTGTGTCTTATCAACACTGCTGTACTCCCAGTACTCACACGATTGCATAGTCACCTTTGAACTCCAACTCCATCGTCAAGTTCACTGACAATACAGCTGTGGTAGGCCCAATCTCCAACATGGTAAACCCAATCTCCAACATGGTAAGCCCAATCTCCAACATGGTAAACCCAATCTCCAACATGGTAAACCCAATCTCCAACATGGTAAGCCCAATCTCCAACATGGTAAACCCAATCTCCAACAACGGTGAGAAGGCCTACCTGGAGGTAGTGGTGAAGGAGATGCTAGTGAACTACGGGTGGAAGGAGGAGAGGACCTACAGCCTTCTAAACATCAGTGGAAGCCCAGTGAAGAGGGTGGACAACTTCAACTATCTTGGTGTCCAGATCTCCATGGACCTGACATGGACTACAAACACAGACACTGTGGTGAGGAAGTCCAGGCAGAGACTGTATCACTTCAGACGTCTGAGGAAATTCCGAGTGTTACTCCAGGTACTTCAAGTTTCTATACATGCCCACTAAGAACATTCTGGCTGGGAACGTCACTTCCTGGTATGGGAGCAACACCGTAAGGCCCAGCAGAGATTGATACGGTCAGCGGAGTGTATCACAGGGGAGGCACTCCCACGCCTCCAAGACCTCTCAGAAGGTGCAAGACCAAGGCCAGGAGAATCGTGAAGGACCCCCATCGTGGATCAACAAACTACCTACCTACTTGTTACCCGACCGCACCACACCATAGAAACCACTCTCATGCCCGACTCAGCACTCTAGACTGGGGTATCGAATAGTGCCTGGTGTGTGACATGGTGGGAGTGCTTCTGTCAGAGGAGAAAGGAGGAAGACGTTGAGAAAGAGAGATGGAGGGGGAGAGAGGTGGGACAAACACAGAGGAGACACGGAGAGACGAGAGAAACCAAAAGGAGATTAAGAATCATATCTCTTTCTGTGTGCTGTGGATTTTCTCTTGCGCCCGTTCCTTCTCTTTCCGGCCTGTTGGTCGGGTCCGACCCCCTCTGGTCCTACGAGCAACACATGGGGTCGGATGGAGGGACGGGAGAGAAAGACAGAGGGAGGGAGGGAGGGAGGGGAGGATGAAAAGCTAATGAGAAGAGAAGAGGAAAAAGAGCTCCAGTAATAAATTGCCTGCTGATAGACCGATTCAAAGGGAGGCTGTAGAGAGACAGTTTTATAGGAGCTTGACAAGGATATGAAATATAGACCTGTCAATAGATATGGAAGAGATTCTTTATTATGGAATAAAAACCAGACCTAGGAGCGGAAGGAAGCAGGGGAGCGAGGAGGAGGAGTAAGAGAGAGAGAGAGGAGAGGAAGAAGGGGATATTGTGAAATGAGTAGGAGGAGAGGATAAGGTAGGAGCAGAGAGGAAGGAGATGGAGAGATGGAGAGAGGAAGGTGGAGGTTACGGTTGTAAAAAACAAAAATAAAAGTCAAAGGAGGTACAGTAGAGGGCTGACATGCGAGAGCGGTCGTCTGCGTCAGTGCCTGTTTTAAATGTCAGGACCCCTGCCTCTTTCACCTGAGATGTGTTTTCAATGAAGGGCTACCAGTTTATTACCACACAGCCTGACTCACTTACAGTTAAGAGTTACATTCTGTTGCTGTGTGTGTGTGCATGTGTGTGTCTCCCCATGTGCATGTATATACGTGTGCGCGTGTGTGAGTGTGTGTGT
>NC_140234.1:43742607-43767607 GCF_949987555.1 Borostomias antarcticus | reverse complement strand
TGTGCTTGCTGAAAGCAATCATTCAACTTTTTCACCGTTTAAACTTAATTCACTTCAGCTTTACATGCTGAGGAGTGCTATGGCTTTTTATGTTCATAGCCTTGTCTTGAAATTCAAAGCTAGACCCCTTAGCATATACTGGGAACCTTGACCGCATATTTGCGTGAGAACCCGGTGGATGTCTTTGGGAGATACTCTTTCAGTTATTTCTTGCTCTACAGACTCCATTCAAAGCTTGAAATATTCAGAACGACAAGCTTAGTACGGCTTTAGACTCATGTTGATACAATTTTCTACTTTTTGCTATTCATAGCTATTCAACTTAAAGCATTGTATGGTCGAGAAATCGGAGATTTAATTTCAATCCCGACCTTTTCACCTAGACACTACATTCAAACTTTGAAACATGCACAATGACAAGCTTATTGATTATACGCGTACTTAGATAAATGTATACTTTTCAAGCTTTATACTCATTTATATACCATTCTTTTAAAAAATATATTGTTGATTTACATGCATTAATAGTACTATTATGCCTGCTTTCACACAGCAAACACACATTTTCTTCAGGAAATGTACCTTTTCTAGTTTACATCGAGATTCTGTCACCTAAAAGATTTGGTCGTTCAAAAAGATGATGTTTGGGAAGGCATTGGTGGGGTAGTAGACTTGGGATTTCCATTGGTCAATATGACCACTCTCGTCATCAGAAGATGACACAGAGTCTGTGCTGATGGTATCACTGCACATGTGAGAAAGAGAGCCATATTTGGTCAATGCCGGATTCAGAGTCAACAGTTTTGTAGTTGACGTTGTCAAGGCCTTCGCTGTGCTTTTTTACCCGTAGCCGTCTCCATCTTCTGTTAGATGTCATCTCAGTCTGTTTTCCACCAAAGCACATGAAACAACAGAGGAGAGAGCACATACCCGCAGGGTGTTTCTCTGCTAGCTTTCTCTTCACTGTCCAAAACTGGACTGATAGGTTCCCTTCCTAACAGTGGAATTGGAACGGTTTGCATGACTACTGTTAACCTTCTATGCTGCTTTGTTTTATCCCCAAATCAACCTTTATTTTTGGACTTTGCACGTGTTGGATAAATGATAAAGACACATGTAACTTTGCATGTCTTGTTCAACACACACACACACACACACACTTATTGTATCCAGAGAGATTGATTTACAAAATAGCGACCCTTCAGCTATCAAACGAGGGGTTCGGGTTTGAACAGAAATATATCTAGTTCTGTTGATAGAGTGGGTGATGCGAGAATACTGTAGGTAGGTCACAGCTCACATAAATGATGGAGGTAGCTAAGAAATGAGGGGGTCTCCAGTGGACAGAGTAGGTGGGTGTTTAAGCTCATGAATGGTTTTGGGTGAAGTGTACCTGGGCCCATACAGAACTAAGACGACTGGTCCCGACATGATGAACTGTGTTATATTGTTTGAACCAGGCCAGGGTTGATCTTTGACATACATGTCATCCGTTAAGAAGTAGCTTTTAAAATGTTGGGTTCATCTGAAGTGTAAAGTGAAGCAGAGCCCCCTTTGTGCGACAGGGGTCTCCCAGGGCGTGTAGTGGGGGTCTGGGTTTCCACTGCTCTCCCTGGCCTCCCTAGCACTTTATCATGGCATCACATCACATCACACACACACTGAGGTATCAGAACAGAACAGGGGAAATAGATGGTAATGGCTCCAGCAGTCTCTGGCGGACTGACACAACATCTGGACAGAGAGACAAACCTGGGGCCGCACGTGTGCACGCACGCACGCACACACACAAGCACACACTATCTCCTCTCCCTCTCCCCTGCCTCTCTAAATCTGTTGTTGAGTTGGAGAGAGAATGTTTTCTACTGTACTGAAGCGGTATCAATCAATCATCTAGTAGTGCTAGTGCACAATGCCCATGGACTGACTATCTATCTATCTATCATCAGTGACTATTATGAAAACATTACTCACAACACCAGGGGCAGAAAAATCTGTTAGAATTCACCATTCAAAGCTGCCATCCTAGGGAGAAACGCATATCAAACAGCGTGCGATTTGCTGGGTGGGGGGAGGGGATTTCCATGTCTGCTTTTGATTGCCCCCTCTCTGATCATTTTTATCACTGGGGGGGATGGGTTTTATCCCTCATTCTGGGCATTATGTTCATTCTAGAATTGAATACAGTGATTTTTCAAAATCTCCCACAGATGGCGCAAATCCTTCAAAATAAAAGCTCCGTCACGCTTTCCCGGCAGAATCCGACTGCCCTTTGCGTGAATGTGCGTTCTCAGTCAGTGCAGCTTATTTTCAGGTAGCCTAGTTGGATCTGCGCTCTAGACAACACAAATGTAGGTTATAGGCCTACAGTTTCTACCACTCAGCAAAGACCAGAATACCACAAGAGGAGCAACTTCTTACAAAAAAGCGACCACATATTTTAGATTAAGGGTATTAGATAGAGTGATCAAACCATCGCCACAGATAGCCATATTTGGCATTCCAGAGGATGGCAAAAACAATTTGTCAGCAAAGCAAGCTAATGTAATCTCTTTCACCTCTCTACTAGCCCGCCGTTCAATACTTCTTCTATGGAAGAATCCATTACCCCCATCTCAAAATTCATGGTTGTGTGATACTATGTTTTCTCTAGAGCTGGAAAAGATTAAATATTCCATGCAAGGTTCAACGGATACATTTTTCAACCATTGGCAACCCCTGATCACTTATGTTAGGAATCTGGATTCTCTGCCCCCGGAGTGAACAACTTGCTATGTCCCAGGATACACTGTTTCCCATTCAAATAGTTGTATTTCTTCTATACTCCCCATTTTTTTTACTTTTATTTATTTTTTCTTTACATTGATGCACCCCATTCACCACGACGACTACTACCATTACTGTCTTTTCTGTCCTCATTGTATACCGATATGCACTTCTTTTTGGTGGTAGTATTGTCAGGATATTTGCTTGACTTAGGATAAGGAGCTCCACAGGTTCGGTTGGGAGGGTAGGAGGGAGAGGGGGTTATTGTGAAAATATTGTATTTCATTATAATGTGTTGTGATTTTTCAAATTGTCAATTAAATGTGTTTACAAAAAAAAAAAGATTAAGAACAGCAATGCCTCAGAACGGCATTGTGATAACGAGTAATGTAGCCTGCCTACACTATAACATCCACGACTTTGAGAGCACTTAGAATAGGCTAAATAATAGTTTACATGTAGCCTGTGTATTGTAGGCTATTATCCCCCCATATGTTATTGTGGTTAGTCTAGTGTAGTGGTAGGTAGCATATAGGGAGTTAGGTGCTTTTTAACTCACTCCACTTTGCTCCACAGACGCACATAGTCCTTTATCCACAGACACTCAGTATACCCACTTCTTATCCACCTCTGATGGAAAAACGGTTGATTTCAGAATATTATATGATATTATATTATATTATATTAGGCCTGTAGTGACGGGTAGTTCAGACCTCTCAATCTGAAGGGATGATAGAGTAATGATCAGTAGGAGGTGTCAATCAGTGCAAATCCAATTCAGATGAGGGAGAGTGAGGCACTAGTAAAGGCCATATGGTGCACTCTGGAGGAACAGGAAGGAAAAATACTATTAATAAAAGCACTGAAAAGTGTATGCACACAGCCAACACATCATTTTATGAAACGTGTTTTTTAATGTCCTAAAAATATATTTTTAACCCCCCCTCCCATACCCAAATTGCCCAGCAATGGGACAAATAAATATTTGGAACTTGATATTTTGAACTTGAACCCTTTTTTTTTCACAAATCACACCCTGAAATCATATTCTGTTCATTAGATAATGTTATTTTGACCTTACTTTATTCCTACAGTAAGATAGAATGCTAATGGCAGGTTATCGCCGCTAGCTAGCTAACTAGCTGGTAGCATTGTAAGCCGGCTGGTAATCCGCCTCTTGGTATCATGGATCTTGGGTTGACCGTAGCACTGCACAGGGTCACCCGTCAAGAACCGCTGATCCAAACAGGTGACCCTGCCCGTTCAGGGGTGCAGAGGAACACAGCGGCCGAATGTCAGCTGCTACACTGGCCTGATGTCAAGATAACCGTGGACATACAGTATGTACGGTCGCCAGTCGTCCAGTTCTGTCATTGCAGAGATTAGCTTGTGGAGCAGCTTGTGAATGTTAATCATTAAAGTGGTGGACATTTGTATGATTCTCTTTCTCTCTCTCTCTGTCTTTACAGGACTTGGACAGTCTTCAGGTCCATCTAGAGGAGGTGCGTTTCTTTGACCTGTTTGGCTACAGTGAGGAGGAGGGTGGCTGGCTGTGCTTCATGTGCAACAACCCGGAGAAGGCTACAGGTACACACACACACACGCATGCACACGCACGTACGCATACACGCACACACACACACACACACACACACACACACACACACACACACACACACACACACACACACTGCTCTCAGATCAGTCTTATAGACACATGCATGTTTTGAGTATGCACCAGAGATAGGCACAAGAGAGGAGGTGCATCCTGATAATCTAAAGTGGTTTCTCTCCATCATCCACTGTGATTGGAGGGATGAGGAAGCCTTCTGACCCTGAAGGCGTAGTTCTGCTGAATTTCCTGTCACTTTGAAAACGTCAGTTTGGAAACTCAGGGGAGGTTTTTAGCCCTTTTCTCAGAACAGGAAAAAAGGAGAACTCAATTTAAGATGAGTAACTGCCGGATATCGTTTCTTGGCCACTCATTACCAGAACAACTCAGTCATCACCGAGGGTACCGTCAGTTTGTTTCGGTCCAGTCCACCCCGCTCATTAAAGCTATTACTCCACGTGCACTCCCCCCTCCCCTTATGCCTCCTTCCCCAAAGCAGCGTGCCCCCTATGACTCACTACTGATTACCAGGCATGTTTATGAACGAACCCCTTACAGTGACCAGGCCTCTTTTAAAAAGTAAATGTTCCTTAGACTGCCCTGGATAGATGTGACATATAGGCTCCGATCACAGTGCTGCAGTTTGACAAAGTCAAATGGTCAAATACTATTGGCAACAGGGCACAATGGTAAAATGCTGGTGTTGTTGGAGTATCCAGAAGTCAGTGGAGGTGCAGCCATTATAGGGATGGAATTTGAATGAAGCAGCGAAAATCCTTTCCCAGGCCAGTCAGTGTGCCACAGTACAGATAGTCAGGCTAGGTGTAAGAATGGATGAGTTGGAGAGGAGAATAAGCATTTTCAGGCGACTAAATGCTCTCTTCAACTGGCTGTTGACAGCAAACTATTAAATGAATGCTATCTCTGGGAAGAGAGGGTAATGCATGGGATAATCTCCTGTACCACTGAAGTTGCACACTCCCACACGTAATGGTGCCAATCTATGTGAATCACAAGGGTTTCCGCTCCATAAATGTTCAGGTGGTTTGCGACGGGTTACATCACATCTCATGTCTATGCAAATTACCCTGGCTCAGCACAATTCATTCCTGTTTGTTCTCTTCAGGCACTACTGTCTTCCAGAGTCAAGCTCTGGATGGGTGGCTTACCTGTATATGAGACAATAGGGAGGGAAAGTAATCTCATCATCCCCCTAGCGGTAGTGTTCCTAATGCCGAGAGAATGAATGGGATTTCTCGTAGCACATTTTCTGAAAAATTATATATCGGTCTACATGGAAAAGTTAGTAGAATGCATTAAGTATGATATACCTGGAGACAAACTTTACTGATTCTGGTGATCGTAGTTAATTTTCAATCACAATCCGAATTATGTATATATTTTTTGTAACGAGGTGGTAAAGAACTACATACGGCATGCATGACGTAATTTTGTGCGCCTCTGCGAGCTTGCTGACTCTACCAGCTAACATCTAACAATCAATCAATAAATCAATCAAAGCTTTATTTGTATAGCACATTTCATACCCAGAGGCAACACAATGCGCTTTACAGAGAACAAGGGAGGTGGGCATACGACCCACCCCTACATATTCCAGAGGGAAGCAAAAAAACAGTAATCACCCGGGGGCCAGATAAGTGAGCTGTAAAAATTCTTCCCTGACCCCTCTCAACAAGGCGATCGAGCAAGCTCCTGGAGTATGTTTGTATACCGGCTAAGAACATGTATAAAGCAATCCATTACATTAAATTACATTTTCAGAGTGAGAGAGGCTAAAAAACATCATAGGAGAGACATGGCAAATACTGGTGTGTGTTTGCCATGGCCCAGGCCTAAAGCCGGAAGTGGGTGCATCATACATGGCCCTCTCCCCTGAGAAAGCATCAATCACGCTCTTGAATGTCAAGACATCTATTGAGGTTTTCATTAAGTAACATTTTCATGAGTTTGATTTGAGTTTTGATGAGAGCTCTTTTGCATGCCAGAGGTTTAATTTCACAGTGCCCAATGTGAACGTTCTCAGGAATGCTTTTTTTTGTTGCTTTATTGTCCTGCACCTCAGGTGAAAAAATAGTTCCTTAGTCCCGGTTCATATTCTGTGATAGCAAGAACGGAGAGGCATTGCCTCCTGACATTCCCATGAACAGCTCCAACTGCTTTGAGGCAAACTTCCTCGATCCTAACAAATGCTAGCCTTGTCAAGGTCAAGGTCAACTTTATTTATATAGCACATTTGCACCAAAGTGCTTTACAATATAAAGAATAGACAAATACAAGATACAATATAAAGTGCAAGTCAACATTCAATACAATAAACGAACACAACACGACTAGGGATGTATGGCCTAACAAGCCTCAAAAGCCAATGAAAACAACTGTGACTTGAAAACCTCTAGGGTCTGGGTGGACCTAATTTGCAGTGGCAGACTGTTCCACAGCTTGGGTGCCACTACCTCAAAATATCAGTCACCTTTTATCTTTAGCCTAGACCCTGGGACATCTTACAGTAGTTCATTACATGACCTCAGTGCTCTAGCTGGGGTGCGAACATGGAGGAGTTCAGCTAGGTACTGAGGGGCCAGGCCATTCAAAGCCTTGAACATCCAAGTCATTAGGAGAGAGGTAGGGCTTTACTTTGATCAGGAGCCTCAGCTGGAAAAAGGAACCTTTGACTACAGAGCCAATTTGTCTGTCAAATTTAAAACCACTATCAAAAGTGACAAGTGAGGTGACAAAAGTGACACCGAGGCTTTTGATAAAAGAGCAATGTTTTGCTGCAAGAGGTCCTAAAACACCAACAGTGTCCTTTAGACAGTGCCCAAACACAGTCACCTCTGTCTTATCATCATTTAGATGGAGAAAATTGTGATCCATCCAAATCTTAACGTCGCTAAGACCACGTAGCAGAGGTTCGAGAGGGAATCCTTGCACTTAACTTTTAAAGGAAGGTAGATTTGGACATCATCAGCATAGCAATGAAAAGAGACTTTATGCTTACGTAAAATTTAATCCAGGGGCAGCATATAGAAAATAATAGAGGGCCTAAAATGGAGCCTTGGGGAACACCACAGGTAAGAGGGGCCCCTTTTGAGGAGAATTCACCCAGATGGACAGAAAAACTCCTATCAGTTTCAAATCATTCTGAGCCTGTATTGTTGTTACTGTTTACCTTGTTGTCCCTGTACCTTGTCCCTGTTATTTTAATTTTGTCTTGTTGGCCCCTAACCAGCGGCGGAGCTAATGGTTCATTGCAGGGGGGCGGGACCTTGTAGTGGGCCCCTATATGACTGTACTGAGTCTAATTTACGTGGCAAATGCAGACAGATAATGTGTGTTATTTCAATTCAACAAAATGGACAGTGCCATGGATTTATCGGTAAAGAGTGAACAACTGATATTAAACAAAACAACTGCTGATATACTCTAGCCTACTTCAGCTCCATGGTCAGAGCCATGGATTTACCGGTAAAGAGCGAACTCCTGATAGCCTACTAAACGAAACAACGGCTGATATACAGTAGCCTACTTAAGCGTCAGCGCAAGGGACTTTACCAATTCAACAATCTAGAAGTGCTAGGAATGTGTGACTGACTATAGCCTACCAACACAAATTAAGGAGACACAGCGTTCAACAGATTTTGATACAGATTTAAAAATTAATGAATATGAAACAACTCAACTTACCAATGATGTCCAGAGTAACTTCTGAGCTTCTAGCAATTCTGATTTCAGCAATCCATTGTCCATTTTTTAAAAGGAGGCTAGGTGTTTTAAATCTCGGCACGACAGTAAAATCTCTCCTCAGAGTGACGGGGGCCCTTGCTAAGGTGGTACTAAGACGGGCGGAATCTACAATACCAACAGGTAAACAGGGCCCTGCGCTTGTGGCACTTGGCTGTCAAGAACCCCCTTGTCAATGGTGGGCCCCAATGAATAGTGGGCCCCTGGCCCCACCCTGGCTCCGCTGTTGCCCCTAACGTGTGATTGCTGAATGCCTTTGGAACAGGTCACACTTGAAAATGAGTCCTTGGGACTCAATATGTTTTACCTGTATAAATAAAGGCTAAATAAAAAAATTTGATAATCTGAGCGAACGGATAGTCATTCATCCACAGTTCAGAACATGCCTTGGGGTGTTTGCTCCTCAAGGAGGCAATGGAGTCCAGGATGCTAGTGCAAATGGAGTTAAAAAGAGCAACAAGCTCCTCCACATTAAAAGCACCAAACCTGTTCACACTAGAAAGTGTGAAAACTCATTAAAAGCTGTTGAAGTCATTTAAAGCTGTTGAAAACTGCAGCGAGGTGTCAGTGTGAGATCAGGAT
Source organism: Borostomias antarcticus (assembly GCF_949987555.1). NCBI lineage: Eukaryota > Metazoa > Chordata > Actinopteri > Stomiiformes > Stomiidae > Borostomias > Borostomias antarcticus. The sequence continues at coordinate 43,758,885 of NC_140234.1, read as the reverse complement.
GGTTCACATTCAGTTTCTCTCACATTCAGTACTAGGTTAGTTTATATGTTTTCTATTTACAAGAGCAGTATTTTAATTGTATTGTGTATTCTATATTTTGAGAGTTTCACTCTTTTATCATTTGTACACGAGTCAATAAACAACTAGTTGCTTCGAAGGAAAATCTTTAGTCGGGGACAGCCTTAGTAGAGACAGAACCAGAGACCAGGCTCTAACGGTAGAGACAGAACAGTAGAAACCAGGCTCTGACAGTAGAGATGAAAGACACAACAGTAGAATCCAGGCTCTGACAGTAGAGATGAAAGGCAGAACAGTAGAAACGAGGTTTCATCTGTAGAAGGGGAGAGAGGGAACAGTGAGCCACTGACAGTAGAGATGATTGACAGAACTAGCTCCATCCACCTCAGAGGTTTTACATCGGAAATATTCTAGAGAGATTTATATGAAAAGAGGCTGGGTTTATAGACCTGGTCCCTATAACCCCGTCATGTGGGGGTGGTTAACTAACAGTTACCTAACAATTGTTAAGTGCTGCCCTTGTAAAAGGAGAGAGATAAAGAGAAACAGATAGAGGGAAAGGGAGAAAGAGAATGTGAGTCGTGGTAATAGATGGGTGTAGATCACAGGAACATGCAGTTTTCTGTGTGAGGGGGTTTAACAAGACACTACCAGATATATCCCAGAAAGCCTTAGCGCCTCAGGGAGGAGGTTGTTTACCAACAATCGGAAACCAGGAAGATGGTTAAAGACTTGAACTTAAAAGACTTAGGAATCAGGGACTGTTGAAAACAAAGTGAACAGTGTTTCTCATCTTGATCTAATGAAGTTAGATCTCATGAAACCAAACCCATGTTTTGATGCAGTGGCCAAGACAATACATTACTTTTAGAACATACAATCTCATCTTAAGTCTTTCCATCTGCCTTGTAAACTCCAGTTTTAGAACATTCAATGTTTCAAATAAGCATACGAAACAATGCAATTCTTATTTAAGCAATTGACCACGAGAGGCAGTAGTTTACACAGGATTTTACAACAGCTACGGGGTGTTGTTGGACCTAAAACTCCCATAGCTGTTGTAAAATCCCATGTAACCCACTGCCTTCTACGGTTACTACATATATTCACAAAAAACGTACCTAGTAGTAACATTCAATCATATTTACCGATCATTCTTACTATTTTAGTATTTACATAATCTTCCGCGAAGGCTTTAGTTCTGAATTAAATGATTGCCAGGCAACAGAGCCTATTTGGGTAGGCCTTGTTCACATAAGCCTACTGTATATACTGTAGGCATAATTTGGGTGGTTCACGTTTATTTGAACATTTCCAGCTATGGTGCAGTTATTAAAACAGTTCTCCAGAGCAGTCATTTTTGCTGGTAGGGGTGTGGAAGTGTTGGAGTCAGACTGAAGAGTGTGTTTTTGTAATAGGATACCTACAGTAGGTAAACACGGGTGTAATTAATAAAAAGGCGAGGTTGCTGCGAGTGGTCACTGAGATTGACGGCGCATTAATACTACTTATTATGTGGTCGCAGCCGTGGGTTACAGAGCATTTTACAACGGCTGCTAGCCAATCAGAATCAAGTATCCAAACTCTTTGTTGTAGAATCATTATTATATCATTGTAAAGCAGCATCATCATGTTCTGTTTTTACTTGGCTTTAGGTTTTGTCCCAGATGACTTGCTCCATGATTGAGACATCAACTCTCAGTAACCTCTCTCTGAGTATGATGAAATCGATTTTCAGTGGACTGTATCAGGCAGTTTATCCCGTTCTCAATGGGGGATTCAACCTTTGAACCTTCCCATCAGTGACCATTACTTACGAGAGCACTGACCCATACAGAAACACAGGCCTCAGCCAAGCCTGAGTGTTTACTTACTGTACGGAGTGTTGAATATGGAGAGTTCAGAATCTGGGTTGATTTGAAACATCTTGTTACGATGTGAACTAGTGGTCAAACACATGCCTTAGAAACTCTTAGAAGAAAGGTGATACCTGAATCAGAATTAGAATTTGTTAATTCGGATCGTGGTGCATAACATTGAGAGAACATTGGACAGGGTGCAAGGATGAGACAGGACAGTGCAAAGACAGAAAATTGCAAAGACAGGACAAGTACAAATGCTAGTGCAAATAAGGAGAAGCTAAGAAAAAGAACATTATACAAAAAGTACTGCAGTCAGTGTATGAGTATGCAGAGTGTAGTGTGTAAGTGAGTGTGTGTATGTGTATATGTGTGTGCGGCGTGATGGCAGTGCGGTGCGTCCTATTCAGTACATTCAGGTCATGTGCAAGTGTCTATCGACGGTGTCTCTCAGTGGTGGCGGGGTCTGTGGTGGGGCGGGGGATGGTGGGGCCAGAGGGACACAAGCCTTGTTGAAGAGGCTGGTGGCCATAAAAGGTCCTTTGCTTTCACCAAACACAGGCTCTAGATACACCCATTTTGCCAACATACTAGTATGGTTCTCCCAGGAACCAAAATGGGTTCTCAAGTTGATTTTCCATATGGTTCTTCTAAAGGGACAAGCGAAGAACCCTTTTAAAACCATTTTCTGTTACAGTGTAGATATGGGCAGATATGGGCAGGATGTGCTTGTTCCAGTCCAGTAGTGAAGTAATGAAGTACTTTAATTACAGTAGGTAATCATGTCACCAATCAGTAGCTCAGATTAGAGGAATCAGTTGTTTTGGAACAGGCGATGTAGGATTTATTAAAGGAAAGGAAAAGTATATTCCCATCAAAACTCACTGCAAGAAATTTTAGCTCATATTCAAAAAGTCAGGTTGAGAAGGAGGGTCACCCCACAGTGTTTGTCTGATTCTACTGCGGTCAGTGTTTGGTCATCACCTTGTCTTCTTTTCCAACACCACACCCCTCTGCTCCTCTCCCTGCTGCCATCACTGGCCATTGCAGTTCCTGTTCCCAGTGCATGACGGATCTCTCCCAGGATACACTTGTGCACACACACACATGCACACACACACGTCAGACCACCCCTACTATACAGAGCACAGGCCAACTAAAAGCCCCTGGTGCCCCCCCTGGTTGGTGCATACCAATGCAATCAGGGCGGATGAATGACCAACAGTGAGCAGAAATCCAGAGTGGAGGAGTGATTATCATTCAGAGCAATCTGTTCCCCTGTTCCCATAAGAACCATATGCGTGGGCTACGGTATGGTATGCTGTGTGTGTGTGTGTGTGTGTGTGTGTGTGTGTGTGTGTGTGTGTGTGTGTGTGTGTGTGTTTGTGTGTGTGTGTGTTTGTGCAACTGCTGTAAAGAGTGTGTAGTAGTAGTCATGCTTTGAAAGAGGTCGCAAAAGCAGTGTTTTGGAATGTAGCACAGATTTCGTTTTTTTGTAGATTACATTGCAGCAGTGTGTGTGTGTGTGTGTGTGTGTGTGTGTGAGTGTCCATGTGTGTGTTTGCATACCCTCATGTGCACATGTTTGTGTGTGTGTCTATCCCTTGGTCCAGGCTAAACACTGGAGTTTGCGTGAAACAGACAACAAATAATGCCAAAATAGAACACTGTTAAAGGGATATTCTGGAATTTTTTAACTAGGGCCTCATTTTCGACTTACCTATGATGTTTTTGACTGATGAAGATAATTTTCAGTTAATTCCATGCTATAGATAGCTTTGGGTCTCTAGCAGTTTAGGAGTTTAGAACTATGGAAATATGACTATGACTTGGTATAATTTATGATTATACCGGGTTTATCACAACTATGAAGGAAAATTGATTTAATACATTAATCAACTCGTATATGGGGCACCACCCTGTTCTCTACAGGGAAACAGATAACCTTTATTAATAGTCTAATTTATCAATCTCATCTGACCGAGGAGGTCTTGACTCAAGCAAGTGACCTAGAGACCAGTTGATGACGCTACAACGACTTGATCAAAGCGTTTAAAATTTATTGAAGTATACTAATCAATTATCAAGATAATATGAAAACACACAACTCAAAAATAAATAGAAACACAAATGTGCCAGTATGGAAACAAAGCAGAAAGGAAATTAATGATATCATAAGATTGCAGCCTAAATCCTAATTCTCTAAGCTCAAAACAGCATAGTATCAAAGACCACATCAAACGATAGCGTTAGGCATATGACCTTATGGTTGTGTGGCACGCTGGCTCGCGCGGCTGTGCAGCTTTCATTGGAGTCTCGAAGACCCACGTGACCAGCGTTGTTGGATTTGGTGCAGGGCGTCGCACGCCGGCTCTTTCGTCGATGCAGCTTCGCGGTTAGGTTGTTTGGTGAACGTTGGGAGACTCAGAGTTCAGACTTGGCGCTTAGAGTTTTTAGAGTACAGAGTCTATTTCGGCGCTGTTTGGTGTACAGCCAACGAAAATGGTTCAGAATTACGTTGCAAAGGTCTCACTGCTCTCCTCCCACTCTTGCAGAGAGGATGGATCCTAGAACAGCTGTGGATAACTATATCAGCAGATACTCACAATCTCTATGAACTAACAATCATATCCAAAATCTGCTCACAATTAAACCTTCTGGCAGCCATTTGGCGTTTTTCCAACTCAATAATCTACTATCTATAAATCTATAAATATTATACTGTGCTTACTGTAACTGTACAAAATCATTGTTGTGATTGGTCATAAATTGCGCAGGCGTGATTTATTTGCAGGCTGCTCTTGCTCAGAGCGGTCACGGTGTCTGAGCTGTAAATATGACGCTACTATCTAGTCAGATTGGCCGAGTGAGTGCTCTGTGTCATAGAGAAGATGAGGAGACTTACCCTCAGCTCTGGTGAAGTCGGTTGTAACGTGAACCACGGAATGCGCAGGGCTTTGTCATCTCATCATCATCATCATCATCATCATCATCTTCATCCGCTTATCCAGGGTCGGGTCGCGGAGGCAGCAGCTCCAGCAGGGGGCCCCAGACATCCCTTTCCCTAGCAGCATCAACCAGCTCTGCCTGGGGAATCTTTAGCCGCTCACAGGCCAGTGCGGAGATGTAGTCCCGCCACCTAGTCCTGGGTCTACCCCGCGGCCTCCTCCCAGCCGGACACGCCTGGAACACCTCCCTAGGGAGGCGCCCAGGAGGCATCCTCACTAGATGCCCGAACCACCTCAACTGGCTCCTTTCGACGCAAAGGAGCAGCGGCTCTACTCCGAGTCTCTCCCGGATGACTGAACTTCTCACCCGATCTCTCAGGGAGACCCCAGCCACCCTCCGGAGAAAACTCATTTCGGCCGCTTGTATCCGTGATCTCGTTCTTTCGGTCATGACCCATCCTTCATGACCATAGGTGAGGGTGGGGACGAAGATAGACCGGTAGATCGAGAGCTTTGCCTTTTGGCTCAGCTCTCTTTTCGTCACAACAGTGCGGTAAAGCGACTGCAGAACCGCACCAGCTGCTCCACTTCTCCGGCCAAACTCCCTCTCCATGGTTCCCTCACTCGTGAACAAGACCCCCAGATACTTGAACTCCTTCACTTGGGGTAAGGACTCATTTCCTACTCGGAGCGGACAGGCCACCGGTTTCCTGCTGAGAACCATGGCCTCAGATTTAGAAGTGCTTATTCTCATCCCAGCCGCTTCACACTCAGTTGCGAACCTATCCAGAGAGTGCTGGAGGTCGCAGGCAGCTGATACCATCAGGACCACATCATCTGCAAAAAGCAGTGACGTGATCCCCAGCTCACCGAACTGCAAACCCTCCTCCCCCCGGCTACGCCTCGATATCCTGTCCATGAAAATCACAAACAGGATTGGTGACAAAGCGCAGCCCTGGCGGAGGCCAACACCCACCGGAAAGGAAGACGACTTACTGCCGAGGACCCGGACACAGCTCTCGCTCTGGGTGTACAGGGATTGGATGGCCCTAAGTAGGGACCCCCTCACCCCATACTCCCGCATAACCCTCCACAAGACCTCTCGAGGGACCCGGTCGTAAGCCTTCTCCAAGTCCACAAAACACATGTAGACAGGTTGGGCAAACTCCCAAGCCCCCTCCAAGATCCTTGCGAGAGTGAAGAGCTGGTCGGTAGTTCCACGACCAGGACGAAATCCGCATTGTTCCTCTTCGATCTGAGGTTCGACTATCGGCCGGACCCTCCTTTCCAGCACCTTGGAGTAAACTTTCCCTGGGAGGCTGAGTAATGTGATGCCTCTATAATTCGCACACACCCTCTGGTCCCCTTTTTTGAATATGGGGACCACCACCCCAGTCTGCCACTCCTTCGGCACTGACCCAGACTTCCACGCAATGTTACAGAGGCGTGTCAACCAAGACAGCCCCTCTACACCCAGCGCCTTCAGCATTTCTGGACGGATCTCATCAGTCCCTGGGGCTCTGCCACTGTGGAGTTGTTTGACTACCTCAGTGACCTCCTCCAAGGACATTGACGACCCCCCATCATCTTCCGGCTCTGCCTCGTTCGTAGAGGGTGGATTAGTCGGGTTCAGGAGTTCCTCAAAGTGCTCCTTCCAACGCTCAACAACCTCCTCAGTTGAGGTCAGCAGTGTCCCCTCCTTGCTGTATACAGCTTGGATGGTCCCCCGCTTTCCCTTCCTGAGGTGTCTGATGGTCTTCCAGAAACACTTTGGTGCCGACCGAAAGTCCTTCTCCATGGTTTCTCCGAACTCCTCCCACACCCGCTGCTTTGCCTTGGTCACGGCCGAAGCCGCAGCCCTCCGGGCCAGTCGATACCCTGCAACTGTTTCTGGGGTCTCCCGGGCTAACATATCCCGGAAGGCCTCCTTCTTCAGTCGGACGGCTTCCCTCACCACCGCTGTCCACCACGGTGTCCGAGGGTTACCGCCCCTTGAGGTACCTATGGCCCTCAGGCCACAGCTCCCAGCCGCAGCTTCAGCAATGGAGGCTTTGAACACCGACCACTCATGCTCGATGTCCCCAACCTCCACAGGGATGCCTGAGAAGCTCTGCCGGAGGTGGCAATTGAAATCTCTCCGGACAGGCTCTTCCTCCAGACGTTCCCAGTTCACCCTCACTACACGCTTGGGTTTTCCAGGTCTGTCCAGAAGTTTCCCCCGCCATCGAAACCAGCTCACAACCAGATGGTGATCAGTGGACAGCTCTGCCCCTCTCTTTACCCGAGTGTCCAAAACGCATGGCCTCAGATCAGATGATACGATAACGAAATCGATCATCGACCTTCGGCCTAAGGTGTTCTGATGCCAGGTGTACTTGTGGGCATCCTTGTGTTCGAACATGGTGTTTGTTATGGACAAACCGTGACTAGCACAGAAGTCCAACAACAAAACACCACTCGGGTTCAGATCGTGGTGGCCATGCCTCCCAATCACGCCCCTCCAAGTTTCTCCATCATTGCCTACGTGCGCATTGAAGTCCCCCAGTAGGACACTGGAGTCCCCTGCAGGAGCCCCCAAAAGGACTCCACTCAGGGTCTGCAGGAAGGCTGAGTACTCTGAACTGCTGTTCGGTGCATAAGCACAAACCACAGTCAGAGTCCCCCCCCCCCACAGTCCTAAGGCGCAGGGAGGCGACCCTCTCGTCCACTGGGGTGAACTCCAGCACAGAGGCGCTCAGCTGGGGGCTAGCTAGTATAGCCACACCTGCCTTACGCCTCATACCGTGAGCAACTCCGGAGAAGAACAGGGTCCAACCCCTATCCAGGAGTTTGGTTCCGGCGCCGGTGCTGTGCGTGGAGGTTAGCCCCACCAGGTGTAATTGGTATCGCTCCACCTCCCTCACAAGCTCCGGCTCCTTCCCCCCCAGCGAGGTCACGTTCCATGTCCCCAGAGCCAGCCTTTGCCGCCCGGGTCCGGTCCGTAGGTGCCCCCCGCCTTCACCGCCACCTAGTTGGCAGCGCACCCGACCCCGACAATTCCTCCCGCGGGTGGTGGGTCCACGGGACGATGGAGGAGGAGATGGTGCTTCCACGTTGCTTATTCGGGCTGGGCCCGGCCGGGCTCCGTGGTAAGCCCGGCCACCAGGCGCTCGCATGCGGGCCCTCCATCTGGGCCTGGCTCCAGACGAGGGCCCCGGGCTTCCTCCGGGCCGGGTCTCTCTTCCTTTTAGTTGTTCTTTCATCAGGATTTTACCTGTAACCCCAGGTAGGGGGGCTAGGGGGTACTACCACTTGCCCAAGGTGGACCCCCAGACTAGTGGAGGGAAGGAGGCGTCTTACTTCTCCATTCTAGTTTTGCAACTAGCCACTGCCGCATTTGTCATCTCAATCATTCCCAAATGACCAGGAAAAGTCGCTAGATTTGTTGAGATTATTTTATTGTACGTGGGATGTCTTATTTGTACAAACACGACCAAAAACTCAACTTTAGATGGTATCTTGCAATCAAACTCTCAGCTATGGGCTGTCCTTTTCGAGTAGTTGTATATCTACAGGGATAGACGAAGTACTGCACCAGGCAAAGCAAATAACCTATCCGCATAGTTAACAATTTTGTGGTTGGACGAAAATACGGAAGTCGGCCACACACATGGATAAACCTCCACTGGGGTGAACTCCAGCACAGAGGCGCTCAGCTGGGGGCTAGCTAGTATAGCCACACCTGCCTTACGCCTCATACCGTGAGCAACTCCGGAGAAGAACAGGGTCCAACCCCTATCCAGGAGTTTGGTTCCGGCGCCGGTGCTGTGCGTGGAGGTTAGCCCCACCAGGTGTAATTGGTATCGCTCCACCTCCCTCACAAGCTCCGGCTCCTTCCCCCCCAGCGAGGTCACGTTCCATGTCCCCAGAGCCAGCCTTTGCCGCCCGGGTCCGGTCCGTAGGTGCCCCCCGCCTTCACCGCCACCTAGTTGGCAGCGCACCCGACCCCGACAATTCCTCCCGCGGGTGGTGGGTCCACGGGACGATGGAGGAGGAGATGGTGCTTCCACGTTGCTTATTCGGGCTGGGCCCGGCCGGGCTCCGTGGTAAGCCCGGCCACCAGGCGCTCGCATGCGGGCCCTCCATCTGGGCCTGGCTCCAGACGAGGGCCCCGGGCTTCCTCCGGGCCGGGTCTCTCTTCCTTTTAGTTGTTCTTTCATCAGGATTTTACCTGTAACCCCAGGTAGGGGGGCTAGGGGGTACTACCACTTGCCCAAGGTGGACCCCCAGACTAGTGGAGGGAAGGAGGCGTCTTACTTCTCCATTCTAGTTTTGCAACTAGCCACTGCCGCATTTGTCATCTCAATCATTCCCAAATGACCAGGAAAAGTCGCTAGATTTGTTGAGATTATTTTATTGTACGTGGGATGTCTTATTTGTACAAACACGACCAAAAACTCAACTTTAGATGGTATCTTGCAATCAAACTCTCAGCTATGGGCTGTCCTTTTCGAGTAGTTGTATATCTACAGGGATAGACGAAGTACTGCACCAGGCAAAGCAAATAACCTATCCGCATAGTTAACAATTTTGTGGTTGGACGAAAATACGGAAGTCGGCCACACACATGGATAAACCGAAGCTTGCCAGATAGTGCAATTTGTCTACTTTTACAGGTAAAAAACGCTTGTCTCTAGGTCAAACTATTTCAGAATAATGCCGTGTATATAAGAGGAAACTCGTAATGAGATTTTCTCAAATATATTGCATTAGAAGATGGTGTCATACTGAATCGAGACCGAAGTTATACATGTCTGCCATCTAGTGGGGGCGGGAAAATCGAGGTTTCAGAGTGTAAATATCACAAAATGTCTGTTTAACTCGTCGCACAGCTGCGACTTTGGTGCCAAGAGAGTTAATCACACCCACATGTTGGATTCACAGTTTTAATACTGCTCTGAGCCCGTTCGATCCCCAGCTCCTGTTTATTCACTGGTATGCTCTACATTATAGAATAAACAATTGTACTTGGAGAATAACTCAGTTTCATGATTGAAATAGCAGTTTCTATGCATTTTGACCTCAGTACATTGGTGTTCTGGAATTTAGACGTTGCTCATTCATTTGACCCAGGGTGCGCTAGAATGTTGGGAGAGAGAAGGTGAAGCGGACAAGGCTTCTCGTAAATCGTCACACTCCAGTCCTTCGTTAAGGGGGAGACTCCTCAGTCTCTCAGGACGCCAGGATCTGTTGACACAAGCCCTCTAGAACAAAGGTGAGAGTAATCTCACCTTCTTAGTGGTTTCACTCGGAGGGGAGGATCAGTGTAAAACATCTTATCTTGGGTCCATCCGGCTCTGCCTCACTGGAGACCGGGCCTGTGTAATGTCTGTTTTGACTGTGCATGGCCCCTACGCTACAGGTCGTTCCAATTTCCACTGGTGGCTAATGCTAGTGCAACACAATGAAGTCACGTTAGCCTGTCCAAAAAACACCCCCAAACACTCAAAGCGCACCCAAAGACAAATTGAATATAAGATATGTAAAGTGTCTCGGGATTCTTTTGTGTCTATTTACCATCCGTTTGGAATTCAAACTATCGTGTAATCCATTCTGGTTTGGGGACCTATATTTCAGTCGCTGGTGCTCGCACTTTGTTGACATTGACAAGTGCTGGCTCCAGGCTGGTTCTAGACCAGGGTCTCAAACTCAAATTGGCTTGGGGCCACTGCTGGTATCGTCAACTAATAGGAGGGCCACTTCAATGTCAACTTCAATTACTACTAACTGTAAGAAAGTGCAATATTTCTGAAAAAGGTTATTTTTCATTTCCATAACTAGACTCACAAGTCAGTCTCTAAATGTTGCAAGGCTATTCCATAACTAACATTTTCATCATACAAATTCAAACCGGTTTCTATACATTTTAATATATTTTAACTGTGCAAATCTTTTTTCCTGACTTTTATTTTATCTTGGAATAGCCTACATTTCTACTTTATTCTAATTTAGCTGCAAAATGCATCACTACTGTAAGCCTGTCCTGGACCTGTACTTGCATTTATTAAAGTTTGTTTCCATTTCTTGCCAGACACTTGAATACATTTGTAGGCTACTATTCTATTTCTTGCAAGACACTACTTGAATAGTCTACTGTACATTTGTAGGCTACTATTCTATTTCTTGCCAGACACTTATCTTGAAAGACTGCTGAGACGTTAAATGGCCCGCGGGCCGGGAGTTTGAGATCCCTGTTCTAGACGGATCTAACTGAGTGTTACTCCGCGTTCCAACTCACAGACAGAAATATTAGTTCCACAAACCAGAACGGATTACACAATAGTTTGAATTCCAAATGGATGGTAAATAGACACAAAATAATCCCAGAGAGACTTGACTCATATTTAATTGTTTTTGGGTGCGCTTTGGGTGTTTGGGGGTGTTTTTTGGACAGGCTAACATGACTTCATTGTGTTGCACTAGCATTAGCCACCAGTGGAAATTCGAACCACCCAAAGGTCTCTTCAGCTCTACAGCTCTCTGAAGATGATCTTCATCAGTCAAAAACATCAATGATAAGTCGAAAATGAGGCCCTTGTTCAAAAATTCCAGAATATCCCTTTAAGTCAAGTTCAACCTCCTCTCTGTGTTCCAGACATCACCCTTGGTAACCTGACCCTTGACCTTTCACTGTCACTGAGAGGTCACTTGTCTCAGTTGAAGGGAAGGACCCTGGACTTGGGAACCCCCCCCCCCCCTCACACTGTTGAGATTGTAGTAGATTGGTATCAGTCTGAAGCTAAAATCATGACTCAGGTGATGAGCATGTTGTGGAATTGTCATAATTATGTTGAAACCATAACCGGGATATTTGATGATTCCAGAGGGAGTACAGAATGTGAGCTCTGTTTTACGATGCTAACAGGGGCCACTGGTTTATTGACCCAAGTGACCAATCGCGTGCCTGTCTACACCCACATATCACACCTCACCCCTGCTCCTTAAAAGCGATCAGACAGGAAACTCTCTCTCTCTTGTTCTCTTGTAACCCTCAACTGCCAGGGTCCGTGTCTCTCCAAGTAACACGTGACCCAGGATCCAAGCTTTGTGCCGGCTGATAAGATCAGCCTGTATCCACACTGGACTGCTACCTAAGATCTGAGTCGACACAGGGGCTTAGGAAAATACTCTTCAACGATCCACCTCTGGTGAGAGCAGAGGTTTTGAAGGAGATTTGCAACTTGTGAACTCTGAAACTGAACTTTCAATTCCGCGAACCTCAACTTCGCGCAGCAACACTATACCATCACTGTTTCAATGGGAGCGCAGGCGCGTTGCCCCTTCATCAAACCGAGCGACCACCACGTCACGTGCCTCCTCCATGCTTCGAGCCAGACAACACCGCCCGGACAACGCGCGATCACACACCTACTAAGGTTGTACCCAACAGTCGCCTGTGATTGTGGTGTGAGATGCCAAAGTGTTGTTTAAGCTTAGAAGACTTAGGATAGGCTGTGATAACCCATTACATCATTCTTTTCATTTCTGCTGTGTTTTCATATTGCCACGTGTTTTTCCATCTGTTATTTGAATTGTGTTATAATATTATTTTGATAATTGATTAGTATAATTCCAATAAACATTATTCACTTTTGACCACGTCCGAGCGCCATCACATTATCTTAAGTCACTTGATTGAGTCAAACACTCCGCCTACAGAATGAGATTGTTGAATAAATTAGACTATTGATAAAGGTTATCTGTTTCTCTGTACACAGTGGTGCCCCATACGAGTTTGATTTAATGCCTTAAATCCATTTTCCTTCATATTTGTGATAACCGCGGTATAATCATAATTATACTAGTCATAGTCATAACTCTAACCCGAGAACACGCTACAAGATGTATCCTGACTATATGTCTGTACCTCTATAGAATTGCATGTACTGTTTCTACATAGCTCAATGTGTTTTCTGTCAACAGTTTTCATGAGCCAAGACATTTTTGTTTTTTGAAAAATGCTGACGGTGCATTAACGGGCAGCCCCATATAAAGAAAAACGGCCAAGCAAAACGGTAGTAAAACCTGTGTGTGGATCCAGTTAAGGAAGAGGAATTCTTTTCCAACTCTTAATGGCATTGGAGCGAGAATTCCCAGGAATGTTTTCCACTCTCGAGGGGGGGTGGGGTGGGGGGGGGGGGTCTTTATGACTTAACACGTTACGTTGTGTTAAACCCCTGGCATGTCTTTGAAGTGAGGAGTTATAGGTGGAGGTGTGTGTGTGTGTGTGTGTGTGTGTGTGTGTTTGTGTGTGTGCACATGACTCCCTCTCTGCACCCCTCTACTCCTCTCATTCCCCCTTTCCTCTCTCTTCCCTCCCTCACCTCTCTTTCATTCTCCTGTCACCCCTAACCCAACCGCCGTTGTATTTACCCCTTCACTGCTCAACCTCTTGCCCGTCTCGCTCTCTTTCTCTCTCTCTCTCTCTCTCTCTCTCTCTCTCTCTCTCTCTCTCTCTCTCTCTCTCTCCCACTCTCTCCTTCCTGATGTATGGTTGAATTCTCTTCGTCTGGGTTGGAAACCTCAGGCCTGTCTCCCATTACACATCAGTCAGTGTTGAGCAGACCGGCGGAGCTGTAGCTGACCACAGCGGTGACTGGACCCTCCAGCCGTCACATTTCAATCAGGCTTATTACCGGACACTTGGAACGTCGACAGGCTGTTGTCAGAACGCTGCTCTGTTTCCCTTGTTTCAACCCACACACACATACACACACACTTCCCGTACACAATGGAGAACAGTCCCAGGTTAGCCAATACGATGGAATGCTCCCAGGGAAGTTTCCTTCCTGGGACGCTTCTTGGAAAGTACACCGGTGTGTGTGTGTGTGTGTGTGTGTGTGTGTGTGTGTGTGTGTGTGTGTGTGTGTGTGTGTGTGTGTGTGTGTGTGTGTGTGTGTGTGCGTGCGTGCGTGTGTGTGTATAATGTAACATGGGGTGTGCTGCAGTCCCAGCCAAGCCCATTGGATATGGCTGTAGTTAACGGACTACAAGCCCCACATGCTCTTTACCCAAACAACAACCCTCTCCCACCCTAGTGAAAGTGTCTGCTTTCCATTTAAAGACCCAAGTGTGTTTGTGTGTGTGTGTGTGTGTGTGTGTGTGTGTGTGTGTGTGTGTGTGTGTGTGTGTGTGTGTTTCGGAAAAACAGTATTTTTAAGTTAAGAGAAACGGTTGTTCCTGATGAACGTTGAGTTCTACTTTTTGTTTTCATGGTTATGAAATTCTGTCACTCTGCTACCACTGCAGGAACCAGCTGGTTCACACACACCGGGCAAGGCTTGGGACCCTGCAGGCTTCGGGACCCTGGGGAACATCCCTGGCCTGGCTTACGGTGGACCAGACGTTTTCCAGGTGCTGTGTGGAAATAGGCCGTTGTAGGACGGCAGCAGTACAGTACCTACCTAGCATATTGATTTATGTTCCCAACAAGTTTATTTTTACTCCCAAGAAGGAGGAGAAGTGAAGGATGACTGTGTTCAGTCCATTCCCATGTCTTCAAACAGAGACGAAAATGGCCCGCAGGGTGTAGGAAATTTACAGACTGTAAGACTGGAGCACATTGGAGCTCACCTAGTAAATCAGCGTGAAGATGCAGCCAAATATGTCCAGAATATGTTTTTTTCCATAAATAATAGTCTAAGAGCCATGTTCACAAAGAACACAAAGGTGGCTGTCCAGTGATGTGGGCCCCATTTCATTTGAAACGAACCAGACTCCCATATAAAATCAAAACACACACACACACATTAGCAATGTAAGCGATTATATACTTACAGTAGTAGCAAGGTCCAAATTCTTAATGTTTTAATCAAACTGATGTCTTAGATTCACCAGTTTTTGTGAGTCATTAATTGAATACAATTTAAACAACCACACACATGCAGTATAAACACCCACAAGGACACAGACATGCAGGGCAAGTACTGCCCAACAGAGTCAACAGGAATGGAACGTATTCTGGGAGATATTTTTGATAACTAACGTACGTTAGTTACTTAAGAAAAATGCAGGGGCGGAAAGCACTGTCGAGCTAGTGAGATGCATGGAGGACAACCTACACTCTCTACTGTAGAGAGAGATGCTTCTGCATATGGGCTCCCTTTAGAATGTATAGTCATCACTATCACCTTGGAACTCCTGGACCCACCACACACAAAGACACACCACACACCAAGGTTATAATAGTTAACGAAAACTAACTAAAAAACGAAAACTAGGTGTGAAAAAACATTTTAGTTAACTGAAATAAAAATAAAAACTAGACTTTACAAAAAAACGATAACTAACTAAAACTGTATTGTGTGTTTACAAAACTAACTAAAATAAACTAAAATTATTGAGAAAATGTCCTTAGTTTTAGTCTTTTTCATTTCATACATAAGCCTAGTATTTTGGGTGGATATGAAATCTATCCTCCATTTTTTTTAGCTGTGTCCCTGCACAGAAGTAACCTGACGTGCGCCAGATGGTTTGTTTCACATGGAGTGAAACAACGTGAGCTTGTGAGATCAGGATGGTCTCACGAGACTAGCTCAGAAGAAAAAAAAACTAAAACTAATACTGAAACTAATAAAAACTAAACTAAAACTAAGCATTTTCAAAAAAATAAAAACTAAACTAAACTAGCAAACCTGCTTTAAAACTAATCAAAACTAAACTGAAATTGAAAACAAAAAGTTAAAACGATATAAAAATAAAAACTAATGAAAAAAGCAAAACTATTATAACCTTGCCACACACACAGACCAAGGTTATAATAGTTTTGCTTTTTTCATTAGTTTTTATTTTTATATCGTTTTAAATCGTTTTGTTTTCAATTTCAGTTTAGTTTTGATTAGTTTTAAAGCAGGTTTGCTAGTTTCGTTTTGTTTTAATTTTTTGAAAATGCTTAGTTTTAGTTTCGTTTTTATTAGTTTCAGTATTAGTTTTAGTTTTTTATTCTTCTGTGCTAGCCTTGTGAGACCATCCTGATCTCGTGAGCTCACGTTGTTTCACTCTGTGTGAAACAAACCATCTGGACCACGTCAGGTTACTCCTGCGCAGGGGCATAGCTAAAGAACATGGAGGATAGATTTCATATCCACCCAAAATACTAGGCTTATGTATGAAATCAAAAAGACTAAAACTAAGGACATTTTCTCAATAATTGTAGTTTATTTTAGTTAGTTTTGTAAACACACAATACAGTTTTAGTTAGTTATCGTTTTTTAGTCTAGTTTATATTTTTATTTCAGTTAACTAAAATGTTTTTTCACACCTAGTTTTAGTTTTTTAGTTAGTTTTCGTTAACTATAATAACCTTGACACAGACACACCACACAGACAGACACACCACACACACAGACCCACCACACACACAGACCCACCACACACACACAGACCCACCACACACACAGACACACCACACACAC
>NC_140234.1:43707607-43737607 GCF_949987555.1 Borostomias antarcticus | reverse complement strand
GTCATAGGTCTACAGAGTCACTCCTCAGATGGCACCACACTAGCTATCCACAAAACTGTTCTAGGCAGCTGGTTTGTAGAACCCACTCAGCTGCAGTCCACAAAACTGTCCTAAAACCACAATATGTTCCTGGTGCGCATGGGGTTGTCATCAGTGGACATACAGTGAAGCAGACTACCCCATATTGCCGCCTTCATGTTGTCCACTGAACGCTGGTTATTGAGAATTATTGTAATAATTATCAATAACTGTAATAATTTTGTAACATTTTGCATTTATTGGCAGTCATCTTACCTACCTCTGGGTCCACATCTGCATATGCCTGCCTAATCTGCTCTCTGCTTCTGTGCAAGGACTCCAGACCTCTCTCTATTTCAGCAACTGAAATTAAAACAGTTTATTTGGTCAGTTTATGGATGCATGTAGAAATGCCACAGGTAGAGAGAGGGAGACTACTGTGTATGTATAGGCTTCTGATATTGGCTAGAGAGAGAGAGAGAGAGAGAGAGAGAGAGAGAGAGAGGGAACACGTTTCAATAGCCTACCTGTCACCCTCTTGTCATGTTTCTGATACGTTTCCAGATGAAGCCCTGGGATCCCTAACACTTTACTAATCTTTTGGAGAGCTGCATACCCCAACCCTAACTCGTGCGCTAAGAGGACCATCCTCACATTAACATCAAATGCAACATCATTCCTAGTTGTATCATGAAGTTGAGTCGATGTGTAGACACTTTTGCGATAGCCATTTCTCACAAAGACTGCACTCTAAGAGCAAAGTACTACAGAACCCACTATTCTGAGGATCTATGTTAATTTTAAGACCAGTTCCTGCCCAATTATTTTTGTCTCATAAATGTTATCCTTTCCATTTAGTTTCTCTTGTTTTCTGTTCAACCTTGCGGGCAAACACTGTTGTCGTTGTTGCTTATTACGTTTAGAACGCTTCACAGACGGCATTGTTTGGATTAGATATAGGAAGTGGAAACGTGTCACATGACGCACTGAACCAATCACGTTCTCAGAAATCAACAACAGCCAATGAGATTTCACGCTTAGCATCAAACCCGCCTTTGTATTTCCACGATTGGTTGCTGATACAAATGAAATTATCAGGTTTGGTTGCGATAACATTGCGCAGACCTTTCCAATGATACCTGGGATGACCCGGTCCAGACGAAAGAAACGCTGCGAGACGTTGCGAAAAAAGGCTAACTTTTGGTGATTTTAGGAAGAATCTTCAGACGCAAACAGACTAAATGAAGTAAAATAAACATCTAAATGCGCATTTTTGATGTTTTATTTCCACTAGTATGAAAGAAGACATGTTATGGAAGCAAACTAACACAAAATCTCAAATTTGACCAGGGCGTTGAAAAACGATGTTTTCACCTACCGTGTCTCCCCTTAAATATTTAGCATAGAACTATTTAGTCGCAGCACATACGTGTGCAAACTTCCGCTTGAACTGATTCCGATCTCGCGCAATGCCTTGAAGTAGTTCCGCTTCCTGAATCCCCTCTGCGGATTGATCTACACATCAACGGTCGCATCAATACAAGTCAATGGATTTTATAAAATGATCATTAAAACCCTACAGGATTCATACTTTGCGGCGAATTTGATGTCAGAACACCAACGGACCCCAATTACCCCCTTGGTGAGCTTCTTGTCTTTGAAATCGAGAGTTTAACATGTTTTTGAATGATTTTTCAAGGTGCCCACCCACATCCATTGTATGACCTAAACGGTGGTAGAGCAATTATCAGACTTTCTCATAAGTGCTAGTTTTGTCAACTTTTTGATCTGAACCATTGTATATGATAATAAGTAACGTTAAAACAGGACTAAACATGATTTTCCCTTTACTACGCCTTTAAGGAATATTGAGAAATGGGGATTTTTTTGGTGCCGCTTTCAATGAATCTGGAAGGTCTCTTGCTCAATACAGTCCTCTTTGTATTCAAACTCAACTGGAGGTCCTCCCTCACCAATGAGACCCACTCCTTATTTCTCGTTCTCTTTGTCTCTTGTCTGCAGTCACATTGGGCCAAAGGGGTTTTTGGCGAGGGTTGAGGCCTTGTGCAAGACTATTCAGTGATGAGGCCAAGGGACATTGAAGATGGTTTCCATGCCCAAAATATATTCAGGTTTTTAAAGATGACACAATGCTTTTTCCTCCTCAGTTGAGCGGTGAAGCAGCAACACTTCATCATCACTGACCTCGTGTTTATCATGGTTGGTTGGTGCAGGAGAACAGGCCAGTCATCACCCCTCAGCTGTCACCATTTTCCTGTCATCTCCTCTCCTGTGCACACTTACATTTACCTTGTGGTAGAATTTCATTTTACAACGAATGTCATACTGTCATAATTCTCAGTGGCAATTTGCCTAGTCAATATGAAATGTTGTACAAATTATACTAGTCTAAAATTAAATTTGTCAGGGAGAGTATCTGTTTCTCGTTGCACAAACTCTGCTTCTTACCACACCAGTGAAGGAATGTTTTACAAACAAGACACAGGTCCGTGAAAAGTTTCCTAAAAACCGAGAACAAGAATCCTCTATTGTTACACAGTAACTCCCCTCTCCTGTGCCCACCGTTCCCTCCCCTCTCTGGGGTGCCTGATGGATGGATGGATGGATGGATGGATGGATGGATGGATGGATGGATGGATGGATGGATGGATGGATGGATGGATGGATGGATGGATGGATGGATGGATGGATGGATGGATGGATGGATGGATGGATGGATGGATGGATGGATGGATGGATGGATGGATGGATGGATGGATGGATGGATGGATGGATGGATGGATGGATGGATGGATGGATGGATGGATGGATGGATGGATGGATGGATGGATGGATGGATGGATGGATGGATGGATGGATGGATGGATGGATGGATGGATGGATGGATGGATGGATGGATGGATGGATGGATGGATGGATGGATGGATGGATGGATGGATGGATGGATGGATGGATGGATGGATGGATGGATGGATGGATGGATGGATGGATGGATGGATGGATGGATGGATGGATGGATGGATGGATGGATGGATGGATGGATGGATGGATGGATGGATGGATGGATGGATGGATGGATGGATGGATGGATGGATGGATGGATGGATGGATGGATGGATGGATGGATGGATGGATGGATGGATGGATGGATGGATGGATGGATGGATGGATGGATGGATGGATGGATGGATGGATGGATGGATGGATGGATGGATGGATGGATGGATGGATGGATGGATGGATGGATGGATGGATGGATGGATGGATGGATGGATGGATGGATGGATGGATGGATGGATGGATGGATGGATGGATGGATGGATGGATGGATGGATGGATGGATGGATGGATGGATGGATGGATGGATGGATGGATGGATGGATGGATGGATGGATGGATGGATGGATGGATGGATGGATGGATGGATGGATGGATGGATGGATGGATGGATGGATGGATGGATGGATGGATGGATGGATGGATGGATGGATGGATGGATGGATGGATGGATGGATGGATGGATGGATGGAGAGGAAATCATGGAATCTGGACCTGGATGTCTTCCTCAGCCCATGCCATGTGCATGTATACAGTTGAAGTAACAGGACCACTGTAGCTAACAACAAGCACTGTCCACATAGCCTGCCATGAAGAATGAATGTGAATCTTGTAACACACACACACACAGTTTTCCAGTGCTATCAATACCACGCTAGGGACATGGGTTAAAAGACCAACTGCTAGCTCTAGCTGTGACACTGTGGACCAGATGAAATGACTTTGGTACATTATATAGACACAACCACACACATGAATGGACAAACAATATAACCACAGATATACACACACACACACCCACCCAGACATACAGTGCAAGTACTAATGCAGTGTGTGTCTGCTTCTGGAGTGGCCAAGGACCCAGTGCAATGGCGAGAGATCACTGAAGCCATATGTCCCATGGGGCCTGAAGAGGAGTAATTACATATCTGCTTCTAAAGTCAAGCAACAGACCTCAGGCTCAAGCCAAGATATATCTTCCTAAGTTCTGTTCTTAAATTTCTTCCTAAGAATGTTTCTAAAGAAAGCTCCCGTCTGATTCACAAAGTGTTCGTAAACCGCTGGATGAGTTCACACCTGCCTTCTCTTAATGGTGAATCCTATGGTTTCACACATTGGAAGCTTGTGGCAGCTCACCCGAATTATCATAGGTAAACTCCCCGCCAGCCCCATATGCCACTACAGGGTTGTGCGCAGATGTCACTTCTCTGAATGAATACTGGTCATCTGCGCTCTCATCTCGCCAACTTTTCGATAGCATAACGGTTTAGGTGGGGTTGTGTCAGGTGCGTTAGTAAGTCAGAGGACTGCAGGTCGAATCCAGCGTGGACAATCAAAATCAGATTTTAAATCAGATTTTAATTCTGCCAAGTAAGCTTCCTACTATGAGGAATTTGCCTTGGTGCATAAACATAGCGAGGCAGAACAGTGCAAAATGTCAACGTGATAGAATACAATATACAAGCCTACAGTCTACAAAAATGTAGGTAATTATATAGCCTACACAGCTGTCAACGCGGCATGCCCAAACAAAAATCTAAAGACCGGACTCCACCTGTCATATTTAGCAGTGTCAGTAAAATGCATGGGACGATATTTGCCTACTCGTTAACGGAGAAGGGCACACAGTTGGACCCGGCGCATCGGGGATATTATTGGACAGACAGCACTCTCACTTTGTAAAATAATGAAAACCATTATTATACGATAAATGATACAAATATTATAGTATTGCAATCCTATAATGTTATAAACTTATAGTTACAACTGTAAATTTTAAGTAAACGCAATCACAAATCATTTTAAATGATTTGAAATGTCTTTCGCACGAATAGTCCGCCTACTTAAGACTGCTCTTCCGTGTTCGTAGATTCTGTTCTTAGTTCCCACATGCGAGAACATTGGTGAATGCCAGAATCTTCTTTGAAACGGTGTAAGTGAAGTTTAAGAAGAAATGCTCCCTAAGAAATTCTTAACTTCGTTGGTGAATGAGGCCCAGTGTTTGGAGTGGGAGATGGACAGAGAGAGTCTCTGCTTGGCGTGAGAGAGAGAGGATATAGAGAGTGTTTCATTGTCTTGGTGCATAAAGCTCTACCTCATAGGGGCATTTGCAGCGTGTGTTTGGGTAGACTGACATGTCCCCTTAACTAGAGACATACATTCAGATTTTATCGCTAAAAGTGGGTGGAAACAATTTGAGAGATTGCAGAACCAATCCAACATCTTAAGTGCAGTCCTTCCTAATGGGGCAGTGAATATTTTCTTTTGTTTTGTTTTGATTCTCCACTCCAGTTAGTTTGTTGATATAATCTTATGCTGTGGTTCTGATTGGTAGTGTCGGCTTTTGGCACTGTTCTTGAAACGATGTCTCCAGACTCCAAAACTAGTGTCTGGGTGGTTGTGGTTTGTGCGTGTGTGTGTGTGTGCGTGTGTGCGTGCGTGCGTGCGTGTGTGTGTGTCGCAACTTGAGTTAACTGCTGGTCTCAAGAGATGAACCCACATCCCTAAATATTACAAATAAACAAAATAAATAAACAAATAAATAGAATGCATTATTAGTATTATCCTTAACCCGGTGGAGATAACTGTGTGTGTGTGTGTGTGTGTGTGTGTGTGTGTGTGTGTGTGTGTGTGTGTGTGTGTGTGTGTGTGTGTGTGCATGTGTATGTATGTATGTGTGTTACACTAATTCACATTAATTCTCCCTGGCAGGCTATGTGGCCGGTCTGCTTGTTGTTAGCTACAGTGGCCATGACACGGGTTGAGGAAGAAGTCATTGTCCAGATTTCATGATTTGCTTTCACAAATCACTCTATGTATCCATCCATCCCTCCCTCCCCAAGAAGAGCATGCCAAGAAGAGGACCCAGAGGTAGTTAGGCACCACATGAGAGGAGGGTGTGGTATAATTTTATTTTAGGCTAGTATTTGTACAGCATTTCATACTGTTATAATTCGCAGTGCCATTTGACTATGTAAAGAGAATGCTGACCCTACAACTGACCAGATGAACTGGGCGGTTCATCCATAAAACTTAGTTTATAGGATATAAGCTTTTGATCTGCCAAATGGTCCTCCACTGTCCTCTTCAATTATTGGTTAAGCAAATGTGTAGGGGTGTCTGAGTTACTGTTTATAAGATATGAATACAGAATACAGGATTCTGTAATTGTACTTGGTTTTAGGGAACCTTTCAGGGACCTGTGTCTTGTTTGTAAAACATTCCTTCACTGGTGTGGTAAGAACAAGCAGAGTTTGTGCAACGAGAAACACAGATAATCTCCCTGACAAATTTCATTTTAGACTAGTTGAATTATTACAACATTTCACATTGACTAGGCAAAATGCCACTGAGAATTATGACAGTATGACATTCTTTGTAAAATGAAATTCTACCACAAGGTAAATGTGTGCACAGGAGAGGAGATGACAGGAAAATGGTGACAGCTGAGGGGTGATGACTGGCCTGTTCTCCTGCACCAACCAACCATGATAAACACGAGGTCAGTGATGATGAAGTGTTGCTGCTTCACCGCTCAACTGAGGAGGAAAAAGCGTATTGTCATCTTTAAAAACCTGAATATATTTTGGGCATGGAAACCATCTTCAATGTCCCTTGGCCTCATCACTGAATAGTCTTGCACAAGGCCTCAACCCTCGCCAAAAACCCCTTTGGCCCAATGTGACTGCAGACAAGAGACAAAGAGAACGAGAAATAAGGAGTGGGTTTCATTGGTGAGGGAGGACCTCCAGTTGAGTTTGAATACAAAGACGACTGTATTGAGCAAGAGACCTTCCAGATTCATTGAAGATTCACCGTGTCAGTTGGAATACAATCTGACCCCTCATTTCTTCCGTGGAATATGTGACATTAAGCAATAAGGTCAGTTACAACATTCCACAATGTGATTTCTCCATAATCCGAACATAGCTAAGTGTCAACGCTGAAAGTTGGGAATACACAGATTTAGTGTGTCCCATCTGTGTGTGTGTATGTGTGTATCTCACAAAATCAGTAGACAGAGAAAGACTTGTAGGTAGTCTACTGCATTGGTCCCCAACCACCGGGCCGTGGACCGGTACCAGCCCTTGGCACAGGTGCTACCGGGCCTCAGAAAGTATAGCCTAAAATTTAAAATAAATAAATAAATAAAATACATTTTGGTTGGTGAGGTAATACATTTATTACATTGAACTGTGTTCAGTCTGTTGGTCATTTTTTCACCAGTAACCACTATCTGTGAACCCCACAACAATTTACAGATTTTGAACTTCCGACCCGGACGTTCCAAATAAAGGAGCACTTCCGAGTTGATCTTGAGCTAGCCACGTTTATATCAGTGTGTTGTTAGGCCTACTTAAACTTATTATTAGGCCTATAATAATAATAATAATAATAATAATAATGGGATAATATGTGTTGACACCTAAATAATATGCATGTAATGTGTTTAAATCAGTGTGCTGTTGTTAGGCCTACTTAAACTTATGAAAAAGCGACTACACTACAACGTTATAGGCTCAGAATTTTTTTTTGTTTCAGCCTACCCACGGGCCTCGGAAAATTTGGCTATATGAAACCGGTCCTCGGTGCAAAACAGGTTGGGGACCCCTGGTCTACTGTATGTCTGTCTACAGTCCAGTAAATGAGTGCCAAACCCTGTGGGGGAATCTCATTGATGCTACAAGCACACTTCCCTTCTTCCCAGGTCGCTACTGAAGAAAGAGCTGTCTCTGTTCTCAAACTCTGGAACATGGCAGCATGTCAGTGATGATTTGGGAGTGTGACCTGAGTGTTGTATGTCTCTATTTTCTTCACAGAAAGACGAGTTTGATGACAGCTCTATCGAACTGAGCAAGGTACAGAGTGTGAAGGTGGGTGAGCTGCCATAGATACAGCATGGACGACGCCTGAATGAACACTGCAATATAATCCACATGCTTAATATGTCCAAGTCAAGTATAGAATGTGGCACGTTCGTTTGTGATTCAAGCAACACGTTATCACTCCAACGTATGCTTATTTGAATGCTTTGGCGCTAATATAATCTGATTCACAAACCGTCAACGTTGTGTGTGTGTGTGTGTGTGTGTGTGTGTGTGTGTGTGTGTGTGTGCGCGTTTAGGTGGTCGCTAAGAAGCGGCGAGAGCGCGGCCTCCCGCGGGCGTTTGAGATCTTCACGGACAGCAAGACGTACGTCCTGAAGGCCCGTGACGAGAGGCACGCCGGGGAGTGGCTCCAGTGCATCAACGTGGCCGTGGCCCAGGCCCGGGAGAGGGAGAACCGCGAGGCCACCACCTACCTGTGAGACCGGAGGGACACACACACACACACGTATGAAGGTTAAAGGTTAAAGTCCCAATGACTGTCACACACCTGAGTGTGTGAAATTAGTTCTCCGCATTTGACCCATCCCCCGCTCGGGAATCATTTGGTGTTGAAACAGATGGACGGACATACAGACTTACGGCTTGGCTCCGCTGCAGCTGTCAGCGTCAACGTTAAGCGTCCGTCAAAAACCAAGAAATGAACCTTGGTGACTCTCTTACGTTGGACGCGGGCATCGAACGCGACGCAACGTCTGCAGCAGCCGCTGTCTTAAATTACAATGGATTAATTTCCTTAGCGTCTGATGGTTGATTGTTGATGGTGACAGACTCGGTGGAGAAAAAGTGGTTAGAGTTACCTGTGAGACAGACGGACAGACGGACAGACAGACAGACAGACAGACAGACAGACAGACAGACAGACAGACAGACAGACAGACAGACAGACAGACAGACAGACCTGGTGTAGTCTGACTCCTCATGATTCACTAATTTGTGTAGTTCATCTATGTGGGAACTTTTACAACCCCATCACGACCCAGCAAAAAGAGCCCAGAAAAAGGATATTCCCAGCTTTAAGGATCTCAGGATTGGACCTTACATGCTGTTCATATGGACCTGCCTGTATTGAGAAGTAATCACATACTGTACCTAGCAGTATAGGCCCACATGGATGTTTCTGAACCCAGCAGTAATAATATAATATCATACATCAGCTAAACCGCATACAACCAAAACAACTGGAGCTGCTTTACCAAGCCAACTCCAATACGATAGACCTGGATATGAATAAGCTATAATGAGAATAGATGTTTTCTCTTTGGAGAACCATGACTGAAGAACTGTAAGGAAACATTATCATTAATAATGTAAGATCAAGTCAGTGATATGGACTCGTTGAGGCAAACATTGAGCACAATGTTTGTCTTGGACCAGACCCTAAACACTGAAGACCTGTTTTAATGGACAGCAGATGAGGAAACTCAACTCACAGTTCTACAGTGTGTAACATGGATCTAGTGGCTTCAGTGTTGAAGCAGTACATTTTGCCCCATAAGAGATAGGCATTTGGAATGTAGTCAGTGTTGTATAGAGTGATGGAGTCATTCTCCACAGCTGTTCAGTCCACCAGAGGATTAGTGAAAGAGGATGATGGTTAGGTTTGAGGGTCTCTCTCTCTCTCTCTCTCTATGTCTCTCTCTCCCCCCCTCTCTCTTTCTCCTTCTTCTTCGTGGTGCGGGTGAGGTGTTGTGTCCTCTCCTCCCCCAGCTCGGGGCCAAAGGGCTATCCTTTTACCACCCCGAGCCTGGGTGAGTCAAGTCAAGTCAAGTTTATTTTTAAAGCACATTTAAAAACACAGCCTGGGCTGACCAAAGTGCTGTACAAGATAATAAGATACATATACAAATCAATATGAAAACAATAGAACACAACAGCAGCAAGCAATAACAAACAAACAACAGCAAACAACAACAACGAGACAAAGCACAAAGCAAAGCACATTTAACCAGTAAAAGACTGGGCCGAAAAGGCTAGAGAATAAAAATGCGTTTTCAGCATGGATTTAAAAACTGAGATGGAGGAAGCACATCTAATTTCTAGTGGCAGCTGGTTCCACAATCGTGGAGCCGCAACTGCAAAAGCTCGGCCACCTTTTCCTTTAAGCTTTGATCGTGGGACTTGAGGAAAATATTTATTTGTGGATCTCAGAGACCTAGTGGTTGATTGCCAGTGGATGAGATCTGAGATGTATGATGGTGACTGACCATTCAGTGCTTTGAACGCAACCAACATAATTTTAAACTGGATTCTAAAGTGAACAGGGAGCCAATGAAGGGAGGCTAAGACTGGGGTGATGTGGTCACGTTTTTTGGTCCCCGACAGCATCCTTGCAGCGGCATTTTGCACCCGCTGCAGGCGAGTAATTAAAATCTGGGGGAGGCCTAAGTAAAGGGAGTTGCAATAGTCCAGTCGTGAAGTAATAAAGGCATGGATGACTTTTTCCATGTCGGCTGGAGATAGGATGGGTTTGAGTTTGGAGATAAAACCGAAAAAACTGTTTTTTACAACGGAACTGATTTGCTTCTCAAGGCTGAGGTCGGTATCTATGATGACACCCAGGTTCCTTGCATGTGGTTTGACATATTGGGTGAGGTGGTCTAGTTTGCTGGCGAGGATGCTTCTGGACTTAGGGGGACCGAAGATGATGACTTCTGTTTTTTTGCTGTATAGCTGGAGGAAGTTGCTTGCCATCCAACCTGAGATGTCCTCAATACAATCAAGGAGAGGCTGCAGGGAATCACTTGATTTTAAGGGGAGATACAACTGTGAGTCGTCACCATAAAAATGGCAGGAGATATTATGCTTTCTGATAATGTTGCCGAGGGGAAGCATGTTAAGACAAAATAGAACTGGCCCCAGGATGGAGCCCTGGGGGACCCCAAAGGTGACAGGGGTAGAGGAAGAGGAGGACAAACCTAACGCTACAGAGAATGTCTGGGTTAGGGGTCACCCGGGCTATATATCCAGGCACACCTCCAGGAGCCATGTCACCGTTTCGTCATCCAAAACCGTCAGGCCATGCATTCCGTTGGGTGTCTGGTATATCGGACAGTCCTGGATGACATGGTATTCTTCGGCACCCTACTCGCACGCCACACAGGATACCGGGTCGATGATTGGTTAGACGCGGGCGTAGATGAGACGCTCAAGGATCTTGAAGGGGATACATAACAGAGAGATGGGGCGGTAACTCTTGGGGTCCCCTTCAGGCTTGTTCGGCTTAGGGATCATGACAACTAGGGCTCTTCTCCAGATTTTGGGGATTTTGAGTTGCCGCAAGCTGGAAGAGAGGAACGCTCTTAACCAGGACTTCAAGGCAGGCGTGGCATTGAGTATAAGTTCCGGGCAGATGGACATTCCTGAGTCCTGCTCTTATTAGGAGAAGCATGTTTCACAGGCGAAACTCTTTGTTAACAATTCCGACACCTCCATTAATAACCCCAGTAAACTTCTTTCTCTCATGTTACTGGAATCTGAAAGAAAACATGAAGACACATGGAGTGAGACTGCAGACCTCAGACTTTCAAAATGTAAAGTCGCCCGTATCGATCCGCCTCCAGGTTCGAGCTTCGAGTAGTGTAATTGCTAGGCACAAACGTAGGTCTTTTCGTGAAAAACACAGAAAAACGTAGTAGTGTAATCAGGGTCTCAGTTTCTCTCCGCAGCTCAGTCTGGATTTCCCACTATCTCAAACGATTATTCTTCAATGACGTTTTGACTGGGCCAATCAGGGACTGCTGTTCTGCCCCGCCCCTAAGTAGAACGTAGCCCCTGATTGGTTCCTGTAGTCGATGTGTAAAAATCACACATGGGCGGCTGGCAAGTCTCCTGAAGTAACAAGCAGTGACGGTAACGTAGAATAGCCATTAGTGCAGTTATTGCATAAATGGACTCAATAATTACAATTAAACAGGAACAACAGTATGCACAGAGTTTCCCGTAGGAAAAGACGCTTGCGCCATTCCTGGCAGAGGTTTTGGCCGAAGGAGTTAGTCTGTAAAGGCAAGTACTCCCGCCCACAATAATCGTTCGCGATGGGGGAACGCCAGACTGAGCTGCACAGAGAAACTGAACTTGCGCTTGTTAGATCAGGATGGTCTCACAAGACCATCCTAATGCCACAGCATAGTCAGTTCTTGTTAGTGGCCCTTGGCCCATAACCCAGGCTGTTTCTCACAGTCTCAGGTTACCAGAGTTTGTTTCTCTAGCTGATGTCCTCCGGTCCAGGGCCTGCGTTTGCTTTCACTGTTTATTTACATCGCACCTCACCTCCCTCTCTCCATTCCTGTCCTCTATCCTCTTCCCCTTCCTTTCTGCTCCCTTTCTCTCCTCTCCTCCCTCTCTCAACTCCACTCCCTTCCTCTGTCCTCTATCTTTCTCTCCTCCCTCTCAGCCCTCCTCGTCTTCTCCCTGACCCACATACAGGCTTATGTGTTCCTCAATCTGCACCTCACAACATTCTACGTCTACAGACCACCTAGTCTGTCGAGCTGTTGTGTTCTCCTGTGGACTGCCCGTTGAGCAGAAATCATTGTTACTGGCCATGTTCCAGTCAATTGGCTCTGACCAGTCCAGACCCAACCCCCACACCCAGAAGTCTGGTTTGCTACACCAGTCACTATAGTTCCCAGTGCCATAGCCGTGACTTCATCTGTTTATACTACTACTGCTAATGCCACTTAATCTGTTTCACTGCTTGATATGGGAATGTATGAAGTGAATATCTCACATATCTCGCGTGAACAGTGGTGGAGTCTGGAACGAGCTGTCAATCCTCTCAGCCATCTTGCCCTAGATTCCCACTCCCCGTGGGGGGTAAGTCTTAAGCCAGGACAGCTCCTTGTTTTTCGTGCACGTTGCCTCATACGTGAGCGCATTGCCAGGCAGCTGTGTAGACACTGTAGCTCTCCTGTTCTTCAGCATCAGGATGATATATATGAATGTGGGTGTCTTTCCACTGACGTCTTCCTCCCAGATGGCAAACCGTCTCCTTCTGCTTACTGTGGGAGACACTCAAGCTAGGTGTCTCGCTGGACACTCAGTGGCCACTTCACTAGGTACACTTACACATGCGTCTTGCCCACAACAACTATACCTCTTCATCATGTCTATATGTTTCATATATTGAGTTATGGCCACATGATGCGCTGTCTGGATGAGCAGGCTGTTTGCGTCATTGAGCAGGTCTGCCTAGTAAAGTGGTATTTCTCTCTCTGTCTCACTATCTCACTCACTCACAATTGTTTTCTCATGTGTCCCCATTCTGTTTGTTGCTTTCTCTCTCTCTCTCCCTCTCTCTCTCTCTCTCTCTCTGTTTCTCTCTGGGGGATATAAAACTGTTACTGTCTCTAAACTAGATTATGTATTAGACCAGTGATTTGAAGGAACTTTCAACACTGTGAATGTGTAAGCTATCTATGGTAACGTTGCGATTATGAACAATTTCACCAAGAATAAAAATTGAGAAGTATTAATGTTTTTCATGTAAAATCTACGTATGTAATATGTGTAGAGAAGATAGATGAACATACAGAATGTACAGGTATATAGTAGTTTCTAATGCTAGATTGTTTTAATAACCAGTCATTAGGGGCCGGGCAACCTAAGCTGCCGATCCTCCTCCTCCTCCTTCTTCTTCTTCTTCTTCTTCCTCCTAGGAAGTCTGACTTCCCATGCATGGAAAATGACCAAACTTTGCCCCTCGTGGTGCCTTTATTTTAACTAACATTTTATGGAAACTGCTGAAACCTCCATGTTACATGCAACCCTTGTGATTGTTGTTTAAGTCAGTGTGAAACCATCTATGGCTTCTCACATGGCAGGTAGCTCAACAAGAGTTCAAGCCCAGGGGGATGCAGAATAAAAATGCTAATGCATAATCCATTGTGCTGTGTTACATGATTTTTTAAGAATATTTTTAATTTGTAGCTGTCACTGTTTCTTTATATTTGTTTTAGCTGTTACTGTTTCTTTTGTTTGCTTTTGTTTGCATCTCTTCATCTGACCAGTCTTTTGTCTCAATCAGTGCCACCTGTGTTCAATCCAATCCAATCAGTCAATCAGTGAATCCATGCTCAGTCCAGAGTCCCACAACTCATTCCCAGTACGTAGGCCTAATATGTTCATGCAGGAATCCTATGGTGTTTTAGGTGAAACTGCCAGCTTCAAACAAGAACATGACCTTCCCTTGGTGTCTGGTTGTGAGTTCAAGCCCCGGGTGATGCAGAATAAACATGCCAATGTCTACTCAGGCACTGTACTGTTTGGATTTCAGACACATGATTTTTAAGATTTAACTTAAGAGGCCCTCATGTATTTGTCATTGTCCTTCCTCTTCCTCCTCAAAACGCCCGTCCCGATCCAGTGCTGCGCAACAGCTGTAATTTGATTTTGATTTTTCACCATGAGGTCAATATTTATTTTTCATTTGATTAAAAATGTAAATGAACGTAGCTAGAGATATTTTGAATGCATCACTTTAATGTTATATCAGCTTTTCTCTTATAAAGTGTACTCAAATAAATACTGTATTCTGGAGGATGACATCATTATATATTAGTGTCTTGTGCATGTATGGAACAGACTGACACTGTCTTCTATTCTTTTTTTCTCAAAGGAATATGAATAAATCTTATAAGTGACTGTGTGTGTGTGCGTGCGTGCGTGCGTGCGTGCATGCGTGTTTGTGTGCTTGTGTGAAAGCATGCTTATGAGGACCTAGTTCAACAGGATCATGACCAGTCATTTGTCACACTAACCAATCATGTGGTGTTATAAGACATTATGACAGGAGCTTCTAGTAAAATGTTGCCCAGTTTATCCTATCAAGGCTTGCCATGTGATCTAAAGCCATCGCTATTCATCACCATGGGCTGGACCGGGCTGCTCATCCCCTTCTTTCTGGTTCCCTGGCTCTTGCTTGGCCTGCAGGCCAGTTATCTAATCCACAAGGAAAGGCTCCAATAAATCTTCCTCTCATCACCACAAACACATGCATAAACACACACACACAGTTGAAGGGCTTCTGCATATCAGGTATGCTCAGGTACGCTCAGTGAAGGGAGAATAATACTTTCTGATAAGTAAAGAAAAAAAGAAAGAAAGAAAGAAGTAAAGAGGACAGAGAGCTGAATCACATCCTCCATCTTGAGGACAGAGCTGTCATGTCCTTCGTCTAGAGGACAGAGTCATGTCCTTTGTCTTGAGGACAGAGCTGAGTCATGCCCTTCGTCTTGAGGACAGAGCTGAGTGATGTCCTTCGTCTTGAGGACAGAGCTGAGTCATCCCTCGAAATTCTGGAAAATTAATAAAACCCTGAATAACAACACCAAGCCCTCGCTCCTGCAACAACTCAAAACAGATTCAGGCCTTATTCTTGATAATATTAACATAAGGAACACATTTAACCAACACTTCATTAATGCAGGCTTCTTATTTTAAAACACTGAGACTCTACTCATGTCTCAGCATACTTTGGGGTGATTCCAGAACATCAATGAACACTTGTGGCCACTTAGTGAGTTTCCTTTCTTTGAAAATGAGAGTTTATGGTGTTTTTGAGGGATTTTGTCTATGCACCTATGGATTCATTGAGTGTGTTGGCGGCAACAGGCTATATCTCCAGAATGCAGCATTTGACGAAACTTTGATATCAGCCGTTGTATATGATTGTAAATAACCTTATAACATGGCTTATAAAGCTAAATTCCGAACCTGTCCTGTCATGGAAAAGACAACTGGCCTTTCAGCTTTCAGCCTTTTGTTCTTCAGCCTATTGGTTCGCCGATACCCTACCTTTTGCATTTCCAAACACCCCTGTTGCTGTTTTACCATTATAACAAGAAGGCATCTCCAGGGGGGACACACCCCAGACTTTCAGTCTGGCCTAGAGTGACCTTCCATTGTTCTATTGTCCCTACCTGAAACCTATTCAAAATGTACCGCCCTTTCTAATATCACGTGTCTGAACTCTTGACCACTGTTGATGATGTCCGCCATTTATTATCAAATCTCTGGAAGCGTCACATCCGTGTATTGCTTGAATATAAGACCGCGCAACTCCAGACTGTTTCACTTCTGTCGGATGAACCACTCACGTGCGTTATCCTGAAGTCCTTGCAAGGCAAGGCAAGTTTATTTATATAGCACATTTCAGCCACAGGGCAATTCAAGGTGCTTTACATGAGACATATTAAAAGTATTAAAACAAAAAGCAAGACATTATAGACATTTCAAACAAAAAGCAGGACAAATTACAAGCATTAAAACAAAAAGCAAGACATTATAGACTTAAAACAAACATACAACTTGCGCTCGTATGTTTTCTTAATAAATCAGACTTAACCTCTTAGAGCGAACCTTGGCAAATCTTGTTCCTTTCGATCAGATTAATTTTCCACTACAGTCCTTTAAAGAATGTAGTGAAACGGATACCTATTAGGCAAGACAAGGCAAGTTTATTTGTGTAGCACATTTCAGCAACAAGGCAATTCAACGTTCTTTACATGGACATTAGAAGCATCAAGACAAAGTGTAACACATAAAAGGCCATAAAACGAAATGCAAAAAAGGACGTTTAAAACAAAATGCAGGAAAAATAAAATACAGGAATAAAAGGTACAGTGCAGTGTATGAATGAATAATTATTTGATCTAATAAAAAGCAGAGGCAAAAAGAAGAAAAGAAGTGTAGCCTGTAGCTTGTAAATGCCACTGATGCTAGTCCCTTCCTTACTGTACTTTAATCATTATTCTACTCTGTACAATTGTACTTTGTCACTTTGTATTTTTCTTCTACTGTATGCATTAATTGTAAGTTTGTACAATGTCATTGTTGTCTGCACGCTGTTTCGCTTCTTGTATTTTTCTGTACTCTGCCACTGAATTACATGTTGTTTTTAAGCAGGGCACATCTGTAAAAGAGATGTGATATGTATGTTTTTCCCTGTCTAAATAAAGGCTTCTATCTATCTATCTATCTATCTATCTATCTATCTATCTATCTATCTATCTCTCTCTCTCTCTCTCTCTCTCTCTGTCTGTCTGTCTGTCTGTCTGTCTGTCTGTCTGTCTGTCTGTCTGTCTGTCTGTCTGTCTGTCTGTCTGTCTGTCTGTCTGTCTATCTATCTGTTTATCTGTCTGTCTATCTATCTGTCTATTTATCTATCTATCTATCTATCTGTCTGTCTCTGTCTGTCTGTCTGTCTGTCTATCTATCTGTCTGTCTGTCTGTCTGTCTGTCTGTCTGTCTGTCTGTCTGTCTGTCTGTCTGTCTATCTGTCTATATGTCTATATCTATCTAATCTATCTATCTATCTAATGTTCTCCCTCTTGTGGTTAGAGAGCTGAGTCATGTCCTCCGTCTTGGGTGATGATCTCCATGGTGCCACACAAGATGATGGAGCTCCCGTCTCAGGCAGACTGACTCTGGTCTGTGAAGGGAACACTCCCTGTGATTCCCGTAAGTGGATAGAAGAGTTCTGTGGTCTACGCCAGGCAGATGAGGTCGTTGGTGAACATAAGCTTGAGAAATCTGTCTAATTGCCAAATGGGTACAAAACTTTGCCCAGAATCGTCTTCAGAGTGGCACATATCAAAAGCCAATATCAAAAGCCCATTGTTGGATTGAAATCTTTGTCCAAACCCCTTCACGCAGATGATAAAAATGTCTTCGAGAGTGGATTTGATTTGTTTAATGAGAGCATAATGGCAGGCTTGGCGGAATGGGCAGTGTACTTAAAAACACAGCTCAGCCACATATGGAAGTATGTCAAACTCGTGTCTTAGGCTTTGAGGCTCAATGGCCTGTAGTCATGGAATAGGCTCTGCAGCCCAAGCTACACACACACACACACACACACAGGGACTTCGTGTGTGGTTCTTCCCCCTCAAATGACAGTAAGTGGTGACAACAGACAGTAAGTCGAGACCCTTCGACATATCATTCTAAATAAACAGAGAAAAGTAGTCTGTGTAAAGACTATAGAGATCCAAAGGCCAGGGGGCAGACACACACAGTCTGACGAGGCCTGGTCTCTGCTGGCTGGGCTAGACAGGACAGCCTACATAGTGGTCACTGGTCACAAGGATATCAGCCGCATGGTAGCCTCAGTGTTGGACCCCATGCACACACGCGCACACACACACACACACACACACACACACACACAGTAATGAAAGTTGGCATAAAGTTGAGTGATTTTCTTTTTTACTCCAGAGTATTTCCAGCTAATCAATGCACTGTCACTTTCTTTCACTAGATTACTGAAGTACTGGTGGTTTGAAAGCACACCAGGCCTAAAGCAAAGACAGGCAGACATCTTTTCTAATCAGGTTGGGAATGAGGTCTCTCTCTCTCTTTCTTTAATTAATTCCTCATATCATTCTAATTCCTCTGATTGTGTTTACCGGCACAGAGTGTGTGTGTGTGTGCGTACGTACGTACTGTACGTGTGTGTGTGTATGTTACGCTGTGTGTGAAAACGTACAGCATGGTGTTATTAGTGTTATTAAACCACTGTTAGAGCACTACTCTCACCTCTCTCCCTGCAGACCCTCACAGATCACAGCCCTGGAATGTGGCAGACACTTTAATAATCCCTCTCATGTCACATTGTAATATCTCATTAAGGAGCGTTTGGGCATGTGTGAGTGTGTGTGAGAGAGAGAGAGCCAGTGTGAAAGAGATCTACACCAGAGCTGTGACTTTGGATAGGTCTAGAGAAATAATCAGTGTTGTGGGTGTTGAGCCCACAGGGGTTTGTCCATGGTCTAAACCTATGGACCCCTACGCACACATACATGCCAACAAACAAATACATGCCCCAAACACACAGCAGGGTAGTCAGGTTCAGCCAGGCACGTTAGCAGTCCAGAGTCTCTGTGGTGTAGTTGACCCTTCACCTCCAAAGGAAAGATTTAGAGATCACTCTGGCACATTTCAGCCACACCTTCAGTGGGATATACTTGAGTATATTACTCTGTGTGTGTGTGTGTGTGTGTGTGTGTGTGTGTGTGTGTGTGTGTGTGTGTGTGTGTGTGTGTGTGTGTGTGTGTGTGGATGATATACAGTACACAAGACTCCGAAATTGTTACTCAATGGCTTAGCTGTGTGTACACTGACTTCCTGTTACACAATCTGTAATGCAGGAGTCAG
Source organism: Borostomias antarcticus (assembly GCF_949987555.1). Taxonomy (NCBI): domain Eukaryota; kingdom Metazoa; phylum Chordata; class Actinopteri; order Stomiiformes; family Stomiidae; genus Borostomias; species Borostomias antarcticus. The sequence continues at coordinate 43,718,468 of NC_140234.1, read as the reverse complement.
TTTGACAGGGCTGTCAGGAACTGTGTGTGCATGTGTCTGGTGACCTCTGGCTCCGTTACAGAAGTGATTACTCAGTGTGGCAGGTAGATGATGATGAATAGTAGAAGTCAAGATGGCGGAACAGTGGTGAGATTGTGACAGGAATATTGAGAAACAATTTTGGTGGGGATTTTGAGTGAAGTTAAAAAGAAAAATACAAAAAAAAGAGTCTTTAAACTAATGAATGTAGTACTTGAATAAAAAACAACATTAATTGGTTTAAAGGACTTTTGTTGTATTTTTTACTAACCTTAAAGTACATGGCAAACTGTACAGTAGAACTAATACTAAATGCCCCCCCAGCTGATAGTGCTTTACTTACCGTACTCTACATGCCAGACTCTACAATCAAGGAACAGTGGGACCAGCAACGTCTTTCCTAGTGATCAATTCATCTGAACTGGGAAAAATATCACAAACTTAAGTTCCCTCTGGGAAAAAAGTACAGGTATTCTATTCATACAGTCAAGGTATGTGATCTAGCATTTGGAATGAACTGCAGTGAACCTCAGCTCTGTTATTCATTGCAGTTCATTCATTCCAAATGCTAGATTGTTCGCCCATCACTGAGCTGTGCACCACAGTGCGGTCAAGGACCTCTCCTGTTAAAAGGACATTAAATCCCTGGTATGTCTTCCTGTTTAAGGTTATTCGTGGGCTCCTCCCCTCATAATCTCTGTGCTGTCCTGAAAGACCATTCCCAGAGCTTCAACCTAGAACTACTCTGTCCCACAGTGGAGCATACCTCCAACACTGCAGAGGTCTCTCGAGACATGGAGCAGGATCTACTCTAGAGTTAAGGTCAAATGTAGGCCTACTTGTTACAACCTGGCCTGTGACTCATTTTGTGTTGTAATGTTATTGTTTTTATTGTAATTTGGTAGTTACCCTGCTGACCTGTCTCATCAGGCCATCCCTACAAAAATCTTTTTTTTGCCAGGTGAAATTAAATGCTGCTAAACCATCAAAGCTCACCTTGCAAAAACGTAAGCACCTTCTCTGTATTAAAATCAGCTTTGATGATTTGATTGCACGCAATTACACACAGAGGCTCAAGCATCTGGGAAACTAGTTTAAACCTGATTATCCTTCTACCTTTTCAGCTATCGGTTTTATTCAGACTAGTACTGCCCTCTGGTGGTAAATCATGACATGACTACTCAAAACAACCTGATAATGCATTGTGCCACCTCCATTAGTCTGTCATGTGACACATTTTGAACAAGCGCAGTCTTCAACTTCTATCACAACTATTCATGAGTGGGATTTGGCTGACATCAGTGCATGATCTCAAATCTCAGGTGACATCTAGCAACAACATATATGGTGCATGTCATGATCTCAAACCTTGGGTGATATCTACCAACTTCTCATTGTAAATGGCGATGGGATTCATCTGGACCCTATATTACTTTCTTCCTGTTTCAGGACAGAAGACCAAGTGAGACAGTAGAGTGTCATACGTCATTGCTTCTTTTTTTTTTATTGAGTAAAAATCAGACAAACACGTGCAGACTAAAAACCAGTGTAACAAATTCACAACGATCCTCAAAGGTTCTGAAATCAAGAGTCTGCTTCTGGCTGTAAAAAAATATGGCCTATATCTGCCTGTATAAGGAGACCCCCGCTTCTAGTGTCTGTAACACTGCTTCAGCAAACGCATGTTTCACCAACAGATGTAACCAACAGAAACCCAGTAACGCTCCGCCTGGCTGACGCAGGCTCTTGTGCAAAAAGTTGTGACGTCGTTCCTGAATAATCCTTTTATTGTTGTACATGTATATTCCATTCACTCCTTTAAGTCCACTGAGCGGTTGCTTTTATAAATCAAAGCGTTCACAATACGTCAGCAGTTTAAATCATCTTTACACTGTAAATATGTTGTTTCTCCCAAGTTCACAACTTTACATTTAAACTAAAAAGGTTTGAAAAAAGAAAGGGGGATTGCAGGGGGAGGGGAGGGGGGGGTCCATCTGAAATCAAAGTTGAATGAAGGGAGGGGAGAAGAGTGAAATACAGTGTTCCTCTCTGCCCTCGAGCGCTCGCTGGTCTGACAGGCGGAGGGATGGACCGCATCCGACCAGCGACCCCCGGTGGGAGGAGGAGAGGACGGGCGCGGCGTGGACAGTACCGTCCCCGGACCAGTCTCTCAGCGACGGTGCCGCCCGTGCCCCGAGTGGCCGCTGCTGCTGCTGCTGTGGTGTTTGCTCTTGTGGGCGCGCTCCCTCTCCCGCTCGCGCTCGTACGACCGGGACCTCTCCCTGCGCTCGGCGCCGCGGTGGTGGCCGCCCCCTCTCTCATGCTTGTGCTTCTTGGAGGAGGAGAGGTCCGAGGAGCTGCGCTCGCGCTCCCTCTCTCTCTCCCTCTCCCCTTTGCCGGGCGAGCGCGACCGGGAGCGCTTCCTCTTGTGGGCTCCGCCCCCTCCGCTGTTGCTGCGCCGGCCCGGCGGCTTGGGCTCACTGTTGCCGTGGTGACTGGGCTTTGGCTTGAGGTGGGGGAGGAGAGGCGAGGGCGGGTGTCGCCGCGGCGACGGGCTGCGGCTGTGGGAGCGCGAGCGGGACGGCGAGCTGTAGGTCCCCGAGCGGCTGCGCCGGCTGTTGTAACTGCAGAGAGAAGCTGAGGTCAGCGGCGCCCTGGTTCAAGCACCTTGGCTGGAGGTCAAGGACGCGCCAGGTTATCTGCACTGGCCTCGGGTCACAGAGGGAGTGAAGATGCACTTACTGTCTGCGTGGAGAGCGCGATCGCGATCGGGAGCGCGTTCTGGACCGAGAGCCACTCCCACTCCTGCTGTTCCTGCCAATCTTCGCCTCCTTCCTCAGCCTATGAGACAGAGAGAGAGAGAGAGAGAGAGAGACAGAGACAGAGAGACAGAGAGAGAGAGACAGAGAGAGAGACGGAGAGAGAGACAGAGAGAGAGACAGAGAGAGACAGACAGAGAGAGACAGACAGAGAGAGACAGACAGAGAGAGACAGACAGAGAGAGACAGACAGAGAGAGACAGACAGAGAGACAGACAGAGAGACAGACAGAGAGACAGAGACAGACAGACAGACAGAGACAGACAGAGACAGACAGACAGACAGAGACCATGGTAAGATTGATGGGACAGATGACACTTCAGTGAAGAATGTCTTTATTTGGCTATGGGCATTTCATTAGGAGTATAATGTAGTGTGTGTGTGTGTGTGACCCCTTACCCGTTGTGTGGGCTCTTGGAGGCCTGGGCTCGGCTGTCCGGCTCCTTCTTCACAGGTTTGAGGGTCTGGGGGTTGGGAGACTTGTCGTCGGCCTTCACCACGTTGGGGGAGCCTGGGGGAACACGCACACACACACACACAGACACGTCGGTTCATCAGCAGGGTCCTTCACACACGGCTCTGGGAGCACATGCAGTAGTCTGAGCAAGGTAGAGCACGCGGGACAGATCCCATCACGCAGGCTGTTGCAGCATGATCTGACGCCGTGCGCTCTGGCCTTTGGCGTCGACGGCATCACACCGGGACAGGAAGGATGACTCACAGGGTTTGGAGCTGGGGGAGAAGCCGCCCAGGCCGGACAGAGCCGGGGTCCCGTCCGGGTTCAAGCCCTTGGCCTTCAGCTTGGCCTCCTGCAGGTGCATCTTCCTCCTCTCCACCTCCTTCTCCAGGTGGTCGTAGTTGGGCTGGGGGGAGACAGGGAAGCACTCATCACATCTCTGGTCTAAGGAGGAAGGTAGGATGGACAAATAAAATGTGACGGCCACTGGAGGTTTGCTCCTAATGTCTGCCAGGGTCATTTTTCAATAAAATGACCTTGAAAAAATATTTGGAGAAGATATGCTTCTGTGAATGTCAGTAAACCAGGAATCACTAAGCAGAGAAAAAGGGCTTCAAAGATTCATAGCTGTTCACACTTCTCACAGGGCACGGATTTTGATGATAAAATGTGACTATTTACTGATCCTAAAACTGGTTCTTCGAAACTTCCAATTTTCATAATATGAAAAAAAAGCTAAATTGGAAAAAAAAACGTATTTTGCCTTGTGCATTTTGAGGACTGCAGACATCAGGACCAAACCTCCAGTGGCGGTAACAAGTGTGTGTGTGTAACTGGTGGTACCTTCTTCCTGGTGTACAGTTTGAGGGTGGTGAGGCAGATCTCCTTGATCTCCTCTTCCGTGGTTCCAAACAGCAGGTACCAGTGAGGCCGGGAAGGCAGCGGCATCTGCAGGGAGACACAGCTGGGTGACCCACGGCTCTGCAGAACAGAACAGGGACGGATGGACAGAGGAGGAGCGCTCCTACCTGCAGGGCCCTGGCCGCGAGGTATATGCAGGCACAAGCGATGGTCTCTGCCTGGAAGCGCACAAACACGTTGGTCCTCAGGCTGTCGTTCATGTAGTTCCTACGAGACACAGGAGACACGCGCAGGAAAGCATGGCACCTTCTCCTTCACAGACACACACTCTCCACCTCCCTTAAAAACATCTCATTCCCTAATGACATCACGGCTGTGGCCACCAAGCCAGCCCAGGCCCTCCTGGAGAGTCCAGGGTGTCGCACCTGTAGCACCTCAGAAGGGGTTAAACTGTGGTGCTCTCTGAGCATGAACATGTTGAGGTGGTGCTGAGCCAGAGCTAAGCCTCACCACAACCCATCATCATCTAGAGCCAGGGTTGGTGACCACAACTGCAGTAGAATTAAACAGATCAACAGGAATGGAGACTCAAGTTTGACTTTGTCCTTCTCTCTCTCTTAGGTGTGTCCATGTTGCTGGGTGTTGTCCATAGGCCACAGACGAGAAGCATGTATGGAGGATTGGGTCAGTCTGGTGCTCACATGTGGACTGACCCCCTACATCTCTTACCGTGGACTAGATGGAAGCCCCAACCCCCGCATCCCCCCAGTTCACAAACAGAACATGTAGGTAATTACATGCCTATAAGTGCACATGCAGACATACTGTGTGTGTATGGCTGGGGTCCATTAGTGTGTGCATGGCAATATCATATTACTGTACAGCTGCTCTCATGTGGGGCGTGGGGGGGGGGGGTGGCGTTTGAGGGAGCAGGCGTGCGGGACAGGGGAGAACAGGTCACACTAGTGGTGAAAGGATGGGACGGCATGCTGAACTGCAGGCAGACAATGGGAGCTCAGCGGATCTCTTTCGCACGCTAGGCGTAACCAGAGAGGGGCGCGGAGGACAGCAGGTTCTGGTTGAAGGGATGGGGGGGATAAATAAAGACGCGAGACTGGAGAGGCTGTCAGACACGCCGGCCCCCCGACTACAAAACCGGCCGGTTTGAGCATCCATGTCCGGCAGAGACATACATGTCATGGACCGAGACGCAGATGGTGAGATGGAAGTGGTGACAGGTGCTGGTGGGACCCCCCCCCCACCCCAAACACTGACCCTTCACATAACCCTAGGCAAACAATCGTACACTTTAACAAAACACAGAACAAACTCCACTTATGTTTCTGGTCCAATACGCCCAGTGTTGGGAAAAGATGCCCGTGTGCGGATTTTTGTCCCGTGATCAGACAACTGACAAGGGCGCACGTTCCAGATTGACTTAATGGTCGTCGAGACTTCAGACTAAAACTGATACGCACACAGGGAGATTCCCCAGGACTGGTTTGAACTGGATCTGTGTCCTGAGCTTGGCTGAGTTAACTAGAGAGGAGCTGGGTGTTGGATACAGATATAGTCTGCTGGGTGACTGGAGAGACAGGTCCTGAGCAGGATCAGCCTGTAAGACACACGTCTGGAGACCACGTCAGAGGACAGGAGACAGGTCAACAGTCAACTACTGCATTACACAAGGGCATACCCAGAAAAAGATTACGTCAAATATATATGTATACTTCAAGTTAACATCAAAATCTTAAGCAAGATACACTACAAAAAAATCAAGTAGAATGCAATTATATTTACATCTAGAGCTACTTGAAAAACTAGTTATAACTGTTAAACCTTGGAAGCAAACCAACAACAACAAAAAAAAAAATACAAATCCTTTTGGACACCCCCCAAGAGAAAACAAGATGACGCTGGCTGTTGGAAAAGGCCCGCCCCCTTCAGTGACTCTTGCCACAGAGCTCTCACTGGGATTGGCTGTCTGGAGAACGGCAGCCAGCCAATGGGGGGGAGCTTCCTGAGGTCATGTGGTTGGAGGAGGCAGAGTTCAGAGGTTCTTTATGAGACTTACCAGCATGGACTACCCTTTAATCAAAGAGTAGAGAGAAAGGACAAAGTTAAACTGAGCTCCTCAGGCACCAAGAACCAAAGACTTTTATTTTGAAAAGCCATGTTAAGGACAAGATTGAGACGCAAACAGGTCGGAAACAAGAAACATTGATCCATCAGAGTTAAAGGTGGAGCGTTACAAAAGGGAGTGGGGGGGAGTGGGGGTTGGGACATGATGTAGGGTGTTGGGGTTAGGGTTGGGCTGGTGGGAGCTTACCAGGCGGTCTGGACCAGCGTTTGGTTCTTCTCACATTCCAGGACTTGAAGGTACATGACAATGATCTGGAACGAAATGGTCAGACATTACGTAACAACTGCCAGACATGCTGTAGAGCCCCCCCCCCACCCTGTGTATGAGAGCATGGAAGCCACTAGAACACTGTGCTGGGGTTGAGAATGTACTAGAACAAGCAATACAGCTGCTTCCTGTGTGAGTCATGCTAATCAACAGACACTAGGGGGGGGCAGATTAATCGCTCAAAGATCTATTTTTAAATTGTGGTCGTTACATTTTTTTCTCTAAAAAAACACGTCTTACAAAAAATAAGGAACTTATGTCACACATCAACTATTCTGCAGCACTGAATTGATTGGAATGAGGGCTGAATAAAGTGTCAAAATCAATGGAATTCTGGTCTTTTAAAATGTTAGAATCAAATCTTTATGAATGCCGACAAAAAATGGTTAATGGTTCATTCCACCCACTGAATAATCAAACATTCTAATCCTAAACCTCATCTTGGACTGAAATAATCCTCAGATAGAAACCCTGCATGAAGATCAACCTGTGCTAGTGTGAGGGTTGAGTGTGCGCAGCGGTGTGGGTGCATGGTGAGGTGAGGAGCATCGGTGTGGGTGCATGGTGAGGTGAGGTGGAGGACTCACCTTGTGCGGGTGCTTGACGTGCACACAAAAGCCCAGCTCCTTCAGGACTCGCCGCTCAGCTTTGATCACTTGGTTTTTGGTATTTATGTAGTTCTGATCAAGTATCAATGAACTTGCACTCCTAGTTTGCAAAAAAATGAAAATAAAGGATGGTTTCCCTCCTCTAAATTAACAGACTAAACAGTGCCCTTCTGCTTCCTTTAATACTGCGCTTTTTTCCTCTTTTCCCTTTCAACCAACTAAAAGCAACAGGTCCAGCGATTTGTAATGGTCTCTGGGGGTGTTGACTCCTGGGGGGTCAGTGGGAGCTTTAGGTACCACTGGACCAGCTCTGCCTCAATCACCACGCTTCATGGATTTAACAGAAATATCAACACACAAAACCAACCTCACAATCACAAAAATTATTTTGGTGTAGCGTCAATATTATGAATAACTAATAACATACACCATACTACCAGCCTCCTACCTACAGTACTTTACCAAAATGACATCTAAGCTGATGAGGAATGTTACATAAAGAAAACTTTGTTGGGTGAATGACTGCACCAATAAAAATGTCATATCATCAAATGTTGCAATGCAGGAAATTCTAAAAATTGAAATTCAGACCTACAAAGCAAGGTCAAAAACGGAGGATAAGTGCTTGGAACCAGAGCTCTGTGCACAAAAGGTTGTCTATACAATGCAGATGTCTTCATGCTCCAAATGGCCCTAGATTACATTTTCAATGAAGTCTACATGTGTCTGAAGTCAGTCCTATGCAGAGAACATGAGTGTGAACTAGCAATGTTATTAAACAGCATTCCTCTCTGCTGGTTCTAAATGGGACATCACTGCCCTTCCCTTTCTGTCAAAACTTTACTCAACACCATCTAAGACCAACAACCACACTACCTGCACACAAGGACGAGCCTTAAAGACCAACAGAAAATAATCTGCTAAACTCTTACACAGAAATGGACGAGTTGGCAATCACAAACAGTACTTAGTGAAATTGGCCAAATCTCACAAAAACGTGCATTTTCTTGACGGCAGATTAGACAGATCAAAAAAAGCCAAAACATTTTCCAGTGGGTGCATTCTGTCTAAAAATAACATACCTTTGCCATAGCAGTAACAAGCGTTCGATTTTAAAAGGATGTCAAAAAACGAGTCTCATTTTGTGGTAATTCAAGACGCATAAGCGTTCTCAAGGAATAGAAACTGAAGTAACTGCCGTCATCAAAATGTAGTGCCTGTCTAAGTATCCTAGTATAATCCACACCCTAAGGTACTACACAACAGTACAATGTCCTATTAATAGTGCATCTCTGATTCTAACAATGGCAACTATGCTACCTCAGAAACAAACTAATACACTAAAACAAATGCACATTTCAGAATTTCTGAAATGTGCATTGTATATCAAATAGTGGTCGTATTTCTGTAAAAGCCATGAATGGCATTCCGTGAATGAGGTTGCTCTGGAGATTAAGTAGTGTATATAGTAGTCAGACTACGTTACCCAGGGGTCCGTGTGCACCCAAGGATTAGACTGAGACCCAGGAGTCCCCAAGGAGCCCCGAGGGGCCTAGGACCTGCGGCCAACCTGTCTTCCCCGATCCCAGTGCCCCCGCGGTGACACAGACCACGGGCGTCTCCAACGGGAGGGAGGGGTTGGGGGGGAGCGACACCTCATGGTTGTCATGCCGACTGCTTCATCTCTACGTACCACTCCACATCACCCAGGCTTTGGTAAATGTAGCTGGTCGCTGTTAGTTGGTTGCAAGGGAAAAGAGAACCCAAGTTAACACCACAGTCTCCAAGTTGGAACTGAACAGATGTTTTCTATGTATAGGTTTTGGTCTAAAGACCACAGGCTAAGCCCTGTGTGTCTTGTTTTTAATTTCATACAGATCCAAACCAAAAAATATAATTTCCGTTGCTAATTTCTCAACTATCACTCATCAGATCTACTTGATTATATAGATAACAGTGAATATAATGCAACTACCATTGATCAGTGTAGAGGAAACTGAAAAGCTTTAAGATGGTTTAGAGTACATGGATCAACAGAAGGGCACTTTCACATCAACACACCATGTCAGCCTCAAACAGGTCAATTGTTAACAAAACAATGTAACTAATTTGCTAATTTAATGCTAGTTAAATTTGATTTCACAATTTTGACTGTCAAACAGACGTTAAAAACAAATAATATGCAAAGATAGGACGACAGAACTGTCACTGCGGATGTTTACCTTTTGCCTCTTATTTGTCGCAAGTGGTGAAAAACATTGATGACATCTCTGATCCGTCGTGGTGCTTCTTCAATCTTTGAGGCCAAGTTGACACAAGCCATGGAGACAATCTGGGAAAACAACCAAACGAGGTTTAAACGATGAAATAGCAATTGCCATTTAGTCAACTGCGGTCCTGCTACTATCCATCCAGCATGTGTCATGGCACCTAGTTGTTAGAGTAAAGCGCAATATGGCGGCCACGGTAAACGTTTTTGTTACGACCAGCCCAGCAAGATAGCTGGCTGATTCCACCGTGAAAGGGTCCTGAATTACACTTACCTCGAAACTGTGTTTCACGAAGGACTTCGAGTAGAAAAAACGATGAAAAAGAACTTGCCCCGTAGCCATAGCCACCTAACACAGGGACAGCAAAAAAGATCATGTACTTTGACTTGCATGACACAATAGACATCCGCCATTTTATTCAACCATCTAGCCAACGCTAAAACGAGCTTTAGCTAGCTAGTTCGTTCTAAAACCAGACTGATATCAGAATAATATGCATTCCGACTAATATCTATCAAATTCCTCTCTTGGTATAAGTGTATTTCAGATGCCAAAGTAGAGGCAAACACGCTAGCGCCCTAACCGTGAGTAACCGTACGTGAGGCCTAGTGCTAGTCGGGCCTAGCCTGGAACGTTAGACCTAGTGGTAGTTTGCTAACGTTGCTAGCTAACCGTCTGCTTTCCTTCTTGGCTGATACAGATGACTAGCTAGCTCAATTTTAGAAATAAATCGTCAACATATGGCCCACGTATCGACTGCAGTGGCGTTAGAGTGAAAGGGTCCAGTCCCTGTTGGTTGTGCGTATTTACCTGGGGCAGGCGGAGAAGAATACCGGCCGATTGAATCAGCTCGCATCCCAGGATCCGAAGGTCGGTCTCGGAGTGCAGGTCGAGGCCATCAGACATCGAGGGGGTCGGCGAGAGCCTTTCCTCTGGTATGAGAGAGTTATCGATGGTAAGGTAAACTTCCGAATAAACTCTGTCACCGATGAGAATCCCATCGTTATTCGTAGATGTGTTGGAAACCACGGAGAGAGGATCAGCGGCCATCTTCGTTCTGTCTGCTACAACACACGACGACAACGCGGCCGAACTAGCGAACAGGAAGGGAGATGACGTCAGCGCAGCGTCTAGTACACCGTGTGCATTCGCGAGAAATATTTTGACTAGTTAAAGAAATAGTTCCCCAGACAGGCCCACAGAATTAATATATCCCGTTAACATTACCCATACATAATATAAATTGCACAATATGAAATGGCATATAATTTGGGATCTATTTTATATTAATTTAATTGGCTACTGAATACTGGTGAATTAAATGTCACAAATTAGTGTGTAGCCTATGTGCGTGTGTAGATAGATTAGATTAGATTGATAGATAGATATGTCTAGGACTCATATATATACAGGCTGTA
>NC_140234.1:43695107-43702607 GCF_949987555.1 Borostomias antarcticus | reverse complement strand
AGGAGGAAAAAGTGCATTATGGAGAAAATGTAATAGTCCCATAGAGAGAAATTGTCTGAGATAAAATGATAAGCCGAGAGAGAGGGAGACAAGGTAGAAAAGTAGCAGAGAGAGACTGAGAAGCTCTTAAGAAGCCTATGGCCATACATCATTGTGTGTGTGTGTGTGTGCGTGCGCATGTGAGACAGTGTGTGTGTCACTCATGGTGTGGAATCAGGAGCACAAACCAGTGCCGTAGGCCCACCAGGTTGGTTTCTTCCATACCACTGAATATCAGCTCTGAGGTCATGTGTGTGCGAGTGAAACACAGCCTAATATAATACACTCAAGGGCAAAAACCTGTCTCAGCCACACACACGCACACACACTCATAAATCCCCCTTATAAGTGTCAGACTGAGGGCATCAGAGGCATTCCCCTCGTCTGTCTCTTCTCTGTGATGTGCACAGATGGGCCAGACTGCCTTCATTACTGACTGACTGACTGACTGGCTGACTGACTGTTGACTGTTGACTGTTGACTGACTGACTGACTGACTGACTGACTGACTGACTGACTGACTGACTGGTTGACTGACTGACTGACTGGTTGACTGACTGACTAACTGACTGACTGACTGACTGACTGACTGACTGACTGACTCACTGACTGACTGGCTGACTGACTGTTGACTGACTGGCTGACTGGCTGACTGACTGTTGACTGACTGACTGACTGACTGACTGACTGACTGACTGACTGACTGACTGACTGACTGGTTGACTGACTGACTGACTGACTGACTGACTGACTGACTGACTGACTGTTGACTGACTGACTGACTGACTGACTGTTGACTGACTGACTGACTGACTGACTGGTTGACTGACTGACTGACTGACTGACTGACTGACTGACTGACTGACTGACTCACTGGCTGACTGGCTGACTGGCTGACTGACTGACTGGCTGACTGTTGACTGACTGACTGACTGACTGACTGACTGGTTGACTGACTGACTGACTGACTGACTGACTGGCTGACTCACTGACTGACTGACTGGTTGACTGACTGACTGACTGGCTGACTGTTGACTGACTGACTGACTGACTGACTGACTGACTGACTGGCTGGCTCGGTCCTTTGCACTCCATATCCCACCTGCCTAGACCGGGGCTCTATGGGAAGGGCTCCCCCTAGAGGACAGACGGAGGGAACCACGGGCATCTCTGACACCTATGGCCAAAGATACTCCATAGCCCGTCTGACGTGCACTCGCAAGTGTGTGTGAGGTGTGTTTATTTGTGGGGAGAGAGAGAAATTGCATGTGGTGTGTGGAAGTGTAGTGTATTATGTGTCTGTGTGTCTATCTGACTGTATTTAATGTATACCCGTGGCCTTCGCATGTGTGTCTACATCTGGTCCTGTCCTGCATGTTATTATGTAGAGAAAACCCTGATGATAGAGAACGTGTGTGTGTGCGTGTATGTGTGCGTGCATGCGTATGTGTTTGGTGCATATGTGAGTGTATGTGAATCTATGAATCATTGTGTGTGTATGAATTTATGTCTGTGCCAGAGTGTGTATGTGTGTTTGTGTTTGTGTGTGTGTGAGAGAGAGAGAGAGAGAGAGAGAGAGAGAGAGAGAACATGTGAGATCTCGTGCCTCTATATGATACCAGTACAGACAGACATCATTAGGGGCACCCAGAGAGAGAGAGAGAGAGAGAGAGAGAGAGAGAGAGAGAGAGAGAGAGAGAGAGGGATTACAGGGGTATTAAATGTAAATCACACGCCTCTCACCCCTGGTTCCAATCTACTCACTGCTGCACTGAACTTCAAACTGCATTCCAACTGCCAAAGCACACATGTGTACACACACACACACACACACACACACACACACACACACAGACAGATGCACGCACACACACACACACACACACATAGACAGATGCACGCACACACACACACACACACATACTCACACACGGGCACACAGACGAAGGAACGGACATATGGGTGTTGACAGTTGACACACACGCACGCACACACACACACACACAACCATATCCCTTAACCTTGCGGCTATGTGACCCCATGATCCAAGCGCTGGTGGTGAAAGGTGAAAGGTGAAAGGTCAAGCTTTCAAGTAATTTCCCCCAGACAGGGTGACCTTTAGAGCCTGTCTACCTTGGTCTGTGTGCAGGAGAGCAAAGGAACTCAGGGAGGGCGAGAGAGAGAGACAGAGAGGGGAGGGCAGACAGAGAGAGGGGAAAGAGAGAGAGAGAGGGGAAAGAGAGAGAGAGGGGAAAGAGAGAGAGAGAGGGGAAAGAGAGAGACGCTGAGTGGCGGCCATGTTAAATTGTGCTCAATCGCCCTCATGGAGCATGCATATTAAGTAGTATGTCAAAGGGATGGTGCGTAAAGCAATGAGACCTCACTTCCTGTTTACTCGGCGTTGCGTTGCCATTGTGAGTGGCGGCCATGTTAATTTGTGCCCGCTGACTCTTAATGTGCTCTAACGCCACACATATTGCACACACTGTATACATGTAACATTGCTCATTTGTCACACTACACTCTGCACACACACTGTACAGGTGCATCTCAGAATAGTGTGAAAAAGTCCATTATTTTACATAACTAAACTCAAACAGTGAAACTTTCATGTATTCTAGATCCATTACACAAAGTGAAATATTTCAAGCCTTTTTTGTTTTAATCTTTATGATTGTACAGTATGCTCAGTATGTCTATTTATACACTCAATACTTGGTGGGGAATTAAATTACGGAAATAATGAACTTTCCACAATATTCCAATTTTCTGAGATGCACCTGTACATACACTCACCACACTCCATTCTGTATGTAGTACATGAGTGCATGAGTGGGTGAGAGGGAGCAGTCTCTTTCTGTCATGAGTGAAATCTGACACCGCTGCTCTCTGTGCTGCCTGCCACTCACTCTGGGATAGTGAGGGAGTGAGGAAGTGAGGGAGTGAGGGAGAGAGGAACTGAGGGAATGAGGGAGTAAGGAAGTGAGGGAGAGAGGAAGTGAGGAAGTGAGGGAGAGAGAAAGTGAGGGAATGAGGGAGTAAGGAAGTGAGGGAGAGAGGAAGTGAGGAAGTGAGGGAGAGAGGAAGTGAGGGAGAGAGGAAGTGAGGGAGTCAGGGAGAGAGGAAGTGAGGGAGACAGGAAGTGAGGGAGTGAGGAAGTGAGGGAGAGAGGAAGTGAGGGAGTGAGGGAGAGAGGAAGTGAGGGAGTGAGGAAGTGAGAGAGAGAGGAAGTGAGGGAGTGAAGGAGTGAGGAAGTGAGGGAGTGAGAAAGAGACAAACCTTAGGATAGGACTGTCAGGCTCTGCCCATCAGCCAATAGCAGCTCTAAACAGGCTGCTGGGCTGGGCAGACAGGAACGGGAGGAGGAGGCGGTGATGTTAGACCTGACATCAGACCTGACATCAGACACTTCCACAAACAATGGAAGAAAAGAACAGAAGTCCTTATCTGAGACCAGGCCAGATAAAGCCTGGCTTATGTGCGAGGCTGGCTTGTTTCTGTTCACGACTGGTAGGACGGAAGCTACCACTGAAATAGCTGTGAATTGAAATGACATGAAATACTGTCTGATGAATTAAGATAGGTCTTGTTGCCTGGACACATCAGTTAAAAAACATAAACAATGTTTGTTAAGCTACATATAGACAGTTGAAGACACTGCTTTTTAGACAGGCGTTTGGCTAGCCCTGATATGTCCCCTTCTGTCCCTCATGAGTTTCAATTTGTCCCCTTATGTTTTATTTTGTGCGTCTTTACCTGTTTTATCAATCTGTATTTGCTTTTATTGTTTTATTCTTCTGTATTTTACTTGTGTAATTTCATTCTGTATTGCTTTATTCTATTTGGTTATGTTGCACTTGTCTTAATTGGTATGCGGTTGTTTTAATTGTCTGCCACTATGTTGGATTTTACTGTAAAGCACCTTGTGATTGTGTTTCTTGAAAGGTGCTATATAAATAAACTTTACTTACTTACTTACATATAGACGAGGAGTTTTGCTCATGGTGGTAATCTCTGAGCATGTCTTGCGTGGGAGTCCAATGCTCTGACCACTACTCTACTTGTGGAATCTAGGTAAGGGATAAAAAGGTTGGAGTGAAAGGATGAATGTGTGGAGGTTTGGGGTATAGTCCCATAAAGTCATCCCCACCGAGTCTTGAACCCCAGTCTCCCGGGTGGGAGTCCAATGCTCTGATCATTACTCTACTTGTGCAGTGAGCGGGTTGATTTTGGTGTTCTTCTTGATTTTGGTGTGCTCGGACAACTACTGTTGTGATTTAGTTTGATTTTAGCTCCCCTGCATTTAATCATCTTATAATATCTCATAATATTGTAATCATAATCATATGGTATAAATTGTTTTAGACAGCCACAAATGTTGCAACAGAGATCTGCTCAAGAGTAATACCAGATGTGACCACTAGATGTAGCAATAATAAACTGCTCAATAGTAGTACCAGATGTGACCACTAGACGTAGCAATAATAAACTGCTCAAGAGTAATACCAGATGTGACCAGTAGATGTAGCCATAGGAAACTGATCTGTCAAAAGTTGAATTATCCATGCTGAGGCTAGCAGTTTAAGACTGCTAGAATAGTCTACACTCTCCCATTTACATCTTAAATTCCCCAATTTCCTCTTTTTTCCCCTGATCTGTCAAAAAATTGAATTATCGATGCTGAGACTAGCAGTTTTGACTACAAAAACAGTCTACACACTCACATGTACCTCTAGTGTTCCCCAATCTGCTCTTTTTTTTATTTTTTCCCTATCCCCCCCCCCCTCGCCGGATATAATGGCGTATTTAAGGGACATATTTGGGCATAGGCCGTTGCTGAGTCGGCATATTGGACACCATTAGATTCGTGCCAAGTTAGGGGCGGGTTTTGGAAAAATGGGTTGTGGTCAAGAAAGAGGTGGGGATTGCGGTAGACTATATAAGGTGTTACACAAAGACAAGGGTGTGTCTCATTCCCGGGAATCACCGACTTTAATGCTATTTGTCACTTGCTTTATTTTGGACTCAGAATTATTTTGAAAATCGACCAAGGATATAGTGAATTATTTTACACTACACTGCCTCTTGTGGTGCCAACAGAGAGATGCAGGCCAACATTGTCGGGAGTAACGGAGTAATGGAGGGAGTAAAGGAGGGAGGGAGGGAGGGAGTGATAATCCGACAAACGCTATACTAGCTAAAATAGGTACGTCAGGAAACGCCAGACCGACGTTGTTATTAATGGTGTGAAATAGGAATTTGGGATTTCTACCAGTGGAGATGAGATTGGCGAAATATGAGGCCCTTTCATCCCTGACCATACTAATGAATTCACTTAAAAGCTCTTTGAGGTCGCTGCGATGAACCTGGAGCTGGGTGGAGAAAGTGTGTGTGTGTGTGTGTGTGTGTGTGTGTGTGTGTGTGTGTGTGTGTGTGTGTGTGTGTGTGTGTGTGTGTGTGTGTGTGTGTGTGTGTGAGAGAGAGAGAGATAGAAAGAGAGTGAGTGGAGGAGGGGGTTGAGAAAAGGTATTCATTCTCTAGTCAAATAAAATGCTAATGTGTATGTTTTCA
This sequence comes from Borostomias antarcticus, assembly GCF_949987555.1. Taxonomy (NCBI): domain Eukaryota; kingdom Metazoa; phylum Chordata; class Actinopteri; order Stomiiformes; family Stomiidae; genus Borostomias; species Borostomias antarcticus. The sequence goes on along the minus strand of NC_140234.1, from coordinate 43,696,997 downwards.
TATTAGGTAGAATAAGAAGGTCAAACTGATTGAAACCATCTACCACACACACACTTTTGTCACTTTGTACACTGCACACACAGAACCAGTGACACATTGTGTTGGTGTGACCCCTGTTGGCGCTAGCTATGGTAAACACTCTGTCATGGTCAGACCATATCAGTCAGTTTGTGCCCCTGAGTCAAGAGTAATGTCTGTGTGTGTGTGTGTGTGTGTGTGTGTGTGTGTATATGCATATACTAAGGCAGTTGTTCTTTAGCAATCAATAGCAAAGTCGTCTTGACATTGGAACGGTATCATAGCAACAGAGAGAGGGTCAGGAAAATTCCAAGTTCATGATCAATGAGCCTGTTATATCTCTCTCTTCTCTAACCCTCTACCAACCACACACACACACACACACACACACACACACACACACAGACACAGACACAAACACGTGCATGCACACACACACACACACACACACACACACACAGACACACACACACCGGGATCGATACATCTATACAGGGTGACAGGAGTGTGGCTTTGAATAAGAGAGGAGAGAGAAAGAGGGACAGAGAGAGAGACAGAGAGAGAGAGAGAGAGAGAGAGAGAGAGAGAGAGAGAATGTGGTAATGACAGAGTCACAGGGCTGAACTGCCCTCTAAGATAATGAATTGATCTCATAGTCAGATATGAAAGGGCTCAGTGCACTCTGAAACCTCTCTGTAAGACCAGCACAGAAAAAGGCCATTTGGCTGTTTGACATGGAGGAGAAAGGAAGGAGGATCGGGGAGATAAAAGAGTGTGTCAGCTGTGAAACTGGCATGGGGGCACCTTGAACCTGCTGAACCCAACTGACTACCCCCACACCCCTGCAAGCTCTGAGGACCAGGATGGAGGGAGAGGAGGGAGGGAGGGAGAGGGGGAGGAGGCCGGATGGAGAGGAGGTAGAGAAGGGAAAGGCGAAATGGGGGGAGAGGGAGGGAAGGAGATACATAGAAAGAGAGAGAGATCAAGAGAGAGGGAGAGAGAGACTTTTGATGCTCTTTCTTGAGACATCCTTACAAAACACTAAACAGCAAACAATTGAAAACCACAGTTATCCTCTTAAAAAAACACAACACACCCAGCCCCCCCTTCCACACACACACACACACACACACACACACACACACACACACACACACACACACACACACACACACACAAACACAGTAGCACAGAACAGCAGGGAGGGAAAGAGATAAAGAGAGAGGGAGAGAGAGAGACAGAGGGAGAGAGAGAGGAAGAGAGAGACAGAGAGAGGAAGAAAGAGAGACAGAGGGAGACGGAGAGACAGAGAGAGAGGGAGAGAAAGAGAGTGAGAGAGAGAGAAAGAGAGAAAGAGAGAGAGGAGGAGAGAGAGGGAGAGACAGAGGCTAGAACTAGAATGAATAGGGGATAAAGAGAAGAAAAGGGAGGTGAGAACGGGATGGAGCTATGGTGTGTGGGTGTGTGTGTGTGTATGTGTGTGCTTGCGTGCTTATAGCAGGCCTCGACAGTTGGGAAGTTAGGAGAGTGAGGTTGAGGTCAGTGTAGAGGGTGAGTAGGTGTGTGTGTGAGCTTGTGTTTGTGTGTGTGTGTGTGTGCGTGTCCATGCCAGACACAGACAGCTGAGGAGTGCCGTGACTGTAGCCTCAGACTCAGACCCCCCCCCCCCCCCCGCCCCCTCAAGCCTGCGTGTCTGCATACATACTCTCACACACACTCGCACACACACACACACACAAGTCTGTCAGAGTGGCTGTTTATCTCTCCCCGTCTTTCTTTCTCTCACACACACACACGCACACACGCACAACACACACACACACACACACACACACACACACACACACACACACACACACACTCGTTCCTTCC